>NC_092587.1:111505227-111828181 GCF_047663525.1 Anas platyrhynchos | reverse complement strand
CTTCCATGAACTGTAGCAATTAAAACATGATGGCTATTGACCATGTGTTTTTGTGTACTTAGTTTAAACAACGTGATACATATGACTGTCAAAGTGCCCTTACCGTACAGTCTTGTTTTGCAGAATACCAAACATGGAAAGGTCTCTCCTTTAGAATAAAATATATCCCTTTGAAAGGCCAAATTCTCAAATAATTAGGGCAGCAGAGTCGTGTACTCACCTAGTGTGGAGCCAAATCTGAATCAGAAAGCATTCGTTTTATTTGACGGTGTGATGGAGCTTTCTGCCCCTCAACCCTACCAGCTTTTACAATGACTTTTCAAAATGAAATAGCTTTACTTTTGTTCTGCATAGCTTGCTCTCCCACTGAGAAGAATCCACTTGTGCACCTGTGTCTGACAGGAGATGAGGCATGCCTGTTAGGGCCAAAGCCTCGCTGCAGGTGCATTCTGAGCACCTCAGGGAGAGCACAGTGTATCTTTTAGATAGTATCGTGAACCTCTTGGCTTTTATACCTGGCCACACGTAGACTGAAAAAAGAAGCACATGAAGTAATCAACTCAAATATCCTTCTTTGGAAATTGAAGATGCTTTTGGCACTGACATTTGTGATTCATTTCAAAAAAATCAGCACCAGTTTCAGAAGATAAAATGCACTTTTTCTTTGGAACTGTGAGAGGGGTGGGTGCATTGAGTCCATTCTCCAACGCTAGCAAATACATGAATTAGCTTTTAGAAGAATTATCTCTGCAGCACTCCCCACCCTTTTTTGTCTCTCTCTGTCTGAAATGACCACAGTCTCCTAAACTAATGCTGAACTCACTCAAACCACACATTTAACTGTTGCCATCTTGCCTTCAGCCCTCCTCCTTCATATCCATCATGCTGCTGCTTCTTCACATGGTCTTGGAAACTGTTGAACTCTCAATTGACTCTGGAGCAACACTTCAAAAATAAAATTGTCAAACACATTTTCTCATGATGTTTTCTTTTAGATTTTCCTTCCTAAAAGATTGGCAAGGTCTCGTTGGAGCTAAGCCAGGCATGCAGGTAAAGTAGCACATTCTTGACATCCTGCCCCTCTTTTACCACCAGATAGATATTTTAATCTTAGGTATACACATTTGTTCATGATTTATCTCATCCAGATTTTTATAAGCTTTGGAAGTAGGACAGCATATTAAATGGGAATTCAGAAGGCAGTTTGAAACTGTGGAAATCTGGACATACTCTACTCTGTCCCACTCTTCCTCAGCAAAAGCAGCACCACACCATTTCAGATGACTTTGTCAGAAATGAATACATACTGGTCTGTTTTGGCCACTGGTTTTGGTCAAAAGTTCTAGTCTAGGATAACAGCTTTTAATTAATTAATTAATTAATTATTATTTTTTGTTTGTTTTCAGCAAGGGTTTTAATTAAAGAGTAAGTAGGAAAAAAATTGCCTATCTCTTTCATATGTATAAAACTGGAGCTCGTTCTTTATTTATAAATAGGCAGTTAGGAATTCTTCTCTGTTAGCAAGTTTAAATCAGCTCCTCAAGCCTAGATATATCTGTGACTTGCAGCCGCCTCAGTTTTCAGAAACTGTAAAAAATGGCAGCATGACAACTTAAGAAAACCTCCCCAAAGGTTTCTTAACCTTATTTTTCCTCTGAAAATGGTCAGTGGAGCCAATAACAATCAGAAATCCTGTAAAAATGACTGGCTATTGTCATTCATTGTCAATATTCATTGCAGGGCATCCAGAGGAATTGACTCCTTTAGCCTCTTCCATCTCAGAGGCCACCTCAGCTCTCATACCATCCTGATGGTTCCTACTCCTGGGTTTTGATGACTTTACCTTTAAGATTACCAAACTGATTTGCTAGGAGTAGCAATTTGTTAATCCAGTGTGTTATATCTTGGTGGTACAAGACAAGAAAAGTTAAATAAAAACAAAATGGATTAAATATGTAATTGAATGCTTTTTTTAAAAAATGACATACGTTCAACTGTATGTTTATTCACTGAAAACAATGTATTAGCTGGTAAATTTCAGCAACTAGTTAAAAATAGAAAGCAAAGTTTTCTTGCACTGGAAGTTTCAAGGAAAGCCAAGCCATCGGCTGAGCGCTTGGAGGCAGAAGCTGCTGATGCCTTAGACAGAAGGCAGTTCTGCTTTGTGGCACTGCTTGGGTTTCAGAGAGGTCAGTAAGCAAACAGTAAACTGTAAAGCAGAAGTTCTGTTTTCCTCTTCCAAGCTACATAAAACACACAAAAAATGCCTGACGAGGTGAGACATGCTAGACCTAACATGAAAATGACTGATCCAGTGCATCGACTACTGATACTAAATCCTTTCTTAAGCTGATTTAAACACACAACATTCAAGTTCACAATTCACATCCCACACATTTTACTGTTAATAACTAATAGATAAAAAGCGGTCATACACACTTTAGTTTGATCCCAATTTCTATTTGAATAGAAAGACCAACAAATCATAAGCAAAGAAAATAATAAATTATGCAGTGATAGTGAAGTATATCACTAAATCTTTCATAACATTAAGAAACAAAGAATCTAGATGCTTATTTTTCAAGCTATATTATGACTTCCACTTGACAAAAAGAAGTACTGTTTAATGTAAAGCACCTATTTATTAGCTTCTTAACAGCTCCTAATAAAAATGAGTTATCTTTAAGAAAGCAAGCATACAGATTCAAAATAAAATTGAAACTCCAAACATAGTGATTGAGTTACTCGAGTTAAACCTCCCAAGCCCAGGAAGGCATGGTTACTGGCTCAAAAGAATCACAGCTCTTCCAAGTCAGCATTTTACACCTGGGGGCTGGGATCTTTGCGTGGTAACTGCAGACTGGGAACTGCAGCCCATGCAGGCTGTGAACAAGGACAGGGAACAGCAACAGCCCCCAGCCCCAGGTCAGCTCTGACATGCATGCACACAGTGCTCAAATACAAGGAAGAAGAGGAAACTTTACATTAGTAGCAATTATACTAAACACAGGTTCCTATACCAAAACTCTGGTGATTAACTCCTCCTCCAGCTTTCATACTTGAGGTTTGTCTACCTAATTAGCCAACGTGGAGTTTGTTGGTTTTTTTTTTTTTTTTTTTTTTTTTTTTATGCTTCCCCTTGGGGAAAGCTTGGCTTTAAGTCTACATATTGTGGTCACTCTCCTTACATTTTCCTCAGTGTCATGCTGGTGTAGCCGTGTTAAGATAATTGGAGATTTTCTAGGAAAACAATAGACAACAAGACTGTATTTTATTTTTATGTTTATTATTTATTTATTTACTTATTTATTTGGTATGGAGAAACAAGAAAGCTTCCATTGGCTTCTTCCATAGATTGAATGGCTGTGTATAAGTACTAATAGATGCATACATATATAACTATTTATACAGAACCTGTGGCTGATGACAGGATAAGGTCTGGAAAATAGGATCTTAAACCAGGAAGTGTCAGGCAGGTTCCATGCCAGGCATGCCACATGCAATGGTTACACTAATGAAATAGGGGGATTGCTGTGGGGCAGCCCTCCTGTATGCACCTAGGCCTCAGCTCAGGCCTTGCTTAGGGGACACCCCAAGCCTTTGCCAGACCAGAGGGTGTCCTCACTGCCCTCATGCAACTTGAGCTGAGCCCTGTCCCCTCTGTCATCCCCTCCACCCACAGCACCCCACAGTGGTACCCCACAGCATTGGGTTGGCCGGTCCCACCCCCAGGAAATAGTTGCTCTGCTCCGTATTTGTCTTGGCCCAGGTGGCTTGGAAGCACGGCCTACCCTTTCCTAAAAAATGACAGCACATTGAATTTGTGTCATGACATTTTTTTTTCGAAACCAGCGGGGATTTGATGTCATGGAGTGAAGGCCCTTTCCAAATCTCAGTCACAACCCGAGCTGACCGTTTACTATCTTTACACAAATGAAAAGTATCAGCTGTTATTGCAATTTTTTTTTTTTACCCCTTTGTTAGCCATTTAGCAGTATTTTGACAGAAACAGGAAACAAGGGTTACAGCTAGGTCAGACTATAGGGTCTCCCAGACTGCTAAGGAAAACAATAAACATACAGACAGCAAACCCTTGTAAAGTGAAAAGGAAACTCTTGCCTCCATAAAGACCAAATCAATTATTTTTCCATAAGAGAGCAAAGGGAATGAATGCTGACCGTAGACATGACAGCAACCACGGGCCTCAGCTCAGAGGCAGCTGTGCACTGAGTGATACTGTGAGTGTGACTGAGTGGCAGCGTGGGCTGGGGAGACAAAGGGACAAGTGGTGAGGAAAGGTGGGAGGCAGGCAGTTGCTGGCAAACCCCAGGGTTCTCCCCAGCACCCTTTGAAATGAAGAAAGTGCTACGTGCTTCTTAAAAGTTGAGGTAAATCCAGCATCCTCAGGAGGCACCATGCTGCCAAGTCTGTCAGTTTGGAGCTCAGGCATTTAATCAATTACATTTGTATTGCCAAGGTTGTAAAAAGAAAATAGCTGTTCAGTTCTCTGCCCCATATTTTATCTATGTCAAACCAGCAGTGATGTTTGATTCCAGTGGCAAAAACAATCTGAAGAAACACCACTTAAAACAGCCTGTAAACAAACCTCTTCTGTCCTGCAAATGATCATTCCAGTGCTGACCTTATTTAAGCTGAGTGCAAGGAAGACATACAGACAACGCCTCTATTTATTTTATTTTATTTTATTTTATTTTACTTCTCTAGAGAGCTAAACTGCCTGTTTTCCAGGGAGAGCATGCGGCCTTCATTGTGCTTTCACTGGACCTACTCAACAGCCCAATCCAAGTCCCCAGCCCCTCCACCAGGTTCCCTCCCATGCCGGAGCAGCATTGTGCTGGCTTCCAGCACCCACTAACTGCACCTCATCTGCCTCACACCATGCTCTTATCTTACAGCGTGGTCAAAAGTGGATATATTGACTTGCATGTGTCACAAGGATGTGCCTGCAAATACATATTCACTTTAGAGCATTTCTCATCAAAAGCTTAAAACACCATAAGCCCTTGAAGGCTGCTGTGCAAGAACAGGGAATAAAACATTGGTTCTTTATTTTTAGCTTTTATGTGATTTGGCTGTAGTTCTGTCCCACAAATGGTGAGGTTTTGTACTGTTCATCTTCCCATTTTTGTGGAAGGTCTGAAAAAGAAAATGCTTAGTAAGGTGTTTATGAATTGCCGTGGTGTGATCTCAAATGCTCAGTAGAATTAATACCAGGCACCAGTCAGCAGAGTGAGCGTCCAGGAGAACAAAGTACATAGGCTGATACACCAAAGTGCTTCAGTAATATATGCCAAATTTTATTCAATGAGTACGTCTTAAAAAAACTAATTTCTTGTTAATCATTTTTAACCAGAAGATGAATACTTCCTTAGCAACCTTCTTCTACATCCCAGTGTGAAGGTTTTGCACATCCAGGTGAAAACGATGCCAGTTTACTTCTTGAAAAAATCCAGTAAAAGTTTACACTTGCCAACTGTGAGAGGGTTTGTAGTTTAAGAAATGCAACAGGATGTTACCTAAATTTTCCTCAATCCTATCTTTCTAGCAACATGCGCCAAGAGTGCTGTTTGACACATCAGCACTGCTTTTATTTTCCACTGATTGAGACTAAATAAAAGCATAAATCAATGATGCATAATTCATCATTTCTTTGTAACACAGTCCAGAACACTCCTGATGACTGCACCACCTCTGTTCTGGCTCAAGACACAGGAGACACAGGAGAACATGAAGCTGAAATAGAAGACTGGCAAAGTGGTGTTAAAATATCTGTGACTTAAAAGCATCATTTTTCCCAGAAAGGAGGCTTCTATTATCTAACATGTAAAAGGCAGAATTGCCTGGTGTGGAAATAGCATAAGTATTTCTTTAGGTTATATTGTTCAAAGGCAAATGTGGGATTAACTTTCTCACTGTTTCACATATGTTGTAAGGAATATCTGTCTGGATGTGGGCTTGTTGCACGTCAAACACCTAGATAATAATTTTGAAAGACAGCTTCTAGGATTTTATTCTTATTTTTATTTTGAGTTCCCACAAATACTCAATTTGGAAAGAACAGGAATTATTACTATGTACTCAGGGAACACATACACTGCAGTGTGGGGGCCAGATCTTTGCATGGCAATACACGTGCCAGGCTTGTAAGGTTGGAGGCAGTAAAGAGGGGATACTCTGCCCATGCGCAAGTTTTTGGTGATGTTTCAGGCAACCCAATGTGTCCTCACAGCCAAGCTACTGCTCCAGGAGGTACAGGACTTCTTTAGCTCACGTCTGACTTCCTGGTGGGATGTCTTGAATGCCCCAGGACACCTCAAATGGCCAGTGGCAGGCTAGGTGGACAGAACACCATGCACTAGGTGCCAACGCTTAAGCAACAGGCTCCTTACCCAAAAGGAAATTTTAACACCAGGCAAACTAAAATGACCTGACTTCAAGCCTGATTAGGCTTTCACACAGCCTTTATTTCTCAGGGATATTCTTTATGGTGGTAGAGTAAGGGTTCAGCTCATAATGGTGATGGGGCAGCGTTGGGGTGCCTTGCACCTTATGCCTGCAGAGAAATTATTTTGCCAGAGCACCAAGGTGTACAGGTGGGACTGGCTACTGAGTAATGCAAAAGTTTCTGACTGGGAGTGTATGTGCAAAGTTTAATCAAGCAGAGTCCGTGGGAGCCCTGGCAGAATAAGACAGCTACTGGCCCTGCTGGGAATCTCGTGCTGCCACATCTGCAGGGTGGCTTGTACCCTGAGATAAAGCTCTGAAAGGTGCTGGTGGGGCATCTGCCTGTCCTGGAATGACACCCACAACAGTGATTTAAGGATGTAAAAATGTCTGAACATAAGTGCTATTATGATTTATGATTCCCTGTGCTTGAGCTTTGGAGGGAGTTTTGTGTAACTGGCCCATACAGACACATGTTGTGAAACAGAATATAGGATTTGAAGTGATACAATCTTGAAAAACACAGGCTGGCTTGGAGTACAGCTTAGTTCAACAGAGCCTACTGAATATTGCATGCCCTCAGTTACATTTCTTTTAATCCTCCGTTGGTATTTCTGTCCTCCCTGTATGTCTGGCTGCAAATCCCTGAAGGCAGGGACCTTTTCTCACTCTGTTTTTATTGCAAACAGAGGCACTGGTCCTGAATGAGTCATGAGGTGCTAATGTGATTCTGAGTAGGTATAAGGATGGTTCATCTCCAGTTTTGAGCTGGTGTAATTGCAAGTTTGCAGAGATCTGTGACACCTCACCCATTTAAGAGAGCAGAATGTAGCTCATTACCTGTGAGGAGCTCTGTTATGAGGATTAGCCATCCAGATGAGCTAGCCTGGAGAAGTTAAAGTAATCATAACATTTTGTCCATAACTGAGAAGCCATGAGGTAAGCTTTTTTTTATGAATGTCCAACAAAGCTGACAGCATTTTTCATAGTAGAAAAGTAGTATTATAAGCTTTGGCATAGAGGGCAGAAAAAAAGGATAACTTCTCGTCACCTGTCCTGAGTGTTTGTAAAGACCACTTCTAAAGCTCTGTATAGGACTTTAACCCAAAGTTTAGACTTGTTTATACAAACAGCTGGCAATTATATCAGCTTATTGAATGGCTGCTGTTGCCTTAACCTTGTTGCAGCAAAGCAGAAAAATCCCATGTATTGTTTTCCACTGTGGAAAATACTGTAATCCCCCATTGCAGAAAATGCTGTCATTTTCTTAACAACAAGGTAGGGCTACCCAACAAGGAGCATTCCTGGGGATCCATATAACACTATCTCCCATGCTAGAGCTTGGAGACAAAGCCAGACCCATCTCAGGTAATACATAGCTCTGGGCAACTCTTTGACCCCAGAGCAGAAGAGTGACAATTCACACCATCTTTTGGTCCGACACCTGCAGCTGCTCTCTGTGATGGCACAGAGAACATGGTAGGGAATGCACCTCCTTGCATCTCTTTGAATTTTGTGAGTCCTTTAGGACTGGATCAACTCATTCATAACTAGGCAAATGCATTTGTTCCAATAGAGTGGATAACTCTCAGCTGACTCTGTTCACGATGGAGCATGTAATAGCCACGTTTTCTGTTTATATGCCACCTTCCCTTCCTTTGACTTGCCTGCACCACCATGCAGTGTGTGACCTGGGACCAATATATCCACTGGAAACTAATACATGTGTGCACTTACTAGCTCAGTGGCCTGAAGCTACTTATTCTTGCAATCCAGAGCATATATAAGGTTTGTTTCTTTTATTTTCTCAGCTAAGCATCCCGTGCTAGATACTGACACCATCTGTACTCAGCCAAGTGAACTTTTGATCTGACTCCAAGGACCATTTTCTCGTCATGAAACCTGATGACTTGAAAGGTGGCTCCAGCACTACCCATATCCACAGAACTGTGTTTTTTCTAATCCTGGTTAGAAAAGCTGTTTCTAGCCCTGGTTAGTGGAAAGTGTTTCCACTTTGGCTGTGAACCACTTTCTTCTTATCTCTATTCACACACTGCCGGAGAGTGCCCTGGGGCCTTAGGAGCAGCACCTGGCTTTGGCCCCTTGAGCACTTACAAGACCCAACAGACACAAACAGAAGTGGAATCACTTTGTTGTGGAGAAATTAAGTTTGTGGGAATGCAAGGAGATTACATTCAAATTTGTACCACCCATGAAATTTCAAGGAAAAAAAAATCAAATTTCAAAATGCTATGCATGACAAGTTTTGTGTTACAAGTCTGTGTCCAGACAGATGAGAGGATGAGCAGAGCCCTCTGACATCTGTCTGGTTGCGCGCACAGAGTCACGCTGTTTTGCAGTGCCTTTACAACCTATCTGTTACTTTGCCCTGGGTGTGGGATGGATGGTCATGCTGATTTTTCTTTCAAAATTCTTGGGTGTTTCCCAATGTGCAATCAGAATATTTTTAAAATTACTTTTTTTTTTTTTTTTTTTCAGGATATGAGCAAAAAAATGACTATCTGTTTCCTGCCTAGCTCTACAGGCAGCTCCTCTGAGCTGTGAAACAGAAAAAAAAATAAAAAAAAATCTGTTGACAGTAATAATTCTGTCTGTTATTATGGAGCAGTAATTACTGTGCCTGACTGTGTTAGTGGGCCATGATGTCTCTTGCTGCTTCCACCATCCTCTGAAACATGTTGCTTCTGGCTAGCTAAGAGGCAAATACAGAGTGAAACACCTGGGTGCAGTGCACGTTTGGAAGAGGTTCCCTGGAGATCCATCCTCTGTGCTTGCCAGTGTCTTTACTGAGGGTGAATTGGAAGGGAAATCCATTAAAAAGAATGGGGGGAAGAAATCAATAACGTAATTAGACAACATTATATGAGGTAATGATGCCAATTAAAGAGCAATGCACCCATTTACTTGACTGGATTGGACTGACTGGTGAGGGTGAAGGGGCACAAGCCCCTGAAGTGCATCCTGCTCCCCTGGCACGGTGCTGGCACTGCTCCTAGTACCATGCAGATCTGCAGCTCTGCTTCATGCCACATTGCTGTGCCCAGCATTGACAGCGAGAGTCTAATGCAGGAGAAGCAGGAGGGCTAAACTTCTCCTCTTGCCAAGGCTTGGCCAAGGGTTGATGCACTGCAGGATAGGTGAGGGTTTCTGGATGCCTTGGCTCATCTATGAAGGAGGAGCATCAACCATAAGCATCCCAGAAAAAAATAGAAAATGGCAAAACATCTGGAAAAACACTTGTGTAGTCCAGAGAAAAAGCTGAGAGAGGGCAGAGCTCCTACTAGGCAAAGGTGTTGAAAGAATGCTTTGGGAAAACGTGTAAGGCTGTCTGAACCACTCAGTGTTCAGAAAGTAGAGAAGGTCTGCTTGATGTCTTTACTTTAGCGGAACTGAGCAGAAGAAATACCTTTTCTTCAAATGGAAGCAGTTCACTGAATCCCAAATACTGGTGAAAAGTTAGGATTCAAAGGAGCATGGTAGTAGTAGCATGTTAGAAGTGCAGTTTTAGCTAACTGAGATGATACAGTAAGCTCCATTTTCAGATTTCTTAGCTTACTATGTAAATGGATGAAATCAGTATAACCTTCAAATAATAATAAAATCTGGGAAATGAGTTTGAATGGGCTGTGCATATTATAAACATTTATGCATTACTCATGGGTAAGAAGCAGCTAGATGTATAATGTATGAAACTTCTGACAGTACAAAACAAATGAATTAAGTGAACTTTTATTTTACCTTCTGCTGCTTTAAGGAGAAAGTCCTTCCCTGAGCGCCCAACAAAGCCATTGGCTTTCTTTGTCTGGAGTCAAGTGTGATTACAGAAAAACAGAATTGGCTGAAATTTGTTAGTGATTATTTATTTTCAGAGTAGGAGCTCATTCAACAGCAGCATTTATTGAGGAGTTTTCATTTTCCTGGTAAAGCTTTTAATTTTGCTTTTCTTTTAAGCTCTTTCCTTCTTTCCTTCAATAGGAGAAGAAGAACTGATCAGATGGTGGGAATCTCTTATGTGACTCCATGGCAGCTCTTCCCATTTCACATGTTGTGCAAGGGAAACTATTGTATTTTTGTGTGAACATTTCATAATTTGCATCCAGTCCTACAAACGTGAAATGTGTACTAATCTAACATCCCTGGCTCCAGTCATGCAGGTGAAGCTAATCAGTCAGTGCAAGTCTGCAGGTTGAAAATCTTTATATTGGCCTGTGTAAAAGTTTTTTTTTTTTTTTTTCTGCTCTTTTTAAAAAATTGTCAATAGCTCAATGTGGTGAGAGGGAGAACACTTTATATGCTGTATTGCTCTATTCTTGCCCTTTAGCTATGACATCTTTGTTTTCATTGCTACCTTGATCATAACTGAAGTGAAGGAAAAAAGTTAAAAGCAATTTCAAGCCAATGTTTCAATTCCAAATTCTATTTTTCCTCCCTTACACCTATGAAGTATCTATTTTTAACTGAAGTCTGTGTCTTGGCATTCAGCTTGAACACATAGATAAACACTCACAGGACCAGGCCTTGCCACAGCTAACAGTTGGTTTAAGAAAAACATGATCTTGCATCTGTTGTTCAAGAAAATAAGTACTGGAAAGTGGTACTTCTCCCTTCTTCTGGGACTCAGATGATGCTTCTTACCTTTTCTCCTTTCCACAGCCCATCAGCTGCATGAGGGAAACCAGCACTTTATGCATTGTTCCTCTGAGGCTATTGCTACTCTCCCCTTCTTTTCCTCTCTCAATCTCAGCTGATGCTCCAGGGGGAGGAAAGCACTTAAGTGTCTCTTTTGGGGCTTAGTTTACATTCCTCTCAAGTCTCCAGGATGCTAAAGGGGACCTGTGGGGGCTTACCATAAATAAAGTATGGTTTTAGTGTTCATTAGACATTCCCCTGTCCCCTCCTCTCTCCTCATCTCTTTGACTTCTTCTCTCATCAACAAGCAAAGTGAGTTTGCAGCCAGGGCAGTAGATGAGGATACGGTGATGTTGTTTGGAATATGTCCTTACCGCACAGGAAAAACACAGCATTGCCTCCTTCTTTGTCCAAGCATGCTTTGCTCAGGTTATGTTTTGTGGCTGCTGGGCTGGTGGTGTGTTTTGGCACAGGCTTTGGGAGATGTCAGTGTGTCCCGTGGTATGGGTTGGATGGGTGAGTGGAGTGAAGAAGTGGGTCAGGGAGATACCCTCATCCCACAGGGAAGCATCAGAGCCCTGAATGGTGGCTTGGCCCTTCTTGAAGCCTTCAATGTGTGCTCCAGCTCTGCTTCTCATCTAATTTTACACTAATTACCAGTGCTCTTCCTAGTCGGCAGTGTGCTGCAGGCAAGAGGTGAAATGAAGGTGTGATTAAAATAATTGCTAGGTGTGGATGGTCTTGTGGTGCTCAGGCAGCCAAGAGAGCACCATGCCATGTTCATGGGAGCCAGAAATGAAGCTCACAGTACTTCTCTGCATAGAGAGGTGCTCAGGCACAAAGATGGCGATAGTCTTTGGGAGGGTGCTAAAGGCAAGGCTTCTGCCTTGAAGTTTAGGAAAAAGGACAGGAAAGAAATATCAAATGAGAACTGAAGCTGGTGTTTTCCTATACATACATCATTTGATTTGAGAACTTCTTAGCTAACCACAAATATCCTGTTTTAATAAAGCTCCTATTTATCACATATATATACATGAACAATAGCATGCATTTAAAAATACTGCAAAAACAAGGCAAATCCCACTTTCTTAGTGGTTGCATATTTGGCAAACCATGGCCTCGTATGTGATCTCAGTAACACTGACTCAAGCTGAATACTCTTTTGTAGAGTGTTGACTTAAAATTATTCTTCATGCCCTGGAAGGAAAAATGTTGCCTGGAAGTCACCTTCTTTGAAAAAAAACTGGTCCAAGCATGTGGTTTCTTTCAACTTTTGGGACACTGAAATATAATTAATAAGGCTGTTAGATTAGCTGCTTATGGATTTAGGAGGGATTTATGGATCTAGGAGGGGAATTGCCAGCTGTGAGACCAGGACAAAAAACATGAACAGTCTGCTAAATTTGATGCCATTTTGTATTAAAATTCATACAATCTAGTTGATCAAGGTATGTTCCTTGGCCAGTGCTTCTTCTCCTTTCAGTCCTCCTTTTCAGCTGCACCTCAACTGGAAGATGCCTTGATTTTATTAGATTTATGCCAGTCAGCTTCAACCAAAAATCAGCTTTGCTGGTCCTCAGCAAGCTCAGAATGACAGTTTAGTTGAAAAACAACAGTGTTGTATATTGTTCTGAATTAACATTTGTTCTCCCAAGTAAGATTGTTCTGACAAGCAACCACAGTGGTCCTTGGGCACCAATGAGCACCAAGACCTTCTTCTTTCCTCTTCTGAGATTCATTTCAAATTCAGATTTCATTCACAGGTCTCTATGGCTGCTCTTTACCACTATGGCAATGTGAAGCAGGCATATAGTAAGTTAAAAGAACTGGGAAAATCAAGTGCAAAGAAGTTTATAAGACTAGAGAAATGTATAATATCAGAGTGAATATGGCTTTCTGAGTCACAGACATTTTTACAAGTGTAGATTTAATCTTATCATTAAAGTCACTGCCTGTTAATAAGAAGTAATAGTCTTAAAATATTTTTAAAAAGTCATTCAAACTTCATAAAGTACCTCAGTTATTAGAAATGTTTGCTTTAGAATTAGCCTGTCACCTTGAATTGCCACAGCATGTCACATAAAATTTTCCTACTTTATTTCAGACCCAATCCTCCTCACCCTAGTGATTTTATCGGAAAGCAAAATAGGATAAAATGAAATGGTTGAAGACACAAAGAACAAACTCACTGCCTGATGTAACAGTGTTGAAATCAGTGACTTTACATAGGATGTAAAATTGGATCAGTAGCACAACAGGACACTAAATCTGCAGTTCACTTTTGAAGTAACAAGTAACATACAAGGCTTCCATTATTTATTTATTTATTATTATTTTTTTTTTGAAGACTCAGAGAATGGGTTATAGAATATAATCGTTTTCAAAATGTTTGGTAAATACTAACTAAGCAGTCTACACAACTCCTTTGTGAGACAGATACTATTGTTTTCATTTCATCACTGTTTAACAGACAGCTTATCTACCTCAATATCTTTACCTGCACTCTCTCTCAAAGCTACACAAAGATTTAATGGCAAATTTTGGACTGTGAATCCTGGATACTTATGATCACAATATTGCCATCAGAAATGTCTATTGGCTTATGTTGTTGGACCATCATTCCATCTAATTAAAATTAAAAAATGTATCAGAAGCATCATTTAACCTTAAAGTGAACAAATATGATAATAGGTGAGTAATCTCAATGGTGCCCAGTGCCAGGACAAGAGGCAGTGGGCACAAACTGGAGTACAGGAGGCTCCATCTGAATCTCAGGAAGCACTTCTCTTCTACGTGAATAATTGAGCACTGGTACAGGTTGCCCAGAGAGGTGGTGGTGTTCCTAACCTTGGAGATCAAAAGCTACCTGGACGAATTCCTGGGCAGCTTGCCCCAGCTGGCCCTGTTTGAGCAGGGAGTGGGACCAGGTGACTTCCAGAGCTCCCTTCCAACCCCAAGCAAGCTGTGGTTCTGTGCTTCTGTAATCTGTTCTCAGCACATTTCAGTCAATAAATCATACCTGGTTTTTCCTTAGCTGATGTAACAAACCTCAGAGTAATCATTTAATGTATTGGAGAAAACTTTAACCACCCAGTACACTTCTCATTTATAATGCAGTACAGTAACATAGTCCAGATTTTTTTATAAAACAAACAAACAAACAAAAACAACTGTATGACTTTACTTAAGAGAATACTGGTTTGAAATTGAAAATCAAAACTTGAGGCAAAGGAAAGCAGACATGGAATTTATTGGAAATCACTGGAAAAGCAGATGAAGGCTGAATGGTCAGGAGAGACCACATCCTGCTAAATCTGTCCAAGACGTGACTTTGGCATACCTGGTGAGGTCTGACACTTGTGGCACACTTCTTTATTTCTTTCCATCTTTCCCTCTTTTTTCTTTCCTCTTTTTTTCTTTTTTTCTTTTTTTCTCTCTTTTTTTTTTTTTTTTTTTTAAATCTAATAAGAACAAAATGTTACAATGTGTAACATTTCACTTTCTGATTCAGAGCAGGAAAATATTTTAAAATCTCAAAAAGTTTTGCAAGATAGGAATGGCATTTCCCAGACAGGTTTAGCAATATCTTCCAGGACTTCCAAACATCTGTTAAGCAAGACTGTCCCTCAGCCTAATCCATTTTGGCTATCTCCAGTTAAATGAATCTTTTCAGACTATTATATCATGACTTCATTAAAACCCACAAAACTGTTTCCCCAGGAAATAACTTTGAGCCAACTGGATTCTAACTACCTGCTGTATCTCATGACCCCTTAATAATAAAAATCATGGCTGAAATAAGTCTGTGCGTTGTGTTGCTCACTTACCCTTGCTCTGTAGCCTAACCTGTCATGGGGGCAATTGGGAAAAATCTGTTAAGGCTTCACTAATTTCTTGCCTCATTTCCTGTAGCAATCCTGGTAGCTGCCCAGGACACTTAGTCTTCCTTAAGAGCATTCAATTTTTGGCACAAGACTTTTCATTTGTATCTGTTCGTAATCTGTCTCCTCCTGTCATATCCGGAAATATGATCCCTTTGTTAAACAGTTAATTTGCTACTCTTTGCAGAGGGGAGAGGAGAAGAGAATGGCTGGAGAGCTGCCTAAAAAACCTGCAAGATCTCCCTTCCTTCTATTCTGTTCTCAATTATTATTTCTTACTTTTATCTTTTTTTTTCTTTTTTTCTTTTTTTTTTTTTCTTCTATTGTGAAAAGCATTTTTCTTTCTATACACACCTACAATTCACAAAAGATCAAACCACCCTTATGAACATGCTTCTGGACTAGATCCTTGGCTGGGCAAAGCTGACACATCCCTGCCACAGGCAACAGAGCAGTCTGGGTGTAGACCAGCTGAGGCTGTGAACTATATGTAACAGTTTGCCCTCACCTATTTTCATTAAACCTCAGATCTGTATGTTAGTTTGTTTCTTCATTGCTTGGCTTTAAATGGGACAAAGTCCACTTACGCTCATTTGTGCATAATAGTACTGAAAGTACTCGAGAATTGAAATGAAAGGCTACTTTTGGCTTTATTTCTTTCCCTGTTTGCTGTACCACTTGAGCACTCCTTGTTTCTATTGAGGGCTTTCTGGTGACATGGCTGCAGTCTCAATAAAAATGTGCAAAGAAAGCTGCCATGGTAATAAAACCATACTCACCGTAGTAGAGTCTGTTATTGATGTTTATTTGTAACAGAGTAACGATAATGGAGATTGTGACCTTCCTTGCTAATCACTGGTAATGTCTATCAGCAGACAGCAGAGCTAAAAGAGTTTGGGAAATGCCCTGCAATTCAGAGGTAAAAATGACAGAAAACCACACTCCTGGCAAACAAAAAGTCAATAAATTCCTCCCTCTTTCCTTAGTCTGTCACATGCCTTTTTTTTTTTTTTTTTTTTTCCCAACAGGGTTTTTCAGGTCTTTCTTTTAAAAATGAAGGTGCCCGCAATAATGTGGCTATAGAGTCTGAGAACAGGAGAGGAAAAAGAGTGAGAGAGAACGCAGAAGTCAGCTCTTTCCTGGTCCAGCTGCAGCTTGATTCATGTTTGCATCACCACAGTAATGCCAGATTTGTTGTGATACAGCAAGGTGTGGGTTTGCCCTGCAAATTTGGTTTTAAAGTTTTGGGAATATACCCAACTCTGGTTACAGGAGCTAGAGGACAAAGGTGATGGAAAAAAACAGGAGTGTTTTTCCTTTTTATTTCATTCAAAAAACAAAAACCTTGATATTGAATATGTAAGGTCTTGTACCTGAAAATAGGGCTCAACTAGTAAAGTGCTCAGTCCAAAATAAAGTAGTAATGTGCTTAGAGAAAATGCTTTCCCCAGTACCTGATTTGGAAGATGAAGAGCACGTTACAAGACACATTATCTTCAGTCACATTTCCACAGTGATGTTCTCATTCAAGCTTTGAAATCTGCCCCATTTAGAAAGGGGCACTCTGGGCATTTTAAAAGTGGGATTTAAGTTTCCGTATCATCCAGGTGCTTCTGAAAACCTCAGCTAAATGCTATTATTGAAAATAATTAGATTTCAGTGAAATAACAGGCTGAAGTTTAAGAACGTGCCTAACAATTTAGGACCAAAAGAGAAAGAGACAGGAGACATTTCCAAACAAAACAGAAATGTTTTTTATTTAGTCTTGTCCTCTTATCCTTCATTAAGAGTGGCTATTTCTATTTCAAATCCTGGGTTGAGAGAGAACTGTGGAAGGACTTCAACCACACTCGTCTGACCCTGGTTCATACCATCTGTGTTTTGCATGGGGTACTTGGGCCATAGACTAACCTGCTAGTAAGAATCTGGCCAGGAGCACTACACACACTACAGGCTTTCCAGTTGGATGACACTTTCTTTCTTTCTTTCTTTCTTTCTTTCTTTCTTTCTTTCTTTCTTTCTTTCTTTCTTTCTTTCTTTCTTTCTTTCTTTCTTTCTTTCTTTCTTTCTTTCTTTCTTTCTTTCTTTCTTTCTTTCTTTCTTTCTTTCTTTCTTTCTTTCTTTCTTTCTTTCTTTCTTTCTTTCTTTCTTTCTTTCTTTCTTTCTTTCTTTCTTTCTTTCTTTCTTTCTTTCTTTCTTTCTTTCTTTCTTTCTTTCTTTCTTTCTTTCTTTCTTTCTTTCTTTCTTTCTTTCTTTCTTTCTTTCTTTCTTTCTTTCTTTCTTTCTTTCTTTCTTTCTTTCTTTCTTTCTTTTCTTTCTTTCTTTCTTTCTTTCTTTCTTTCTTTCTTTCTTTCTTTCTCTCTCTCTCTCTCTCTCTCTCTCTCTCTCCTCTCTCTCTCTCTCCTTCTCTTTCTCTCTTTCTTTCTCTTTCTCTCTTCCTCTCTTCTTCTCTTTCTTTCTTTCTCTCTTTCTCTCTCCCTTTCTCTCTCTCTCTTTCTCTCTCTCTCTCTTTCTTTCTTTCTTTCTTTCTTTCTTTCTTTCTTTCTTTCTTTCTTTCTTTCTTTTTCTTTCTTTCATTTTTCATAAATAAAATGGAAAATAGATGTCCCCTTGTCTTTGTGAGACATAAACTGGAGAAAGATAAAGAATTTATTTGCATTATTAACAGAATGTTTAGATAGTTTATCTCTGTGTAATGCAAATGAGTGGCAAGATGAATCAGGGTCTGTTATTCTTATCCAACAGAATGCAAATTTGAAAAGGAACAGAAAGTTGAGTGCAGGATTACAACAGTCTATTGTTAAGAGATGAAAAACTATTATATTGCAAGACTTGCAGCATGTATTTCAGAATCATCCTAAAAGACTTCATAGAGTTCCCTATATTTGTCTAGCATATCAGTTTAACGCAATCTATATGAAATATTCTTTGATTTCTAAATGGTTCAAGCCTTATAAAATCTCACCCTCACTATGTCTTGAACCTCCCATGTTCAGTCTACTAAGTGGGAGCGCTCATTTCCTTGAGTATATTTTTAATATAGTCTAATGCAAGTTTATACAAGGGACAAATGTCACTTATGAAAGAAAAATGGGACTAAATAACTCACTCCACCTAAAATTCATAGGAGTCATATTCCACCCAATTCAGGGGGACAGTCCTTGATAAGTGGTATGAGAACCTTTTTAAAGTGACGTGAGATTTCCCTGCTTATGGAAATGCTAACATTGCAACAGCATTTCAAGCCAGGCACAGGCCTGAGCATGTTTCCATTGAAATCATCAGCGATGCTCATACTGGTCTGTTCATACTGGTCCATAGGGTTCAGGATCAATCTTTCATCAGCATTAAACACCCTGGGGGTGTCTCCCACTTTACCTTGTAACACAGCCACAAGAAAGTTAATTACCACCAAAGCAAGCTCAAGCCTGGTGTTGCCGGCCTTCAAAACCTAACAGTTGTTCTTGGGCTTGAGAGGGAAACATGGTGGCTTGTTAATTAGAAGTGTTGGGGCTTTTGGTTGTCTCTCACAGTGATATGCAGGTAAGAGGTCTAAAGATATATAGGAATATATTTTTTTTTGTTTTTATTTTTTAGACTGTCAGTAATTCAGCCTCATCCTTTGGTTCTCTCCATTAGCTAAAGTTGGATCCTGGAAGAGCAAGTTAGACTAGATGGCTTATTTTTCATTGGCAAAAGCCACAGACAGTTGTAAAACTTGCACCTCTCTTTATAGTGTGGTGTGGCCACCTGAAACAAAAGATTCTCATTGTGCTTTGGCACTTCATCAAGATAAATGCACAGCTGTGAGTTGAGTGTGTATAGAGAATGTATTTATAAAGAAAATAATGGCATCTATGATGAAGTACATTGATATCTCACATCAAAGGACAAGGAGGGTAAGTAGGACAACAAAAATAATTGCTATGTACTTCCACTCTCCTCCAATTTCTTGACACGTAGGTGAATCATCATGGATTCCTACACAGTGTGTTTTTGTAAGCAGGTATGCTAGCTTGGGGAGGTAGGCCGAGTGCACATCCAAAACAGTTCTGTTGGTGTCCACTTAATTGTGCAGCAGAACAACCAAGTTATGAACAGAATAAAGCCTCACGTGTGGGACGATGTTTGAGCCTCTAGATTTGATGCATGGAGGTTTGAAGATTATCATTGTTAGGTCAAGATTCAGCTCAGTTCAGTGTTTACATGTAAATTTGGTTCCTACTATTCATATTTCTAGAGTGATTTAGTTGAAGTTGCCATGCTGTTTTCAGACATGTTTATGTGGAGCCAACTCAAAGAAAGCATTCCAATTATTTGTAACTAAAATGGGAGGTTTCACATTGCATAACACTGAATACATTTAAAATTCTCTAAACAGTAATATATGCTGTTGTTGGTCAATACTAAATAGAAACTTTAAAATAAAGTTCCATAACAAAATACATTCTTGATCCTGTTTATCATTTACCAGTGACTGTGCCACTGATGAACTCTCTCTCTCTCTCTCTCTCTCTCTCTCTCTCTCTGTATATATATATACATATATATATATATGGGTCCACCTTAAGTCCAAAAGCAGCAAAAAGAACATAGCAGATGCTAAAGAGTGATTTCATTATACAAACGAAATGGAAAATTTCAGTGAAATTCCATCCATCCCTGAGGACTGGCTCCACTTAGAGGTTAGAGGGATCACTGGGAGTGATCTCACAATTATGGGCTCTGTAACTGCCATTCGTTAGCAATGGTAACATGATTATGACTCAAGTTAAAGCAACCAGAAGACAAAAACTTGAGTTGATAGCTTGGAAAGCCACAACAAAACCCCCCTTTCCACTTCAGGGCCAGGATTTCACCCTTGAAGTGTACCAGCTTTCTGTAGGGCACACTCAAAGAGGGAGATGGCCCCTCCAGAGCCACATGGCTTTTAATGGGCTGAGCGGAGCACATGCCCATGCTGCCTAGCCTCTCCACCCCACAGGGATGGGGACCATTCCTCAGCCACTGCCCTGCAGTGAATCTGCACCCTGAAGGGATCTGCAGAGCCCAGCACAACCTGGTCCTCTTCTGCTCCACCTTGCAGGAGATGACTAGTCAGTTTGGGCTGGTGCTGGGCTCCACTTGCAAGGAGCCCAGCCTCCTCACCCCTCTGCGGTTGCCTTATCTGCACCTGTCCCGTTCAGAAAGACAGCGTGTCTGTGAATGCTTTCACCAGGCATAGTTAACCCAAGGCCTAACCACAGCCAGCTGATGTGTTTTTGTTGGTGTTTTCTCAGGAGGCTGAGGGGATGTGAGGAGATGCAGCTGTGTCTGCCACAGTGACAGTCCAGCAAGGTTTTGCCTGAGGTTTCCCTCTTGTGCAGGAGCCCGAGCCACCTGGAGCAGTCAACTCATCCTGGCACATAAGGCTTGCTGTCCTCACCATGGCCAGTAAACAGGCAGAAATGGCTCTGACAAATTGGCTCTGACACCTTGGAGCAATCTAAGGTAGGGATTTGGGTTTCTGCCAGAAGTTGAAACTCATAATGCCAGCTTCCTGGAAATAAGTAATTTAACCCCTAAACCCATGCCTGTATGTATTCTGTTCAGGGTGAGATAGGACCTCTGCCTCTGCTGGTTTTTACCAGGAACATTGCAAACACAGAGTGAGGAACAGAGGACCATGCTTGGATGAAAACCACCAGGAAAATTCTGAATTACCTGAAAGAAACACAGCTTTGTGGAGGACACTAGTGCTCCCTTCCACCTTGCAGCAGGCTGTACTTCATTTCACCCAGGCTTGCTAGGAGAGGGTGCTTCATCTTCTGCAACCACTGCAATCCAAACTTTCAACACCTTCAGGGAGAAGTGATGAAACTTCTGAACCTGAAGTCAAATGTAAAGGTGTACAGGCACTTGCTTAACATTGTGGTGTTTTTGCTCACCTGCTCCTTGCTTCTGGCAGCTGGTTTGCTCAATTTTTGCAGTTCCAGTCCTAACTTTCCAGATAATGTGCAGATCAACATGTCTAAATGGTAGGCTAAAAAGTGGATATTAGGAACCCCTTTGTCAGTTGTTGGTCTTTGGACACTCTGGTGACACAGCCCATGGAGAAGCCAATGAGGACTGGGATGAATGGTCAGCAGAGAATCCATAGGAGATCAGAGGAGTCCCACAGGCTACCTAAAGCTGAGAAATGCAATGCTGTCTATCTATTTATTTAATGCTAATAAATGCTCTATATGGTGGATTTCTACCACATTAATGTCATATTCAGAATTCCATCAGGGCTTTCATCCTAAAGCTCCTGCTGAGCTCTGCATCAGCCAGACAGATGGACACAAGACTCTCCATCAGGGCAGAAGGGCCAGAGATGCCCTGAATTCCACTAGAAGAATCAGTGAAGCCCTTCTGTTTGTGGAAAAAGTACTTGGATTCAGTAGAAGCAGATGCCAGTATAAAACTAGTTTGATAAGTTTGATAAATGCTGAGGAGGAGGAAACCTGTACACAGCGGAGAAATTTCTGTGCACGGCCTTGGTGCATTTGTATCAAATGTTCCTTGTGCATCCCTGTGATCTTACAAAAGGTCAGCTCATAATCTGGCTGTTGTATTGTGCTTTTAAAAGCTGGGGCTTAGGCAGAAATATTGCCCCATGCTGAAGTAAAAGGCAAAGCTCCCATTGGCTTCAGTGGACCCAGGTTTTTTATCCCATGTCTTTTTCCTCCCTTATCAGCACGTCCGTTGACCTAGCTAAGTACTAAAAATGTGTTTTAAAAACTGTAAGAAGCTTGCTGGGGCTTCATCTGAGTGCAGTGCACAAAGGTCTGCGGATAGATGTGAGAACTGCAAGGGCAGGCTTGGTTTTATGTGAGACAGTGTGTGCTTTTTCAAGGGCTCTCTTTGTGGCTGCATAAAATCCTTGCTCAAAGCACCTCTAGAATCCAAATCTACTGATAATTAAAGAAAAAAATATATGTGAGGGGGAGGAGAGATGTAAGAAATACTCATGCTCTTACCAACAACTCTTTTATTATTAGAGGACAAGAGATGCCGATTTTAGACGGGCTAATGCCAGCAAAGGCTGCATTCATTCTGCCTCATTTGATGGACGTGCTGGCCCTGGTGGCACACACAATCATGGTGAGCAGCTCAGGCTGCTGCTCTGCAGGGTATCCAGCTCTGGTTCCTGCATAGGCATCTAGAGTCAGGGATACATCCCACTTCATTGTTTGGGGGATGTGTGAAAATGAAGAGAACAAAGTGGGCCTGAATAGCATCGTCTGCAGAGGTAAAAAAAAAAAAAAAAAAAGAAAAAAAAAAAAGTGATCCTTCTTAATTGCTCAGAACTTATGTTTCACCCTGCCAGCCAGCGCAGCTCTTCTTCTGGCATCCCTTCTTCCTTTCCATTCCCTCAGCGATCATATTGCAATCCTAACACACTTGGTTCAATTCCATTTTTTAAATTCACCATTGCAGATTCTGCCCCAGAGTGGCTGCATCTGTCTCAAAAGAGACCTGGAATGGGAATTTAAACATATTTTATGTGGGCATTCACAGGCCTCTCGGCGCCCAGAAAGAAGCATAGCTGAACATGTCTAGGAAAGCATATCCAGCCTGAAAGGGGCAACACTGACATATGCCACTGCGTTAAGGACAGTAAAAAGTGGCTAGAATGTAGGCATGATAACAAGCTGCTGTTTAATTCCCAGCTCAGCAACTTGGGTTGAAAACTGTAACAACTGTAATTATCAGCAAGTTTCCAAGCCAGACAATTGAATCACTCGTCTGAGCAGATGCCTTTGGGGAATAGCAATAGAACTGCACTCTTCAGCTTGTAGTACATACACGTACACACTGTACAGGAGCATAAAATCCTTCCAGGGCTGGCTCCACCATCTCTGCCACGCTTGACCACTTTCTATCACCAATAAGAGGATGAATAAACAGGAGAGGCAGCCATCCCCACCAGCTCCTGCTCAGACACTAGGTGCCACCAGAGGCAGGATGGTGTATCCTGGCCCCGCTAGATGCCAAATGGGAATGTGCACTGAAGCTGGTGGAGCCACGGGGATCTGGAGGATTTCACACTGGGCATTGATTACGGTGCATGAGGATATGTAGAGGGCATCCCAAAAATCATAGCTCTGCTCTTGACCACAGCAGGAGCAGTAAGTGTATTTTATGGTAAATAAATGTGGAACAGCGATGGTTTTAGAAACACGTATTAAATACTTAGTTTGCTACAACTGGATATAAGCAAGTTAAAGAGCTATCCTCTGCTGTAACACAAGATCTACCAGACTGAATTAAGGTACTTAAAGAACAGTTTAATTGTGCTTCATTTTGGTGAGTCTCAACAGGCTTGTTGCATGAATTGCAGTTTACTGTATTTTCTGGGGGAAGCTACCTTCCCTCTTACTGTTTTTTCTTCTGCAGTCAGAGAGGATTAGCTTCAAGCAGTGGATACACACATACCCAGGGGAAAAACTGCCCTGGGTTTGTTCACAGCTTATTGCAAAGCTGTCTGTTTTCCACAAGAACTGCTCAAGCTCCAGAAAAAAATGCCATGGGACTGAAATGCCAGAAGCCTCCCTGTGATCATTTTTCTTTCTGAAAAGCGCATATATATTCTAAACATTGGTAATTTCCTCCGTGTGCCTTGAGCTACATTTCTAGACCTGGGAGAAAGGGATCTTGCCGTGTTAAAGATCTCTCAGCTGAGTGACTAAGATTATGTCCCACTGTGGATATTTCAGTTTTAAAAGTGAGATGAGACCTGATAGTGATACCACATTAAACACATCTCCTATTGATCCTTTCTAACCTTGCAAAAGAGCTGCTCTGCATTAAGTACCTTTTACTTCAGTGCTGCTGATGGGACCACAGATGTTAACTGCCAGGCTAAATATCCTCAGAGGTCAGCAGACCGGGCATTTGAGAGGTCATAAAGTAATAATTTTCTGGCTAAGAAACAATAGGAGTGTTTACCCCCTGCCCTCTAACATAGCCTGAGGACATGCTCGTGTCTCACTCTGAAATGCATTTACAATATTTATAAATAAAAGGGAATTAATAAAAGATATCCTTCCCAGTGTTCCCTCCCCACCATGTTGCATTTAGAACATACCACGAATCAGATTGATATATCAAATTGTTGTACTTGACTGAACTGATGTCAAAAGCCTTCATACTGAACAAAGGGTCGTGCTTCTGAAGGTGTATTTTCAGACCATTCTATCCACTGCCTATACAAAAACCTGCCCTCGCTACCTGCCCTATACAAAAACCTGAAAAGAAATCACCCGTTTTTAGGTGCAAAAATTATCTATCATCAATAAGAGAAAATAAGCCACTCTGCCTTTAGGCCATACCTTTGGGCTCTCTGGTCTCTCTCCACTGTGTGTGGACAGATAGGGTTGGCTGCCCTTGCATCTTCTGGGATTTCCTCAATATCTGCTTTATGGGGTTTGATTTCTAAAATCACTGAGGAAATGGTGATTGGGCTTTGCTGCAGAGAAGGCAACAGCATCTTTGCTGAGCTAAGATGAGCTGAGTGAGGGCTACATTCCCCATGGCCATTAAACTAGATGATCCATTTCCTTCATCTGAAAAACAGCAGTTTTTGCCAGTTGAAGAGCCAATCTCCATGCTCAACCATGACTTTGGAAGAAGAGACCGTACATATTACGGAAGCAGAAAACCAGTCTCCTATTATTTCCTTATAGACGAGCAAACCATAGAAGTTTCCTCAAACAATCAATGGGCAACATAAGGCAACCTTTGGAGGCTTGCTGCTGGAGCATCAGGATATGTTACAAACACATCAAGAGGCACTTCTGCTTATATGTTATCCTTTTACTTTCAATCAACTTAATTTTACATATTCCATGACTCCTTACAATCTGCTTTTGGCTGAATTAGATCTGTCTGGTCACATCATGTACCATGTTTTTCTTTATTCCCTTGGGAACAGATGTGATACATATATTCTTACATTTTGACTTTTTTTTTTTTTTTTTTTTTTTAAGGTGATTGGCTTTTAACCTTGTTTTTATTTCTCTTTCCTCTTCTTTTTCTCTAGCAATATTTTGTAAATAAAAAGGGGGAAAACAGGGGGAGAGAAACAATATGCTTATTTGTTTGATACATGCAGCAGCTTGAAAATGAGGTGAGTGTGTAATGGATAGTGCATATGTTATGTGAGAATTATGTTGCCTGCCAAAACATTATTGTTGTTACCACGTGTGTGAGAGGAAGATTAAGCTAATAGACTCATGCCAGCCATCTCTGAGGTACGCTGTGGGAACCAAGGGGGTGGACAACATCTGAATGAAATAATATGTGTGTGAGTAATTCCCTCCTTGAATTTTGAGCAAGACCTTAGGAAGCTAGCCTACTTCGTCTGTGGCTGGTAGTGGTCAGTCCCATGCATTGGGAGAGGCTCCTAGTTTTTAACACACTTTTCTTTAGGGGAACACTGCTTCTGAACACTCATGGGACTTAGTGGTAAAAAATCCCCATTGAAAATTGCTGGGTAGAAAAAGGCTGCCTCTCCTGTAAGAGCTAGAAGGATTATAAATTTTCTTTCCCCACATGAGGAGGCAAAGTAAAAGCTCAGATATTCCCAAAACAGATCCACTAATGATAATTTAAAAAACTTGAATGCATCAGTCAAGCCACTTGATTTCAATCTTTCATATTTTTAAATGCTCTCTTTAGTCAACTAGTGTAAGTCACTGACAAGCACATCTTTCCTTCAAGTCTGGTCAAGTGAGCTGTTTCTGCCATTAGAGATGCAGAAAAAGTCACAGAAAGTTATAGTTGACTTCACCTTTTAAGAAAACAGGCTTTCTGTCAATGTTTGTTTCCTTGGCTGGGGATATAGTTTGCTTTGATGAATTAGTATTTTTCAGTAAAAATCAGTTTTCCCGGATCCTTTGCTGTATTTTTTTCTAACTTGAGTAATTTCTTCCTTTCAGTCCAACTAGACTTTATTACTGAACATAGTACTGCTCTTTACCCTCTGCTTGTTTGTTTTTCTTCAAGGTCTATTCTGCTGGAACTTACAAAAAATCTTTTGAAAATACAGGCAGATGATGCCCACAAGATCACCTTTCCTTTTTATTATATTAATTTGTATTTTTTATTTTTCCTAATAGATAGTGAAGCACCACCTCTTTTTTTTACAGAAGCTGTGCAGGCTTTGACCCCTGGGATTTTTCTTGTCCAAGTGCTGCACTGTGCTGTCCTTAATTAGACTCACTCTCTTCTCAAAGTACTGAGGTGAGGTTGGCTGGTTCATAAGTCCTCTCATCACTCTCAGCTCCTTTTATTAAACTCTAGATGCTAACAGTCTCTTCACAGTCTTGAACAGCTAATGCTGTTTTAAGGCTTTATCGAATCTCTCTATCAGAATCTCTGCTCTTCACACTTTATTTCAGCAGATTGTAAGCCTAGGCCTTGTTGAGTCTCATACAAAGTCACTGAAGTCAAGAGAAAAAGTCCTTTAACTTTTCCCACGTACAGTCCTCAACTCTACCCTCTCCTGCATTTGTATCTGAACTTTAATGGATGGTTTTATCTGCCTAATAGTGTGTCTGCAGATTATGTGGGGATGGATCTTGATATCACGTTTTGTCCAGTGGTGGTTCTTCTTGACCCAGGGGCCTTCCAGGAAAGAGGGCAATGGGGTGGATGGGGACAGCTGAATAAAGTCCCCAGTGCAGCTCCTTTACCATTCTAGCACCACTATTCCTCTCCTCCTTTGAAAGCAGAATAATTGCCCCAGAAAGATTCTGCAGCTGACTATTTTGCCACAGAGCAACTTCTCTGTGAATGGAGAGGAAGGAAAGCAAAGCTGAGCTGAAGAAGGCGACAAGTCATCACTTAATTCTTATAACTGAAAAATACTTATCTTCGTTTCTTGCACTTGTTTTCACATTCTCAGGTTCACAGACCTGCATAATATGTACACTAAGCAAAACTACTTCTATTACTTGAACAAGGAAGTTTCATTATTAAGAGACCCATGTTTTACCTGGACAAATGTTTGCGGTGGAGAACAAGCTCTGAATGATAACAGACCATAGCAGGGTAAGAAGAAAAATTCAGACGTGTGCCTCCTATTGTGCTGCAGCTAGTAGCTCTACTACCAGGTCTGTAGGTCTTCAGATCTCTAGTTTTCAGATCTGTAGTTTTCACTTAGTGGTGACTGCTGTGTGAGAACAATTTCTTCGGGGTGTTTCTTCAAATCACACTATTATGAAGCTGATGTCCCTCATTTCTGCTGCCTCATTCTTTGTGAAGGCAAATGCCAGCACTTTTGCTGGCTCTTATAGCTGGTTTGTAGTTAATAGGGGGTCTAAGTGAGCTGCAGAAAGCCTGGAAGCAGAGACGGGAAGGGTAGTTTCCACCAAGGCCATTAATATCTCTCATATGGCAGTGGTGGAGGCTGTGGGTCACCAAATAGTTTTTCTGTGTATGGAGTGGTTCCTTCAAATGTTCCTATTTCTTTGATAGGAACAACAGTCTGTGTAGAGAAGGGACTTTGACCAATAAAGACAAGATGTTTGCTGCTCAGTGGAGAGTCTGTAGGGTGGAAGGGAGGTCAGTGGCCTTTTGAAAGGCTGTTGAGATGAAAGATGGTTTGAGACTACCAAAAGGCTGTTCAGGTGACTTTGCTGATCAGTGTTTGCTTATATAGAGTATACAGAAGTTGCCAAGAGGATGTACACCCAGATAGTGTTGAAACCTTCTATTCTCAAGAGAAGACATTGAATTGTATAGGGATGACCATGGCAGCCTTTGTGTGAGTCTTGTCAGAAGGAAAGGGTTTGGACTTTATATTCAAGGACACTGTCAATCCTGTTTGCCAAAAAAGGACGGTGATAATTACTTTTTGGAAGTTTTTATTCAACAAGTGGGCTTGTTGAATAAAGACAGTCTGTTTTCAGTACTCTTTATAATTCTTTAAAATGTTGATCAATGCCATGGCTTGCCTCTGCAAAGTTCATCCTCAGGAAAGACATGGTTACAAAGAACAGACTTTAGGTGAAGTTGACTTTGGTCACACCAACGATCCAGCCTGGTAGTCTACGCTTGCTCTCTTAGAGAAGAAGTATAAGCCTGAGGCAAGTTTTTCATGGTACTTGTACTTTTTCATGGTACTGTCTGCCCTCCTTTCAGAAAGCCATGCTTTATAGAAGAGCTCAGCTAAGATCAGGTTGCTGGAGTTAGATGCTCCACTTTTGCTTCTGCAAATGCTGCTTGCAGGGGTAAAAATGAAGGGGTGGTGGAGAGGCTTGTTATTCTGGGCAATGTCTCTAAGTAGGATATGTAGGCACAGATGGATGAAGACACTGCAGAGCCCAGAGCCCTTGTGCTGTCATCACTGTACTGACCAGTCTGTACTGACCAGCCTTTGGTATGGTTTTCTCCATTAGATTCCAAACTGGGATGCTCAGCTGCTGTTGTCACATCTCTCAGTGGCTGTTTTTCCCAAATCTCCCCAACTGTACAAAGAAGGGCCATGTGTCTATTCCTCCAGCTACAGATGCAGCCATTTGACTCTTGGGAGAGACTTGGGTGTTGGCCCCAGCACTTGGCTCTTTGTTACCTTTTTGAGAACAGACAGTGAACTAAAGCCAGCTGCCAGAAAGGCAAGTTGATGCAATGCTTTGAGCTATCATAGTCTACATTTAGGAAAGATCTAGTCTCTATCTCATGACTGAGTCTCCTTGTTCTTGTCCTAACAAGAAAACTGATATTGTCACTTGTCTGTTCTCAGTGCTCTGTTGGGCAGCAACTACCATTTGGGAAAGGGGCTGACATTGAAGCAAGAGCACTTGATAGGAGAGTTGCAGAGAGGCACCTATTTGCAGGGGTGGTGGACAGCTTTTCTGCCCTTTCGAACAATGAGGTAGTTTCCACAGGATCATCTGACGTGTCTTTGTCTGTTGTAGAAGCTAAGGTTGAGGCCACTGATCACAGCACACAACTAAATGACTGTTTTTGAGATGCCACCTGGGAATGTTTTTGTGCCCTCAAAGTGAGTGTGTTTGCTTCTGTGTCACCTGACTAAGCAAACAAAGAGCTTCTCAGTTCATGTTTTGTCGAGCCTCCCAGAGCTGCACAGGGCCTAGCTGCAAGGTCTTGTCTCCTTATGAAGACAGTCAGGAATGAATGTCAAATGAGTGGTTCTCAGAAAAGTCCATGGTCACTTTTGTTTGTGAATGCATGTGTCTTCAGCTGGAGTCATTTGGAAGAGAGACTGTTTTACATTCCCAGCCTGTGTGGGACTTGAAAAGGTACACTGGAAACATCCTTGCAGGATTAAATTAATGCTATGATTTCTATATTGACAGTGTTTTGTGTATCTCACCTGGAGATAGAAAGAGTGAAGAGAAGAACAGTGAAGTTCAGGAACAGGAGAAGTGATTTCAGACAGAAATGAAAGACTTTTGACGCAAGCCACTCGATGCCAAATGATCAAGGCTTTAGGGTTTTGCACAAAGCTAAAGAAAAGTTTGCTACTACAAACAGAGCCCTTACTTACCTATTTTTTATCCACCTCCCTTTACTAATTCCTACTGGATGCTCAAGAGATACATAGATCTTTTATTCATTCACCCAAGTCAACATCCTTTAAACTTTACCCACTCTGCTGTGACTGCCCATAGTGGCTGCTGCTCACATGCAGCAAAGCTGTGCGTGCCCTGGCAGGGTGGCTGAATGCCTGCTTATCTTTCTCAGTATCTAATATGTCTTTTGTGTCAGAGGGAAAGCAGGCAAGGAAAAAAGGAAGCAATTGTCATGAAAAGAAAGAAGCAGGGAAGAATGGCAAGAGGAATTTGCTGACCAAGCACAAATGGCTGAATTTCTAGAGTAAAGAGAGCATTTCAGGAAATTAAGCAGCAAAATAATTCATTTTCCCCAGAGATGACCAAATTCCTCTGAATAAACCATATCTGTTGTGTTCAGCCCAAAGCATTCAAAAGTTATGAGTCAGACTGGAAAAATCCCTGGGATTTTTTTTCCTAAAAAAATAATAAATGCTAGATTCCTTTTTTTTTTTTTTTTTTTTTTTTTTTTTTTTCTTCCTAATTATCTTTTAGCATTCAAGTACTAAGGAACTTGACTCATGTTTTCAGGGCTTTTTCAGGCCTCATGCTTTTGTACTGTTATTTGAGGTCTGGTGTTGGGGCTTGACAGAAAATGTCAATCACTGTGAAATCCCAGTCAAATCACGGGAGATGGTGACACTGCATTTCCTTTGCAGTCATTTAAAGCCTTCTCCTACAGTGCAGAAGAAGCCAATACTGCTGCCTTTCCAAAGAGTCTGATTCCCTGGTGTTATTCCCTGACAACAGAACACTGGTAAATCAGTGGGACTGTGTGGAAATCAGAAGATTGATGCTGATCCCCAAGGCCTGACACCCACTGACATTTTACCCCCTGCTCCTTCTTATGCCAACAAGACTCTGTTTGGGCAGTTTTCAAAGGTTGAGTGTATTTGCTACACATAGCTGCTAGCAACTGCTTTTGTGCAGGTGTCAGAGCAGATTAGCATGCATAATTAGGAGTGATAGTGTCTGGAAAGTGCATGCAAACATGAAGCTGCTTTCCAAAAACAGGTTGTCGCTGGCAGAATACCAGCTACCCTGGCATCTTGTTTTTAGAGAGCTTCCACTTAAGTGCCTGAAAAGTTTGCTCAATGGTTGAGGTTTTTACTTCTGAATCTGTAGATTAAGAGCTCAGTCATGACCTGGAGAAGTAAATAACAGAAATCCCACTGCTTTTAATGGGAGTACAATTAACTGTTTATGGCTAGGGAAGGACTGAGGCATATGAGGATACTGAGCACTCAAGGCTCTCAGTCAGTTCTGGAGGAACCAAAAATACTTTTTTTTGGCTTGAGCCAAAGGGGTTCTTCCAAAAACAATCTTGATGAGGAGAATACAGAAGATATGTCTCCCATGTTTAATGAACAGCATATCTTTACTTTCTCCTGAGGGCCAAATATTTTATTCCACCCCTGACTTTAACAGCTTATAGGAGAGGTACAAATGAGGACAAATGATAGTAGTTCAAATGATTCTGATGATTTAAGTAGCCAAGAACAAAGGGAGAGAGCATATACACACATAAATTAATTGAGGTTTTCCACCATGAGCATCTCAGTAGATGAAGTGGAGAGAACAAGAGAGGTGCCTTCCCCAGTGTGGTCAGAGCACACATAGGGAACTCCTCTCCTGAGTCACTCATTGTGCCCTTATTTCCACTACATGAGTAGGTTTGCCTTTATGGCCACCCCCCTTAGTTACTAAGTGAAAAATGCATTTATTTTAAGTCTTCTTCCAAGCATGTGGGTTGCCATGTAGTGAAGACTTAATGAATCTCTGATTCTGTGCTGTGTTTCCTCAATACCAGTGTGTCAGCCATGAAGGCTGTTCGCACAGAGGAATGGAGAGCCTGAAGTAAAATGTGGTTTCCTGTATTTGAACACATGCTGGTTGTCCACATTCAGAATTCAGTGAACATTTCCTCTTGAGAGCTCTTGAGTCTGTCCATTTTCAGGTTGTTTCTGTTCTGAGGCTTTCTGGAAAGAGTGACTTTCAAATCAATATTGAGAGTACCTGCAGCAAAGACTTGCTGAATTTGTAGCCAGGAACATTCATGAACCAGGCTGCCCATCTGAAATATAGGAAGTGACTGTTAGGTAATCCAGGTTTCCCATCAAAATGAATAACCTCGATTGAATTCTGAGTGCTGACTGAATTTATATAAACATAATCCTATAGACTCATTGTTATACTCCTTCCAAGCATGATGCACACTAACAACTGAATCCACATCAGCCTCTGCAAAGCGAGGGCCTACAATTACTGTCCTTTTTCAGATGGGAAATCTGACATACAGAGGAAAACTGCCATTAAACATCCACCAAGCCACATGCTTGTCTTCCTCTACATATTTCTTAAAACAATCTCATTCGATACAGTATATGACTGATGTGAGGGACTACTGCTTGCCTTGCTGGTCAGCCTGGGCTTCCTTCTGCGTTATACTTATCTGTTGTCTCAAGTCCTGTCATTTCTTATACTTAAATATATATATTTATTATCCTTGACCTTTTAGAATTTAGTGCAAGGTGTCTTGATGTCTGCATGGAGTCTGTAAGGCCACATCTAAATAATAAGGGCAGCAATAACAAGGGCAAAATCAAGAAAACACAATGAATGAGCCTTTAAAAGATGTGCATGGAAGTCAGCTTCATTTTTTCTAGTTAGCTTTGCAAATTTTAATCTATGTAATTTCCTCAAAGTCATACAGAGCATATGTTGTCAGAAATAATATCCCAGTGACCCAACCGTGGGTTACAAGCAATCCTCCTTCTATAAATAGTTAATTGGAAAAAAAGATGCATAGCTCAAAGACATGACTCGAGACTCCTTTCTTTGTATATCTAGAGTAACTCAGCTGAGACCACCACTAAAAGTTATCTGAGATCAGAGTCACTCTCCAGATAAATTCTCTTGCCAGATCATTTCAAACAAAAAATTTAATAGAGATTAATCATTGTACCACTTTCACAAGCCACCTTGCAGCCAAAAAGTGGTAAAAATTTTCAGTCATTTACGTTTTCCTACCTGCCTCTCTTTTTCTTTTTCTTTTTTTTTTCTCCTTTTTATTCATGGAATAACATTATATGTGAGAAACTTATGCTGGTGCTGGTGAATTTCCGAGTCTCAGGACTGAATGAGGTGGCTTTCATAAAGGGAAGAGATAGACACTCTCGAGTGAGATGGGGGAAGAAGGGAGGGGGAAGTGAGAGGATCTTGCTGCATTAAACACCACTTTCTGTGGAAACAATTAGTGCTGTAAGTGTATTCTTGAAGACGAGTGGCTTTACAATGAGATTACTTACAAGCACCATCTCTGCTAAAACGCCCATAAAGAGTACCGCAGTTCTGAGAAGTCATCTTCAGAGACAGTGCTTATTGGAAGTCACAGACGATATTTCATGCTGTACTCTTTCAAAATTAGCTAATGTTTGGGTCATACTTAGCCATCCAAATTGCCAAAATCTCTGGGGCTTTGCTGTAGGGAAACCTGATGGAGTGTAGACACCGCAGATCGCTTGCAGCCCACAAGGCAGTGCCTTAAGGGGGTGTTAGTAATCTGTGGGGGTGGTCTGAGGTTTGCAACCAGACCACCCCCAAACCAGAGTGGGTTCAGATTCAGGTTCCACTTTATCTGAACCACCAAAGTTTTCAGGGTTGCGGGTTAGGTGAAAGACTGTTTCCCTTCCCTGCCCAGCTTCTATAATGTGTAGCATAGGATAGCTGGGCTTTCTAAAACCTCAGGAACTTGCTTTTTGAGCCTGTAAAACAAACAAATCCATGCGTGGCTTGAACCAGAGGCTTTGTTTTAAATTTATTTCTCTTTTTTTTCCATTCTACCCCATACAGCTTATGCCTGAGCATTATGCCTGCCCAAGCATCTTCTAACAGATGTAAGTTAAGAAGAAACTTTACCTTGTGTAGGTTACTTAGTGGTTGCCCACAGCAGGAACCATCTTCTGAGGCAGCTGGCTCTTCTGGAGACTAAGTGCTGGCTGAGATGAATGATTAGATCTCACACATCAATCCCTATGCTTTTGTGTTTGAGCCATTATCAGTTGAGAAGAATATCAATTAAGACTGAAGGGTTCTTGCAGCAAGCAAATTTCAGGGAAAATTTTCAGGAAAATTTTCGTACCCTCAGGATATTAAAGAACTCGGATAGACTTCTCAGGTGAGATGTAGAGTCTTCATCATGGCAGATCTTTAAGAACAAGTTAGATAAATATCTGCAAAAAATGCTCATGCTGATGATCCATCTTTTTTTGTTTATATAATTTGTAAATTAACTTTAACATTTGTTTTATGGCTACTATCATGTTTCCTTGCTTTAGTGAGGCTGCCATTTCCACTGAGAAATTCCATTTCACCAGTTACTATTACATTGGTTGAAGGCTCTTCACAAAACTAATGTTATTTAGGGCAATGCAGGAGAGATGTTCAGACAAATTCCTTCACAGGAGCATCCAGGTGTTCATTGTTATTTTGATCAAACCTCACAGCTCATTCTAGACAGTCCAGACCTTTATAGAATGTAGTCCAGGGCCACCAGTCAGTTGCACATCTACAGACATCATCTGTGCAAAACTAGTCAGGCTAAATTTCAGCTAATACTGGAGAAACTGTCTTCTGATTTCAGATCAGGCTTATATCTGTGAAATATATAAGCAAACTATGCAGCCTCCTAGAACTGTGGTCTGCTGGGGTCTGTGAAGTAGCCATTGCCTTGCTGCACTACTGTGTTTAAGTCAGAGACCTCAAAAAGGAAGGCTAGAGCAGCTTCTATCAACATTGTTTGTAGCCCTGATCTTCCTGGTCCCCAAATGGCAACCAGCTGCTAGCAATTGCTTAATTCCTGAGGTGCTGAAAAAACAAATGCCAGCTCATTTTATGTAGTCTCACTCCAGAGTCCTACCACTGCTGAGAAAGGCCCCAAAATGGAGTAGATTAGAGGACAAATCTTGTTCCTGGCTTCTCACAGCCTCTGTTTAGCTCATGCAGATAAGCAGCCCAGTCAAGAGCTCATATGAGGTTCAAATCAGGCCAATCAGAACTATGTTTTGCAATTAGTCTGAAAGAATTTTGCTGCACATTTTGCCTAAAAATAATTTGTAAATTGACCAGAGCCTCTAACGTAGAATCATTACAGATATTTCAGGGATTGATTTAGCATGAATAATTGAAATGTAGCATAGAGACAACAGTCTTTTTAAAATATGTGGTCTTTTTGAGATACTGTTCAAAACAGGCAGTGGTAGGACTTCATTTTTATTCACAGCCTTTGGAGCAGCTTCTCTCAGAACTCAGTGGGTGTCCTCAGATGAGGAAGGATTGGGATCAAATCCTAATTATTATTAGGATTTGACCTTGCAGGGTTATGAAAGCTGTCTTACTAAACTCTAAGGAATTATATCCCACTATACTCTTCTATTCCCAAAGAATAAGATGAACAAAATACAAAGCTAAAATAGCATTAGTTATCACACCTTAATAAACAAGATCTGACTGTGTGAAATTATGAAAGCGGTACAGATTAACACAGAAAATACAAAAGAATAGCTTGACTGAATTTAAACAGCATCTCCACTGTTTCTAGATTTATGCAGAAATACAATTGACCTGCAAGATTTTGTGTTTCCACAGAACTACAGGTTTCAATGTGTTTAACACAATTGCTTTTGGTGGTTCCACTGATGGCAGCAAAGACACCTCTTTGCTCTGGAAAGCAATGCTGTAGAAGAGATGGTACAAGCCTTAACTAATACCACCATGCAGAATTCCAGAAGAAAAAGCCACTATAAATATTTCTTCCAGGCCATTTCCTGTGACAATTCTTTCAGGTGTAGATTTTTTGCATCATGAATAATGGGAATGATTATGGATTGTAGGTCCTGAGATGAAGAAATGGAGTAGGTGTGGGATATTGTGTAGGCCCCTGCCCTACAGACTGCAGCTGGTGCTCTGGAGATGCTTTCACCTTACAGTCCACAGTGATTGGGAGCGCATCCAAGAATTTCATGCCAGGCCCTTGTTTAACCATAATTCTTACTCTGTGTGTGTGATTAGCTCTATAACCACAACATTTCAATGTTTCCTTAAAGAAGAATCATCTGCCCTGGTATAAAGGCAAGAAGCACTCTCTCCAGTTGGGAAATGCTATATGCTGTGTCTGCATTGTGTCAGATTAAACTGTGTCATATCAAACCATCCACTGCCCTGGGAAGAGGGCTGTAGCCAGGCAAAGGTATGCATCTCCTGGCTGTGCATCTCTCCAGGATCTTGTGTGCTGAAGGCAACAGTTAAGCAAGTGCACCAGATGTACCTGGTGTGCAGGACTGAGGAACTGGAATTAAAAATGGGGCTGTCCTGGAAATATGATGGAGCTGAAGATGGAGCTTCTCTGTTATTCCATGGTAAGGTAGGACAGAATTTCACTGTCATGTTGAATAATATAAGCAGAGTGTCTAATACTTTCAACAAAGAAGTGAGTCCTAGTCGTTGGACCTGAGAAACTGCTTGGCTTCAGGTTAAGCAGAGCACCTCACCTCCATGGGAACAGATAGAAACAGGGCTACTTTTCAGCAACACCTTAGAGCAATATTACAATTACATGCACTGCCTTGCCTGATGCACTATCTCTTCAGGCTGACACCTGAGGGACTGGAAACAAGAGGTGCTTCTTCAGGTACCCCCTCCAAATTATTCATGGTTCTTGGTAATTCAGAAGTTTCCAACTTAAATCTTGGAAAGAAAGAGACATTAATCATAACATCAGGATTTCAGTTTGAAGTCATGTCTGGCTTTTTCAAAAGCCAGGGCCTTTATTTCGTCATTTAGAGTATTCTGCTCTTTAGAGCATAATAGCTAAAATTCCTGAGAATGGCATTTGCTGAGATTTTTCTGTAATCTTTTAATGCTTTCCAATACCCAGAGTACAATTAACATCATGCCTAATGGATATTGAATATCTGTAGTATTATCCCCCTCCCTCACCTACACTGTAGATGCAGTACTTCCACAGAACCTCCTCTGGGATGCTCATTCGAATGGCATTTTTAATTGCATTGCCTGGTACTGGGAGAGGGGTAGTATGTTCTTATACAGACTAGCTGTGCTGCCTACGTTCATGTGAAGAGCCTAACGACAATCAAACTGACTTTCAGCTGCAGCTTTTTTTAATATTTCCTGTTCTTCTTTGAGCAAAATCCACAGCTTGTCCCCAACTCTTCCTGTTGCATCTACAATAACTGATGATTTCCCATGAAGCAGCATTTCAGATGTAAAAGATAAGGTAAACGATACCTACTACACGTATCCTTCATCTCGAGATAATCTTAAATAAAGATATCAGGTTAGTCTGCCACATATTTCTTGCTTCACTGAGTGCACATTTTAGTCCTGTCCCCAAAAACACTGAAAAGAGGTTGGCCAAATCACTCTGTCTCCCACACCTCAGGTATTTATACACATTGATGAGATCCCCTCTCAGTCTTCTTTTCTCCAGGCTGAACAGATCCAGGTCTCTCAGCCTTTCTTCATAGGGAAGACGCTCCAGGCCCCGTATCATCTTTGCAGACCATGTAGACCAAATTCTGCTCCAAATGGGGTCGGTTACAGCAGAGTTTTGGATTACTCCAAGGATGGAAATGCCACAACCTTTTTGAGTACCTTCACAATAAGTTTTTTGATTGATATTTTTAAATGCAATTTCCTGTGTTTCAGCTTGTGTCCACTGCCTCTTGTCCTGTCACTGGGATTTCCTTACTCTCCCCATCATGTATTTCTATACATTTATAAGATTCCCTCAAGCCTTCTCTGAACAGTCCCACTTCTGTTAGTTTTCCCTTGCGTGTCAGACGTTCAAAGCTCTTAACCATCTTAATGGCCCTTTGCTGGACTCACTCCAGCATGTCTATGTCTTTCTTACTTTCCTTAAGTAGTTGTCAAGAGAATTTCATACTTTTGAGCTCAGGATGGTAGATGTTTATGTTAGTAAGGAAACTTAAGACTATAGGTTCCTAGGTCATGTTCTTTCATCAAGAAAAGTCTTATTCACATAAACACCTCAGAAGAGATAAATGATTCCTAAAAGTTGAGTCTTTAAAAGAAGAAACTTGAAGACAAGTTGGTCTTCATCATCCTCTTGTTATCCTTATTTTAGAGGTAATTTCACCAACTTCTCTATCTTCACATATACCCCTCAACATGGTACAGTCTTCCAGGATCATCCCAACAGGAACCTATCAAGAAACTTGTCCCCATTCTCCTCTTTACCCTTTTAGACCTGGTAAACACATTTCTCATCTTTGCAGTCACATTGTTTCTTCAATCTCTTTTGGTCGCTTCTCCCTTGGAGACCCTGAATTCTGTTTGCCCCTTCTTCTTTTCCTCATCTTGTTAGCATAATGCCAATTTCCACTACCCATATACTTTGTCCAAAGACTTTCTATTCCAGTCTTATTAAACTAGTGTTTTCCACTCTCAGATTCCCAGTGTAATCCATTCCATTAAAGCACAATGCCATGAAACAGGTTTCTTCACTTCTTTTACAGGTAACATGCTTAAAGTTCACATAGTTTTAGGAAACAAACCTTCCTGGAAATATTTATAGTCCCAGTTTCCATCTTTTTGGTTGTCTGATGATTTCATGCCCTCTCATGTTACTTTTTATCAAAACAAACAAAAACCACCAAAACCAAAACCAACAAACAAACAAAAAAACACCCAGCACCACTACCAAACACACACACACACAAACAAACAAAAACCCAACCAACCAACCAAACAAAAACACCAACAAATACATTCCTTCTGTGTGGCTGAAAAAGATCAGTTCACATTCCCTCCACCAGGTTGTTCATCCTGTTCTATTCTTGCTGAACAAATTGTCTGGACCTGAGATAAAAATGAAGTTTTGAACCTCATGTACCTAGTCCCATACAAGTTGATTGGGCATGGCTGAGAAATGGTATCTCTTGGATACCAGTTTTTCTCACCAGCACAGGAGATGTTGGTATGGGTGTTTATCACTAGCCACAGGGGTTAGAAATTGCTCACACAAATATTATGCCAATACAGACACACTGAAGAATTCTTCTGCACTGTTCTACACTGATCTAACTGCTAGTGATTTTAGTGGTTGCTATAAAAATCACACTAAAATTGTCTCACTGTTGCATGTCTGATTCAGTTTGCTTTTTCCACTAGGTTGTATGAAGCTTCCATTTTCCTTTCCTTTCATATCTCATTAGTCTTGATTACTGCTAAGCGCTTATTCTAACACACTGAGTCAGTGATCTAATGCTGGAAGCTTGATTTCCAGAAACCAACTTACCAATTTTACCAATTTAATAATGACTGTGGTCTGTTAAATTTAGGAAAACATTATCCACCAAATTGATACAAACTCCAAGTATTTGCTTTGAGTAAAATCTTTGTCCATCTGTAGACCAAACTTATCCTGACCTCTGAGTATAACTTTTTTTTGTGTGTGTGGCAGATTTCAAAATGTATTCTGAGTTCATACTGGAAAAAAAAAAACAAAAAAAAAACCAAAAACTTATTTATAAATACAGATTGTGTCAAAATATCCCTTCTGGGCCAAGACTTTAGATTTTCCACTGTACACACCTACTTATTAGACAAAGTAACTCTGTGTAATGGAAGCCACTCTATTTGAATTGGAGCAATTTTTCATCACAGGTAACTTAGAAAGAGATAATGCCAGTTCTTAAGTGCTTTTTACCCCAGTATAGTGGCAAGTCTGTGGGCTAAAATAGACAGGTACTCTTCCTGTGTCTCTTTTTCACCAGTCCATTGAAAGCCACCAGACCACCAGAGCTAGCAGTACCTCTCTGTAGAAGTTTCTGCCTCCCGTGAAATTTCCTATTCATCTTCAGCTGACCTTTGGTGAAATCTGAGCTGCTTCTGCTTACTATTTCCTTCTTAGGAGTGCCTCTACGGGTGATAAGTATACAGATGGTAGATGAGGAGTTGATAAGAGTCTCTGTCATCTTCACCACTAAACTGAAGGTAGTGCAACATGCTTTGGACATCTCTAAAGGAACAATACCATATTCTACCTAATCCCTTAATTTAAAAAGTTAAGTCAAAGCCTATACAGACTGTTTTATTTTGGCTTCAGACCCTTTTTTGTCCATTTTCATAGAGTTTGTCTCTATACTTGGTTAACTTCTGCTAACTTCAAGAAGGATTGTGGTGGTAGGCCTCTGCATGGGTTTAACTCAATTGGTTTAAAATCACACTTTGAGTTAAATGGGTGCAACTGCCTGTGTAGACAAGCCCTCAGAGGCACTTTGTCAGGCACATTGCCACTAATCCACCTACAGAGGTAATGTATCTTGCCCCAAGGGGAGCAACAGATTCTTCCCTGTTAATATTCAGATCTGTCAGAGTCGAGATGCCATAACACTGCCCTCACTTAAATCATTATCCAGTCTCCAGGTACATTATGTAGACTAAGTGATTGCAAAGTAGCTTTTTGGCTCATTATATTCTAAACTGGGCCCTGCAGAAAGCAAATATCCATTTGGTTGGGTTTAGGGCATTTGTACAGTTATAGATCTCAGAGAAGTTTTTCTCTGTGGATCCAAGTGACTGCTAATATCCTTACAAATGATTTCTGCCTTTGGACAAGACTTACTTTCTGCATATATATGTCAGACTGTAAAGAACACTGTTTCCCTGGGGAGTGACCAGATTCTTCTCAGTCCAGGCGAACACCTACAAGTCTTGGTGGTGGGGCTCCCAGCAGAAATATTCTCACCCAGCCCCACACCGCTGAGCAGTCAATTCCAGCACATACATATGCCTTGCCTTCAAAGTGCTTAACATTTCAGAAGCGCACTTGTAGCAATTAGTGCTTGTTGTGTGATGGAGACTGCTGTGTTGACTGAGCCAATTAAGAGATCAATTAGTGCAGTGCAGAGTGCTTAGAGAGGTAGTCTTGGGTGACATCGGTCAGGTGTTCAGCCCATACTCCGTACAGAACTGTGATCACTAAAGCTCATTTGATGACTTTGTATTTAAAAAAAAAAAAAAAAAAAGTGTACCAAAATACTTTTACGTACTGTCTGATTTTGTAGGTAAATCAGTTTTATGCTGCTATAGCCCATAAAATATTTTTTTACACAGATAGAGTACTAAGTAGGGATTTCCATGAACTTGAAAAACTACAAGCAAATTCCAAGGCTGGTGTTTCTTTTTCCTGTTGTGTCTAAAATTTTGTATAAAATCAAAGATTTTATGCTCTAAAGGCCCACTCTGACTTCTAGTGAAGCCTGTGCCTGGCCAAAGCACATCACTATTTTCTTTACAGAAAAGAAAAATGAAACCATGTCTTTATCATTTCAAGTTACACTGGGGTTTAAGGTCTTAATTAGATAATTTGCATTATTCAGCATTGGTCAGAAGTTTGCAGATGAAAATACCAATTGGACATAGGTCCATCAGTTCTCTTTGGTTTCCTAGCCAAGATGCTGGGAAACCTGGGCTTCCGAGTTCTGTGATTTCTGGGTTGACTCACCATAGCAGGGTTTCAGGCATGTCACACAACACTGCTAGGAAGTCAATGTTTGTGAAAGTGGAGGCCAGCAGAGGTGAAACTAATAAGAAAGTCTCAGGAAATTATATATTTCAGAAACACCATGCATGTTTCCTTTTAGAAACAGTGTTTGGGGATTTCTGGGTCATGAGAAGGTCTTGAAAAATTGATGTAGGTCCTGACCAAACAAAACCACATAAATAAAGAAGAAAAAGAAGACAAGGTATTATTAACCCTAAATCCTGCATTTTAGCCAGTTCTAGTCTTGTTCCACTTTGAAATGTGTTTATATGTCTATAACAACTTTCAAAAATAGAAAAACAAGGGGTCTATAGTTGAGCACTGACTTCATTTCACAGATAACAATGCCAAACACAGTCTACTAAACTATTTAACACAAAATAATTTTGTTCACTTAAGAAAAAAAAAATCTCTTTATGTGGTAGAGTTTAAAAAATAGTATGGAATATTCTATTTCACTTAGGTTTTAAAAACTATCAAGGCCTGCTTGATTTCATATTTTTCCTTGCCCTGCTTAGAAACAGTAAGGAAAAAAAATGTTTTGCATATAGTAAACTTTCATAATCTCAGGAAGAGTTAAATTAAGATTTTAATAGATTCATTGTTTCTCAACCTACCACTTTCTTGGTGCTGCATTAACTAAGCCAGTCTTCCTGTATTCACAGAAAAGTAGTCTCCTTTTCCTTTCCTGGAACTTCCTTTCTGGACACAACTTCTGGGGAAAGTGAACACAAAAGAGAACATGTGAGGTATACTTTACCCCAGAAGTTTTAAAGTAAATGTTTTAAACAGTCTTATGAGACCTGAAACAGCAGCAAAAAATTAAAGTTTAGACAATACCATAGCCCTCCACTCTATCTTACAGAAAACAAACAAACAAACAAACAAACAAAAAAAGTGTGGAAAACCAATATATTTAAATATTAATAGTAATGAGTGTAAGTGATTAATGAGGATGCAGTAATAACCCAAGATTTTCTCTTTCTCTCCCCACATAAGGAAAACAAAAACAAAAAAACAACGTTTAAATATAGTTTCTGGAGGTGCTTCATTTAGCACAGTATTTAGATCCAAGGCTTTTATAGGCTTTGGTGAAAGATCTGTTCTGAATGAAGATAACTAAGGAAAAAATAAGACTTTGTTGCTATGATCTCAGAGGATTATGCACAACGCTATATACAATAAGATGCTTTCTCCAGGCATTTGTAACAGTACTTGTGGGAGGGGAGTACTGATCTAAGCAACATGAACCAGGCTCCCAGTGTGTTACAGCTACTTGATTACCATGCAATTTTGAAAAACTCTGACTGGGAGCCACATAACCACATATAAACATCTACATTAAGTCTTTTCTTCCTTGACTCCCTTTATAGTCAGCAGAGGATTTGCCAATGCTGCTAAAAATAAGGAGAACAAGTTTAAAGCACCAGACTGCCGACCACTCTACATTCCTTATTTCAGATACATTTCCTCAGTTTCCTAACACTCAATTTCTTGCCCCATTTTGGATAACTCCAACTAGCTATCTCAAAGGCAAGTTGATTATAGAGGGAGCTAGCCCCAAGCAGTATGGACAGCAAGCAGCTTTCAAATTGTTCCTTTACTCTTCTGCTTGGTGGTACAGGCAGAGTCAGGGGCAACCAGAAGCAGCAGCCCTTCTGAAGTGTGTTTCCATTCACGCCAAAGTAGCTGTTTACAGCAGGTTGGATGACTTGTGCTCCTTATGTCTCAGTTTCTACAAAATGGGGAATGATATAAAATAGTACATAACCGTCCTGACAAAGAATATTGAGTGCTCTGGGTGAGAAACGCACCACGTAAAAAGAAAGAAATCAAGAAATTCCAAGTGATAAAAATTAAGATCAACATTCTGGCAGCTACCAGACAGTCATTTCTTAGCTAATATTTAAGAGGTAAATTTGCATAACACCATTTTGTGAGTCACTGGACTCAGGGAGCGGGTTTGGAGCAGGCAGCCTGACGCAGCAGGGCTGCAAAGAGCAGGCCAAGGTTAAGTTGAGTGAGCTGAGGGTCTAGACCTTGTGGTGTGGGGACAGGGTCCCAAGAGCTGAAATTGCACTTTTAATGAAGGGCACCAAGCCCTCTCTTCTGTAATAGGTATTTCTGTTTGGTGTTGTAGCGAGTATGTTCACAGTATATCACAGACTGGTTCAGTAGAGAAAAAGAATGTCCATAGCCTTTCAATGTCCACATGAATTTTAAGATCACAAACCCTGTCTTTGAAAACACATGTTTGGCTTGCCATGAAAGTGGACTGTAGAAAAACAAAACAGCCATTCCATGACACACAGTCACTGGCTTTATTTTATATATATATTTTTTTCTTCTCAAGAATCAAGGAACAGCCAGGAGTGGTTTCAGAAGGCATTTCTTATTGTATCCAGCCAAAAGATGTTGTAATATTTACACTGGTACACGGTTGTTGGCCTAAAAACTATTGTGTAGGGAGTCAGAATGGGAATACAGATTCAAATGCAGCACCAAATAAATAAAGTTTCATTAACACATGGCTCAGTGAGAAGAACACTGGCCAGGGACTCAAACAGCCGATGTCTCTGTAGGTCCTTTCAGCGGACATCAAAGCATGCTCATGGTGCCGGGCCACCCACCGCCGATGATGTTTCCACCTCAGTGCACGGGCCAGGCTCCAGGCAGCATCACAAAGGGCACAGGCGCCTGTCCCCATCCCTCCCAGCTGCCCAGGGTGCCTGCAGCCAGGATGACAGCCAGGGTGACAAGGGACATGCAATGCCACAGGGAGAAGGAAGGCAGCATCGTGGCCAGCCTTTCCAAGGGGCTGCACACCACATGGCAGGGCACTGCCACTCGCTGGAGATGCCACTCATGGAGACAGGGCATGATGGCACACATGGGGGTGCCTGGTGTCCCCACAGGCTCATCATGCCACCAGGGCACTAGAATTCTGTGTGAGGCATCTGTCGGGGCATGCGACTGTCTCTCCATCAGTTTAGATGCTGCGATGAGCAGAAACTCTTCAGGCCCATGACCAATAGATGGCAGGCAAATCTTAGGCCTGTCATGCAAAACGGTGGTGTCCCACGGGCTGCCTGCACTGGGAGCTGGTGGGACAGTGCTGTCACTTCCCGCTAAAGCCAGAGATGGCCTGAAGGCCTGTGGTGGTCACTGGGTTGTGCCAGCCCAACCTCAGTGATCAGGGAGCCCCCCTCCTAGGCTGAGATTGACCTGTCTGGTGCCTGCCCTAACAGCATCTCATCCCAGGGACACCTGCACTTGACTTCACAGTGCACTCCTCTCATGCTTTCCAGCTTGTCCCTGTTCTGCCTTTATTCTGGAGTAACTAGGGTCTATATGGGGCAACGCAGAAAGACAGGATCGGTGTAATTCCCAGCCTATGTTTTGTCCCGACTCTCTTGGTAATGGCATTTTTCTGGCCACTCAACATTACAGACACATGGCTATTTTTCATGGAAGAGAGTTTTAAGACCCAGCCCACCCCAAAACACATGAACAAAAAGCCCATGGAAAATACCATAAAATTAATATTTTCATTTTAAAAACTCCCCAGTTTCGACTCTTAAACAAAATTCATGACACTTAAAGCATATGATAATTGTCTATTTTTCCTCAGTCTCTGTTTCACAGACCTTGCCTGTGAACACAGCATAAAGACAGGACCGAGCAAGTGTCCTGACCACAACGTTAGCACACCTTTAGGCAGGGCGAAACGAAGGTTGAAGTGGAAATCGGGAAAAAAGCCACATGTTTTTCCAGACAATTAAAGCACAAGGGAAAGTTTGTTTTCTAAGTAAAGCTTTCCCATATATTAAAAAAGGGAGGGGGATAATTTTAGCTTTTTTAAGTGCTTTCTTAAGAATACTCTGCTGTTGTACTCAATAAGAAACTGAATTAAATGTTTTCCTGAGTATGTGGCACGCCAAAACGTTATTTCGACTTCAATCTGTTTACTGTTTCTGCTGAAATTCATTTTAATCCAGGCTGCCTTTTCCTCAGCACGCTAAATAGCTCACAAGGCATTGTGCATGCTTGTGTGTGCATAGGGAAGATATACAGATGTGTGCATACAGCACACATAGAGGGTTTGTGAGCATTGGCACGTGTGTGCCACAAATGTGGGTAGGTGAAGAATGCAGGTTTCCTCATCCCCTGAGTTGCAGGGCCTTGTGTGCTTCCCACAGAGCCTAAAAATGCTCAGCATCACAACAGAGCACAGATGTATCAAGTCTATAGTCTCTACAGTGCATAAAAACCAGCCCCAAAATACACTGAAAAACACATTGTGCAATTATTGGCACTTCCCTCTGCAGATGAAAGAGTGCAGGAGCGGATGAACAGAGCAGTGTGACTGAGAGCCCCTTGGGTGTTCGGTATGAGGACTGGGACCTGTGGGCAGTACTTGAGGTCAAAAGGAGGAACTCACGAGTAGTTTGATCTGGGGGTTTGGATGACTTCACTGCTTGCATATTGTTTTCAGTGAAGGCACATGCAACCTAGCAACTATCACTCACTGTGAAGAAAAAAAAAATAAATTATTTGGGTTTACATGGATGTATGTGAATTCAAAATATAAGTGGATGTTTGCGAATTTGAAATATGCCTAATTCACATGCAAAAATCAGTCTTGTCTGTTCCCACCATTAGAAAAGTCCAACTTACAAAGTGTGACTTTTCAGTCTTTTTTTTCTACATTTCTACATGTCATTTCTATACCTCTAAAAATTAGAAATTACCTTCAATTGGAAAAGAAAATAATATTTGCCACAAGCTGGGGTAAATATGATCCCAGGTTTTGCAAATTAATACAAGCTTTATAAAAATATAGTGGAAACATTAGCCCCAGTCTCTAAGCTGTTCAAAATCAATGTAAATGCAAATGCTTGCATTTTTGGCCTTCTTCAACTACCAACGTGGCTGAGGGATAATCTCCTGTTAGGTGTAAACCTTTCCCCACTGCCGCTTGGGAAACTAAATATCGCTTAGTCTTATGTAACCCGAAACATGTTTCATCAGGCAGGTGAACACAGCGCTGAGAGTTCAGCAGCAGTTTACCTTTTGAGGGGGAGGAACCATTCATTATGTCTTGCAGTCCCAGAGATAGACCCTGCTGAAAGATGCCTCTAATTATGCCTAAGCACTACTCTGAGACAAGCCAAAAGGTTTGAAGGTGTAGCTACGGCTGTGACAAGCCAAACATTTGTCTTAGCCTCGAGACGCAAAAAACACCATGGGATCTTTGGAACGGAACGTGCAGGAGGAGAGCATGAGAAGTGCAGAGAGCATCGTGCATGTGTGTGTGGGCACACGCACAGATCCATGCATGCAGGTAAGGTCACTGTGACCGCCAGGAAGCAGTGCCAGACACTTTTCAGTGCTTTGGCTCTGTCCCGACTTCTCTCTCATTCATGGGCACGCAGCCGAGACAGAGCCAGGTTTTCAGCTGCAGCCAGACTTAATGCTTCATTACTTTGCCCACCTCTACACAGGATATAACATTTTTAACATTAGCAGTTAGCATTATAGGCACTCATAAATTATCCTGGGCCTCTACTGCTGAAAATATGTTCCAGTGCATGGCCTGTCCGTCCCCTGGCCCGTGAGGTGTGTGGGATGCCGGCTTTGTGAACCGTGGCTGTTTCTCTACTACAACCTCCACTCGATCTCTGTTCAAGGCCTTTGAACTGGGAGCAGTAAATGTTTGCCTGCTGCTAGTGTAGATTTCCCATGCGATGCACTGGGATAACATGAAGCCTGCTAGATGTGAGCAGCTCATTTTGTGCTCCAAATGGAAATCTGCAGGATGGGAGCAAGCATTTCTCTAGCCAAAGAAAGAGCAGGCTCAGCTGAAGAAAAGCCATTGCTGGGCATGCCAAGGGGTAATAAACACATTCCTTTTTAGAAGGAGAAAGGGAAGGGCAAGGAGCAGGTCTAGGGTGTGCAAGTAGTTTAAAGTCACTGCCGAGCTAACACCCACGCAGACGAGGGAGAGCAAGAGAATGCCAAAGGCCACCCTTCGTTTTACAGCCAATTAGTGGCTTGCAAGCTTCTACGCATCCCTGCAGGACCAGATTCCCTGCTTCAGCCACAGCCACCAATGAAGGATGACACACGAGGTGTTCTACCTCAGAAGCATCCCCAGGAGGCTTTATGACTCACCGCACACCTCTTTGAGTTACAGCTCCTTTCTTCCTCTTGCTCTTTCTCTTCAGGACAAGGAGCTTGCCAGGAGCACCTTGCCTTTAAGGACAAGAAGAGGGTGGCATCACCACTTTTCCCTTCAGTATCCAAACGGATGCTCTGATCTCACACACTTGCTGCCCTGCCTTAAGGTTTTAGCATGCAGAGGGAGGCCAATGAACTCATACACTGAGTTCATGGGCACTGCAAAAAATGTCTTTCTCATCAGCAGTGGTGGAGCCAGAGGGCTTTTGACTACTTCTCAGCTTTAACTGCATCTAGGGAAGTTCACAGTAGCAAGAGGTAACTAAGAGAAAATTGTTCAAAAGACTGATTTTTTCCCTGGAAACCAACAAAAGGAGCAACGGGCATACTGAGCAGTATTGTCTGGTGCTTCTAGGTGAAGAGCTGGTCATCAGAGCCCAGCGTGCCAAAGGAACTCACAGCTTAATAAAATGGAAGGACACTCATGGGCTGCAGAGATGTTGTGAAGGTAGTGAAGATAAGTGCCTGCTTGCTGAGATCTTCCAAGCTGTTTTGTGGGTCAAAGAAAGCTTGCCATTTGGAGAAACAAGCAAAAGTATGAGAAGACTGTGTGACTGAGAAGAAACCCTGGGTGGACTTATGCCACAGTGGGATGCACAGGGCATACCTGGAAAAAAAAGCTCAGGGGCTGTACGAAAAGGTTTAGTGGATAGCTAGTCTAAAAAGAGGGTGGAGGGAGGTGATCAGAAGAGCAGCTGATGTGTAGGCCCTGTCAGCTGTTTGGGAGAAAGGAAAACTGTCAAGGAACTGATGGACTATTTCCTAACAGAGATCCAGTGAGAAAAGCTTAGTTTTCTTCTTATTACAGTGAAGCTTTTTTTCACTGAAATAAGAAGAAAACTAACACCCTGAACTTCTACCTTCTCCCAGGATATTTTGTGTTCTTGTCCTCAAGACCAGAATGGTATTTTGTGCTCAAAATTTTAATTAAAAACTAGAGACAAACAGCTTCCACATCAGTTACAGACATTTTGCATTCACAGCAGACTTTGGTTTTCATCATATGACATGCTTTTATAACCAGCTCAGTTAACATTTTAATTTTAAAATGTAGTTAACACTTCGAGGAGCGCTGCTCCTTTTCAAATGATGGAATGCATATATAACCTCAGGGGTTTTTGTTTGTATTTATTTTGACCAGCACTGCTCAAAAAAATAAACTTTTGGCACACAAATTACATCTTTTTCCCTGGGGAACACAATACAGTAAAGAAAAAATAATAATAAAAAAAAAATGCTAGCAAGTCATATAAGTTTTGACTTCAGAATGTGAAAAGTAAAGCTTTTGGAGAGAAGTATCAGCCTGCATGTGATTGTTAGGCATGGTCTGAGAGGACAGATCAGTATTTTTCACCCCTCTGAGGCTGCTAGCTGTATTTTTGGCACTGGCCTTTTACCCAGGAGACATCCCAACCTTGCATGCTTAACACTTTGTTTGGCAGCTACTACCTCTAGTGCATGCTGAGGAATGTGTTGAATAGCAGGATTTCTTGTTCCTTTTGGAAACAACAATATACAGCAGCTAAAACTGGTGCCCTGGCCATCTCTGTGAGAGTTAACTATATCAGAAATGGGTGGAAAATAACCTTCTCCACATGGAATATGCTGCCTTGGAGAGACAAAAGACTTCATTAAAACCAGACTCACCAGAGCTTTCTTTAAAAATTTTATAGCCGTTCAAATGTAAAACATATTTAACAATGGCTCTTTTGCAATGTTATAAGCTTATTTATTAGACTATGTGTGTTCATAAATCATCCTTTTATCCTCCTTTTTATTTTTCCAAATTAACACATTTTCGATAAAAGAGATTACAAGAGAGATGATGAAGTGCTAGATTCTATCTCCCGCATCTTTTGTGTTCCTAAAGAAAAATCATTAAAAAAAAAAAAAAAAGAATGGGGCAAACACCACAAAGCTTTGCTGATGGTAGTGATCAGGAAGGGTAATAAGTCTGCCTTGTCTGTTCTCATACTCCTTTCCCCGTCCTTTTTTGGCCAATATTCCAGCAAATGAGCTACAGTATTACGGATGCATACAGTGTACTTAGGATGTGGTTCTTGTTGAGCCTCTCCCTCTGCACAGTTGCTTGTGGAAGTCTCAATACAGCAGGCAATGTCAGATAATAGGACCAAGAGACATTTTCCATGATAAAACTCAAGATTTCTGTTGCTTATAGCTTAGTCATGTGCTAGAAACAAGTGCTCTAGATTTCATGGTTTTCCAGTAGCAAACATAGAGAACAACAGTGACTTTTAATCATCCTGTCAGCTGTGCAGCCCAAATGCCATGCTGCTGCTGAGAGAGGAAATCCAGTCCTGAGAGAAAACCTATATCACGCATCTTTTGTGGCCATTGGCACAGAGATAAGTGCAAGCTAATCTATGGCTGGTGACTGAACATGTCTGAGAACCAAAGGATTTGGCAGCCTCCATGGATTAAAAATCCCCTTTCTAGCTTGAAGCAGTGGAGGGAGTGGTCTATGTTGTGAAGTATCTTAATGCATGCCTAACAGTGCATAGGATCCCACAAGGCAAGCAGTGCCCTCCACAGCATGACTGGGGTCTCCATCAGGGTGGTATACCTTTCTTTTTGGAGATGCTTTTCTCTCCTACCAACTATACAAGGAGGACTGGCTTCCTAACCTGGTTCCCCAAAGAGGTGCCCAAGTTAGATGGGATGGATCTATCCCCTAGGGACCTTAAAGTTAGAAGGTAAGGACCAACCCCCTACTCAAGCAAGGAAACCTAGATAGTAACTTCTGCCGTGGATGAACACAGCCCAACTTACTGTGACACCCCTGGGGAGTTGCCCCAGATTGTATTTGCTGGCTGTTTCTGTTATGCCAGGCAGAGACAGAGGGCTGGGGTAAGTGGGGGGCTGATACACTGTCCTCCAGACTCAGCCAAATGCCTGGATGCTAGCCAAGGGCATGTCACTGTGCAGCTCTCAAGGGATGCAAAACCTTGCCCTGTACGGAAAGCTCAACTTGGAAAACAGGAGAGAAGAAAAAGCGAATGTAGCTTTTACAACATTGGTTTTGAATTAATCATCCTCGTCCTGGCTGGAAAGACTGAGAGGAAAAAAAAAAAAAAAAGTAATATTGGCCTGTCTGACCTTTCCATTAACTTTTTGGCCTCACGTGTCATCCTTTCCACAGCACTGATTCCCAGAGCTGCTGGTAGCTCCGCAGGCACCACCTGAGGCTACCACTGCCACATGCACCCGTTTGATGTGAAGTCCAAAGGGGAAAGGGGACTGTGGCTGTACCTACCTCTGGGAGCTGGGAAAACAGCGGCACAAAGGCAGACCCTGTGTCCCCTGTCTTCTCCTGGCAGCTCATGCAGATCAGGGGATAGGGCTGTGTTTCCAAAGCTGACTCTGCTTGGGATGCTGAGGAGAAAAACTCTCTCCCGAGGGCCCAGAGGCCTGAGGGGAAATGGCTCCTGGGCAATGGGATCCTTGTCCACCTCCTTTGTAGCCCAGACAGCAGCCACACATGGCTGTGATGTTTTTAATAAATGTTTGCATTTTTTAAGCTAATTCTACAGAGGATATTTCTGGGTACTGGTGTGGTGTCTGAAAGTGAGAGCTTTGGTGGGACCCAGCCAGTTAATCGGAGCAAGTGAAGTGCTGGGAAACATTGCTGGCCCCCTTCTAATATTGCAAGTCCTTGCATGAGCCCAAGGGATGACCTCTTTAGTGGGAAAGACTAACTCTCTAAAATCCTGCAGCAAACAAGCATTTTTAATGCAGCCATACAGGCAGTTTTGTTGCTCAGTTGTGCTTCCTGCTAGCGATTTGATAATTGATATCTCCAGCCACTGATTTACATTGCTTTCTTCCTTAAATAATCAGGACTACAACAAACCCCACCAAACTCCCCAGCCCAATTAGAGCTGTATTCACACAATTTACAGATTAGCATTTTTGAAATGCTCATCCTTAGCACAGAGAATGGGGCTGCAGCATCTTCCAATTATACAGAGCAATTAGAGAAGATCATCAAGACATTCTGAGGTCTCATTAGGGAAAGTATTGGTTGTTACAGGCATCTTCACAGATTACAGCAGTGTCTAGGGCCCACGTCACCCCCCCGCAACACACATGCTCTTTTCGAGGAGCTGGACCATGACTTGCTCCTGTTGAAACAATGGTCAATGCTCACAGAATAGTCTTAGATTGGCTTCTTTTGAAATAAATGATTTTTTTTTCACACTATCAAATACCTTGAAGTATATATAAAAAAAAAAAAACACACTGAATTTATCTGTTCTTTTAGTTTCCTAATTGAGTATCCTCTGGTAGGCAAGGACAACATCCACAGCAAAATTCTTGGGTACTTCCTTATAGAAAAATATGAACGGTCTGTGCCTCATGGTTGGAAATGCATATTTCCGTGGGAAAAAAAAAAAAAAAAAGAGCTTAAACGAATAAAAATAGAATTTTCTTATAATGTTGTTCATGTTTAATCAGCATGTAGAGTGAAGCAGTTTTTAAACTCAAAGCAGTGAATCCTTCTACTACACTTCTGCTTTTGCTTGGGGGAACAAGGTATGGGGGATCAGAGATGAAATAACGAACGTGTAAATGGTCAAATTTTCAGATCAGTCTGGAGGCTTGAAAGGGATGCAAGTCACTTGTAAGGCTCATCATGCCTTTATGCACCAGGGTAAATTCCCCCTTTAATGGCAACCTACACTGAGGAGTGCCCTGGGGGCAAAAAGAAACATGTACGGGAATTTGCAATGGCACAGCAGAGTCACAAAACACATACCCTGACCTGCCCAAATCATCTGAAGTGACTCCTATCATGCAGTCATGCAAGGTCCAACAGACTCTGACTAATGATGCTGTCAGCTGATCCTTGAGACGTTACTCTAGCTGTCTGTCCCGTGCATGGCTGGCATCCTCTGCAGGGCACGGTGTGGTTGCTCAGTCGTGCTGCCAGCAATGTGATCCTCTGCCATTAAGGTTACCTAAGCATCTCAAAAGCTGGGGAAGCAGCAGAGGCAGAAGGCAGAGGTGCAGCTGGGGGGCAGAAGGGGACCATTGTGGGATGGTCACCAGCAGACACTCCTCTCACAGTCCAAGGCAGAACCTGCCAAAGGTGTCAACTTCACTTTTTTTCTTCTCTTAACAGGATAGCTAAAAAGCCCTTTCTTCAGTGATATCACACTGTAGTTCGTGATGTCACCTTCTGTCACCAGGGACTGCTGATGGCATCAGAAGGAATGGTTCCAGGAGTAAGCAGAGTGTCAAACTGGTCAGTCTGTGTTAGAAGAAACCACTTGTGTTTTTACAGCTGTCTGGAGTACTACATTCTCACAAACCAAACTGAAACCAAAACCAAAACCTGAACCAAAAATGTTACTCTGAGGTTATTTTTGAGACTATTTCTGTTTTATCTCAAGGTGACAAGAAAGATCACTGCTGAGAGACACGTTCAAGAAGATACATATTGTACATGGCAACTTAACAGAAATTGTGATGTACGAAGCTGCAGAAAAAAAAATAAAAATAAAAAAATATTCCCTGTTCAGGTAGAAGGTGGTTCTTTATTAATAGCCTATATCTATATGTAGATAGACAGACAGACAAATATTTTATTTATTTATTTATTTATTTATTGTGGGACATTTCCAGAATACCTATTCAGTAGGAAGTTAATGAAGTCTGAAAGAAAGTTTTAAGTGGCGTCTTTGCTTAGGAAGTCACTTTTCGCAGGAAAAATTACTTGTGTTTCTCTGTATTTATGTTGGTGCTTACATACCCTGCCATTGTAGCAGGATTGGGTTGTGCAACTTGCTGCTGCTGGTTGTCATGGAGAACATTGCACAAAGCCAGACAGTGAAGAGATAAGAGCAGAGGTTTTCAGTGATATTTTGGTTCATTTTGGAATGCTGTATTTAAGTTTAGGGAGCAAAATTATGGGAAAAGCAAAACAAATTATTACTGGCAGTGCTCTTTTTTAACTTCAGAAGACAGAGGAATGGGGGAGTGACTGCAGACTGTAAACAAGCCATCCTATCTGCAGCCATGACTAGCGTGAGCGGCATTCTTTAGGAGCTCAACCTTGAATGGTCCTCAGGGATCAGGTTTCTGGCATATTGCACTCCTGATGGTACGAGAAAATCAAGTTCAGAAATGTTGCATTAGCAGCATGTCTCGGTGTCGACATCTTCGCTTTAATCCACTCCCCTGGGGGTCATGATGTACCTTCTAGCTGGTTATTGCCAAACGTGTATTTATATACTATCTGTAGAACAGATATATAGAACTTGTTTAAAATCAGAGGGCAAATTTTGACTTTAATTCTGAGCTCCTCTGCTCCTCCGTAAGGTGCTGGTTTGCCCTAAGGGCAGTGTCCCTGAGGTTATTTCCATGCACGGTGCAATAGAAGCAGCAGGTATGCCCAGGTGCCAGGTGCTGGACCAGGAGCACTGAGCCCACGCCTCTCCTCTGGGATGCATGTACATCTCAGCCATGAGGGCAGGCATGCTGGATATCTCTGGATGTCTTCCTTGGGAGCACTGGATGCATGAATATAAAGAGAGACAGAAAAAATGAGAGGAAAAACTTGCTGGAGAAAGCACAGTTTGATGCTAACACTGGAACATGCCACTCTGTCCTCCCATTCTTGTTTGTTTGTGCCACAAAACAAGGAGCCTTCTAATGAGGACAGGGGCTGAAATCTGAAGATGGGAGACCAAAGTTTCCCAGCAATTTGAAGGCATGCTTTCCTGCACATCAGGCTTGGGGAGGAGGGCAGAAAACCTTCTAGAGCAAGAAAATTCTTTAACAAAAAGTGCATATATTTCATATGAATCATCTCTTTGACTCAGCTGAGACAAAACAGAGGTATTTATTTTCCAGACTGGTATCTTTAAAACTGTCTACAGTTTGGGGTATTGATTCTGACTTCAGGAAGTTTTTTCTGTTCCTTCTATCACCATGAGACAGGATTAAATTACAATTGATTTTATTATGGATTAAATATGTTTTTTTTCTGGATTAATTTCTAATGAAAGTACAACTGCTTTGAAAATTTACCCTACCACCAAGCCCAACATCTATAAATTAGAATTAATGGCTTGTTGAATATAATCCACCAGTTTGTTTCTCTGCTTTCTGTGATCCATTCCCACCTCTGCCTTTGCAGTTTTCAAAAATAGCAGTGGGTTGTTTTTTTTAAGTGCCTGAGAGTTTTGGAAACCCTAATCCGAAGGGGAATTGGACGGCTACCTCCCTCTGACAGCTTTGCAAACCTCAGCTAGGGCGTTTTCACCCTTTCCCGCTCGCTCATCCCCTCCTCTCCTGACAGCCCTATTTTTAACACAGGGAGGTCAGCTCGGATGCTGACGGATGTTCGAGTGCTGCAGACTTCTGGCCCGTTCACATCCCTCCTGCTGCTGGCACAGCCCGCACCCGGCCAACAGCCCCCCTGTCCCTGACCCCGATGAACTGTGGTGGGGTTGGGACCTGCTGGCCCCGGGCGCCAGCCCGCAGATGCCAGACACCGTGCAGATGGCATCGGCAGTATTTTGGAAGTGCCGCTGGGATTTTTCAGGCTGGCAGTTTGGACCCAGCAACATGTGGTGTAATGCAAGAGCCTGTGAGCGCCTGCCCCCAAAAATGTGCTGCCTGGCAGCGACCTCCCTGTGGGATGCTGGGCCAGCTGACTTGAGCCCATGTGTGCTTTGTGCACGTGAGCTTCCCCTTTGGTGAGGATCAGGTTTTCCTTTGGGCTCTGGAAAAGGGGACTATATTATTTTAATATTATTCCCAAAATAAAGTGTTGTAGGTTACTTCCCCTGTCATTTTCACTAAGGCGTGTGTTTTGCTTGGCTCCTGACAGGGCTGGCTGCTTGCCCCAGCCCCACACACCTACGTGCAGAGCCTGAGCAGGGCAGGATGCTCTGTGTCACCTCCCCTGTGCTGGGAGCCACCTCCAGGTCAAAGCTCTGCCTGCAAAGCCCTTAACATTTAACTGCCATAGGTATCAAACAAGGATTTCCATGTAAGAAAAGTCACACAGGTGTCTCAGAGGATGCAGATTTTTTCATTCTCTCCTAAAAATTCTTGACTTGTGTGTCTCCAGGTAGCTGGTAGATAAGGTTCATTTTGTGTGATGAGTTGGCCAATACCTTCTTCTTGCAAAGCACCTGAAACACAGTGTGGGAAACAAAGATTCAAATGGTATCAAAACTGAGCCACTGAGTCTCACAGGTCTCTCCTTGGCCCCCCGAAGGGGAAAATTTTATCTTGGCCCATGAAAATCACGCCTAGTCTCCAATCACAGCTCCCCAGAAGGAATGAAGGATGTAGGATGAGCTTTTTTTTTGCAGCTACCATCACAAAATTGATGTGCTCAACAAGACGGCTGGCTCCTTAGCTGGTGTTGGTCAGGGAAGAATGTGAGGCAGTGGAGCTATGCCGGCTCAGAGCAGCTGAGAGTGGAGCCCTTCACTGCTAGCCAACACGTGGCTCTTCCACGCTCTGACTTCTCAGATCTCCTTCCTCCAGAGTGCCAGGGCAGTGTTTTGGTTATGGAAAGTAACAGGAATAAGAATCAAAGCTGATGTTACCAGCCAAGCTGGTGCCTGGTGACCAGGTTAATTTGTAGGTCCTGTGGCTGAGTTGGGTAATAGGAAGCACGCTATTAGGACGTCCAGGTGGAGTTATTTCCTCCTCCTGCTTTTATAGACTCTTTCTTTCTAAACTATGGAGGATTTTAGCAGTTTAAAAGAGCTGCCGCACATATGCACGCATAAATCTTTGAGAACTTTTTCAAGCTGTGCTTGGCTTTAATGATACTCTCCCCTCAACTATGTAAAAATCTATTAATCTTGAGTCAAACTATTAGACAGTCACACTAGAGTGGGTTTTGTATTAAACAAAAATGAAATTAGTTCATGCACCATAATTCTGCACGCCTTTGCTGTAATGTCTGCATATCTAGGACACATGTTCCGTCTTAGTTTGCAATCTCAAGTTTGTCTCAAGTTGCATGGCTAGGACTGGAGCTGCAATAATACAGCATTTCTTCATCGATGAAGCAAAATCACAGGTTACCAAGAGCAGCAGAGGTTTTATCTCAGATGATGAGGGCCATGCATGTGAAAGGCACCTCCCAGAAGGGAGCTAGCTTGCTTCTTCTTCCTCTGGTGGTGCTGGCTGAGCTCAGGACTCCTTTGTGGCAGGGCAGGAGCCAGCAGGGCTGGGGCAAGTGGTGTGGGGACGTGTGGTCTGGAGCCACAAAGCCCTGGTTATGAGAGCCCTGTGCCAGTGGCTAACCACACCAGCATCCTTCTGCATGCATGAAAGCCATCCTCCTGACATGTGTGAGTAGCATGGGGTGTGCTGGAAATTATAACCTTATTCGGCCAGTAACCATTTTCCTGGAGAAGAAAGTTTTCCATTTTGGTGACATTCACGCCTTGCTGAGAGAGAGAGAGAGAGAGAGAGAAGCTGTGCAAACCCCTGGCTGTTGGCTTTGCCGTGAATATCATAATAGCTTTAGTCCCGCAAACTTCGGTGGCATGTAATAACCGTACTTCATTAAAATGCACGACTTTTAACCAGTAGGTAGCTAAAGTTTCAGTTGGGAAACCACAAACCAATAGAGTATGGTAAGGCTGGTGATAGGGGGAGAAGCAGAGCCATGTACTGTAATTACAGTCCAGGAGGCCATCGCTGACAGACAAAATGCCACGGTTTGCGGTGGCGGCGGGAAGCCACATGCTGGGACAAAAACATGCTGTTTGCAACATAAGCATCCCTGTGGCAGGGGCTGGGTGGATGTTTGCATCTGTTTTGCAAGCTACACAAAAACAAGCAGCTGACTTCACGTGGGGCAACTACAAGTTTTGCTCACCTATTTTTATTTCCAGCAGGAGATAAAGGCTTGAGGAGTGCACAGTGTTGTTGGTTTATTTGCATGTTTTCTCCAAACAGCCCCATATCTTAGGGAGAAGAGCAATAAAAAATGCTAGGGTGTTTGCAGCAGGGAATTATCACCAGTAGAAAATACCAAACACTAAGAGTCTGATATATGTTAGCACTGAATATTTTGACAAAGACCAGTAGGAAAAAGCAAAGAGAGGTGTGCATTTCACTTTTTCAAGCAGGCCTCTTAAGTCTTGGCAGCAGTGCAAATGTTTACATTACTCTTGTGTTTCGTATGTGATGCATAACTGCACTTTGAATAGTTTCTGTGGCGCAAACCAGCCAGACGTTCTCCCCAGGATGTAACAGAGAGGCAGCTCTCACTCTCTGGTCTGAGCTGAAAAGATATTTAGTCAATGGTATGAAGTAACTTAACTGGAAATGTTAGCTGATGATCATCATTTCTTTTGAGCAAAAGTCCTTAAGAACGAAGCATGTATAAACACTACTGAGACTTCGTATAAAGGTGGTTCTGAATGACACTAACTACTTGGTTCACCACAGTCAGCCATAAGAGAAACCACTGAATAAAAGAAAGAGTGAAAAACATTACAAGGGAGTCAGCATATGAAAATATGTTCATGTGAACTCTATGGATTTTGATAACGGTTTGTGATAAAAAATGTTTCTTTTAAAAAATCAGATTCTGCATGAACTAATTTGTTTTCAAAAATACTGAAAATTTTATTGAAAAAGCATTTGTGCATTTTATGAAAGAAAAATATTTTTTCCTTAGAGAGTTATTTGAAAGAGATTTGTTTTTTTCATTGACTTTTGTCAGCTGCTTCTATTAAGAACAACAGTAAGGACTTCACACTCAACTAATACTAGAGCCATTGTGGGTATTTTAGGTACTAGTTAATTAAAAGTTAAAATAAAGTCCATTATAATTTCCTGTTTTCACACACAAAATACTGATATATTTTACAGTTTGTTTTGGTCTGAAAATATGTAATTTCTGAAAATGTTGGAAATCATTCCTTCAATGCTGCAGTCAGGGAGAATGAAAATAATCCCAGACTTTCAGTTACTAAGGCTCAAACCTTAACTTTTTTTTTTTCAGAAGTGTTAAGACATACATGAAACTCTATAAACACCCATGCCCTCGCTGCAAATGCAACATCAGTGTTCTGAAATGAAACTGTATAAGCTCATAAAATTCCATCTCTCTCCAAAAATCTTATCTCTAACAGTAAAATTATTATGGACACATTTCATTTGCAAAATCCTTTTTTTCCTTCCTTGCCAAACACAAATAGTTACGTGTTTCTCTCAGTTTTGCTGTTGTTCTTTTTTTTTTTTTTTTTTTTTTTTTTTTTTTTTTTAACCGATATTATTCTGGATATCATGGCTAATATGCAATACAGGTTAATTTAATCTTACCTGAACACCTTCTGGCATTTTCTACTTTTGGAACACATTTTTTTTGTATGTGAATTGTAATTACATTCATTTTGTTATCATTTACATTTACAGTAAAATACTCCTATCCATATTCTGCTAATTTTGTTCAATCCTTTATCCTGCTCATTCTTTCCCAGTATTTTAAGAAAAAAAAAAAAAAAAGGCCAGGGAAGGGTCAACCTTAGAAAAAGTCTCCTCTGCTCTTTGAAACTGAGTAAGCTCAACCACAAAATAAACCACTGTAAAAAATGAATTATGAGTTGAGAATACCTTTGCATACATGGCACATGGGAGGAACAAACTAGTCACAAACCATCCAATAGCTTTTAACCACAAGTTTTTAACACTAGCCGGCAGCACTGTTGATACAACTATTCTTAACACATTTGGAAAATATTCTTAATATTCAAACTCTCTCTTCCCTACTTCCCTAACCTACCAATTCTAATACAAAAAAAAAAAAAAAAAAAAAAAAAAAAAAGGCATCAGTAAGAGAGTCGGTCATAGCCTCACTGAATTTAGGAGCAAAATTCTCATTGACTTCAAGCTTGCATGGCTTCTATATCAACAACAACAACAAAAAAAAACAGCTAAAGGTCCATAATCCAAAATCCAAATTCCTAATATATTAAATTAGTATTACAATGAAAGATTAGATTCTTTTGATGTGCTTCATGGCAAAAAACCACTTGTCTCTTTCCCTTGAGGCTACCACATTGAAATCAAGATATACATCAATCATGCACAGGCCTAATTCTCCTACACCTATTTAGACAATTTTACTACCATGGTTATTTCCAAATTAAAAGCAGTTCTGACTTTTCTTAGGTAGATTCCATACTTTATTAAAAGATGGGGTGCTTAAAGATGAATGTTTCTACTTTCTTTTCTGTAATATTCTTATATATTCCTGCTGGTCTTGTTGTAATAACAAGAGATTTAACATTATAGTACACTCACCTGGAGAACCATAAAAATGAATGAAAAAGATGTAACTATGAAGTATAAAAATGGGATTTGACTTTGCAGTTCCCATTTTGTGTTGTTGCCTTGGGATGCAGAAGTTTATCGGGGCAGGTGGTGGCATCTGTAGTGCCTTTGATCTAAGTGTCCTCAGTGGGTGCTGGTGAAGCTCTTACGGAGCTGAGCCTCCTCCAGTCCCTCTAGTGAAGACCAGGAGGCACTTCCCATATGAGGCTGCTGTAAAGGAGAGGGGACAGGTGAGCTGTGGATGAGGTAACGTGGCACTGCAGTACCTAAAGTTTTGATGTGCAAGTAGAAAACCCATTTCTTTAACTTCTGTGTTTCCATGGTTCCTATAGAAACAGGAAAGTCTGAGGTGAGACACTTCAGACACAGGGATTACTCACCTGGGAGCACCCTAACCCTTTGCTCAGTAGTGCATAATCAAGGTCTTAAATACAAAGACCCTACATGAATGAGTATGTCGTGACTGCTTGTTTGAAGAGGATCATGCGGCATCCCAAAAAGACACACAGATATGCAGGTATACAGGGAAGCAGAGCTTCCCTTTGTGCATCCCTTTGCCCCAGGCAGGTGAGCCACCACTTGGGACCTCCCCACCCCATTGTCCAGCCCCTGCTACACCCATCATGGAGGGCTGGAAAGACCAGGGTGCAGGCAGGGAAAGGGTGCGAGGGTAAGGCAAGCAGCTCCACGTCTGCTCCGGCATCAGCGACCCAGCCAGAAACCAGATCCCAGGCCCCGAGCCACCAGGCCACACAGACATTAGTCTACATTTCATGCGCTTTCCTCCAATGGTGATGTAATTTATAACCTATCCAGCGCGGACAAAAATTAATGACTAAGCGGCTTGTTTCAACTCCCACTAGTCTTGCTATCAGCTTTGTTCAGCATCGGACGTGGCTTTCATCAGGGCTGGGGAGAAAGATGAGGGCGTCACTGCCTCCTTCTGCTCCCATCACATACGTTGCGTGCTGTCAGTGCAGCTTTAGAAATGGCATGCGCACAGGGCTGTATTATTCCAGTATCGGGTAACAACCTTTGCATGCTTGGCATAGGGAAGGAAATAGCAAGGGAAAAGGGGAAATGAAAATAAGTTGAGAAAAAATCCCACATAAAAATAGGGAGAATGCTAGTGAAGTGGAGCTTATGATTCAGTTTTGAAACCACAGCTTCAAGGTCCCGCTTGTGGAGCAGGATGTGATTTAATGCTCTAGTGGGGACCTCCTAGAAAAAAAAAAATAAAAAGACCATCACTTCACCACTCAATAAGAGAAGCATCAATTTCTGCTTTTTATGAAAAGAGACAGATGCTCATTTTCTGTGCATTTAGACCAACAAACAGCGCAAACATGAAAGCTTAACTTCCGTTATCTTCTTGGGTGACTGCCATCTTTCTGAATCCTTCAAATATAATTCTGTTTTGAAAAGTAAAAATCTACACGCATGCTCAACACATCATTTCTGCTGGTATACTTAAAGTTACAGCTAATTCTCAGTACAAAATGTCTGTCTCATGTATTGTTATGCTACTGCTGCCAGCCAAAAGACCAGAAGGGATGCTGGACTCATTCGTTTCACTAGTACAACTGTTAACCATTGCAAATTGCAAACGATCAAATGAAGGCAACTTTAAAATATTACTGCCTGCTAGATGAACTGTCATAATACATGCATGCTGTCTCTGCAGTACAAGGAGACTGCCGAACTTCACCTCTCACATCGGTTGCTGTAGCTTCAGCTGCTAAGCCTCTGCAGTGCAATTGTTAGCTGCATCTGGCAAGAGTTGAAGACCCAAGCGGCCCCATTTTTCAGCCCAGATCACGCATTCAGTTATGCAGGAGCTGCTCTAAGCTCCAGGTCTGTAGCCCTTGCTGTAGCACACAGCCCTTCTCTTGTGTGTGCACAATGGCTACCCAACGAGTAAAGCGATGGAGAGTCTGATGGCAAGAGGAGGCACTGAAACTAGTGGTACTGCTGACATGTGCTTGAGAGTAGTGTTTTTGCTACTCTCCTCCTTGAAGATGCTCAAGAATGAAGAAATGACCAGACAAGGCCAAGTGGTGTAGCTCTGCATCCATGGCCCAGAACTGCCCTTTGCTGAGCAACTTAATAGAGTAGGGTAGGAGGGTAAAGGTAAATTGAGAAATATTTCTGGAAATGCTGCCTATGTTTATTTGGCAGTTCAAAACCTGAGTAGTTTTTCTGAGTCATAAGCGATTACCAAAGCTGCCCCTGTAAAGGAACCCACAAGCTCATTTTGAGTAAATTTGACACAGTCTGCTGGGTGCCGCAAAAGCCCAAAGGACCTCGAAGCTCAAGAACTGTGCATGTGAAACATAACTGGAACATTTGCATGGGAAGATTTGCAGAATTACTGTGCGCAGTTGTATCAGTTGGTGATACCCCCTGTCAGGCTGGGTTCTGGCCAAGTTACTCAGGGAAAAGCAGAGCTGGGATCTCAGCGAGTCTTTGGGATTGAAGAGGTCACTTGGACCTTTTCTGACCCAGTGCTATAAACAATTTCCAACAGGCAAGTGATTAAGCTGTACTAAAATCTTCTAAAGCTCAGGCAAGTCTATATATAAAAACATACCAAACAGCATATATGCTCTTCTTTCTACCTCTTTTCATACCTATTGCTTTGTAAGGAAATAGACATTTCTGTCTCCCCTTGGGATTTTTGTCTGACAAGCATTCAGTACACTTTGAAACACATCATATGCAGTGATGGCCTGTAGGGAAGCTGTGTTTTTTGGCTCCTCCTATGATGTATCTGTAGGTAATACGTCTGTATAAGAAGATATTTATTACACTTAAAAAAAATAATATTTATTGCTGTATGAACCTCTTATCTTTCTCCAGTGAGTGACACCTATATACACTGCTGTACAGCATGTATAAGTTCATGTTTCCTGGCTAACTTTTGCAGTCCAGCAGTGGACAGATCAATCATTTTATAACTAGCTCTCTTTATTGGTTGTACAGTTATCTAAAAAGTGAGCGAAGGCATAGAGAACATGTGAAAGAAGTCCTGCTACATCTGTAGCATGACTTACTATACGCTAGATCAAGACAAATCATTACGGCCAAAAACTGTTGAACTTGCTACAGTTATTGAAGCTGCCTACACTCTTGCAGCAACAGTGCCATTTCTGTACTCATAAAATCCAAGTTCCTCCCAGTCTTCAGAACATGGATCCTCTCAACACTCTCCAAGTAATGCTCAGATGCTTGCTTTCTTTTTGTAACAGGGAAATTAAGGTAAAAAACTCCTGAATCCTGAGTCTCGCCCATCACTTTGCTCTACATGCCTGTATCTGACTTGTAGTCATTCTGAGTTTACCTTGTCCCATCCACCCTTGCTGTTGGAGTCGCCAATAATTTTTTTTGACAGACTTTGGGACATTTAACCTGTTCAATGTCAGTCGAGTGGTATGGCTTAAAGGACTCATGGGATGTGTAGAGGCTGTTGTGCACAGGGTCTCCCTGGGTTTTCTTCTCTAGACCTTCAGTTTGGATCTCCCCTAACCAGTCCAAAGAGTGTCACCTGCCTGCTGAGGATGGTTATCCTTCCTCTCTCTGCTCAGACATAGTAAGGCCACATCTGGAATATGGTGTTCAGTTCTGGATTTCACGGTTGAAAACAGTTAAGAGACTGGAGCATCTCACATAAAAGCAGAGACTGAGGGAGCTGGGGTGTTCAGCTCCTTGTAGAGAAGCCTCAGGGGGATGTGTATATGTGTATAAATACCCCAAAGAAGGGTATAAGAAGACAGAACCAGGCTCTTTTCAGTGATGCCTAGTGACAGGAAAAGAGGCGATGCTATGTAAATGTAAGATGTTTTGGTGTCTTCCATACCTGGAGATATTCAAAAGACAGCTGAGCTTGGTCCTGAGCAACCTGCTCTAATTGACCATGCAGGTGCATTGTGATTGGACTAGGCAATATCCTGTTCAACCTCAGTGATTCTGTGACTCTATGAGACCATGCATACATGATAATAGTGACAGAGACACTAAAACAAAGTATAAAACACTGTAGTGTTCTACATGTAGGAAGGAGCTCAGCATCCCAGATTTGGCCTCTATAATCCTAACACAATGGCTGGGAGAATAGAGTGGTTCAGACTGGGATCCACAGCAGTCAGTGTATTGACTTTCCCGTACTCCCATCCTGCAAGTCTTGGCTCTCTGGCTGGAGAGATTTCTTCTGCAAACTGATCCCCTGCAAAACATAAAAAAAATGATTCTATGATTCTACGTTGAGATTCACTGAGTGAAGAAGAGATAGCAAGAAGGTTCACAGGTCCTTATGGTTAGACTGCTGCTTTGGCAAGGGAGAGCCCTGAGTTTGGGTTCTTGCAGTAAGGATGCAAAACGCAGAAATAGTCTGGGAACAGTGACTAGAACTGAAGCATCCCTTTCCTAGGTGATTGCCTTTATTGCTGGATCATAGGCTCTTCTTTGTCCTCCATTTTTGGCTGCAGCTTTGTATGGCCAAATGCCTCAGCTCCAATGAGAAGGGTACAGACAGACCATTTTTCTCCTCAACAGCCCATCATTTTGGTTGGAAATTTTTCTGAGAAGCAGAGGTGTACATTTGAACCTTCTCAGGATGGGATCAGCACTAAGCCCAGATCTATCCTTTCCCAGAGAAGTGCTTTAGCTGCAGAGAAGCAGGGCCACTTCTGCCCTTTTGAAGGAAAGCTGCAGCGGCTGCTGTGTTTTTCACCACACTCCTTTCTTCTGTTGGGTGTCTGATATGCTGAGGATGTCAGAGGATGCCTCAGGAAATCCTGGTCTGAGATCTGATTTAAGCTGAGGCATATGAGAGAGGCAATGAGCCCTGAGGAGAGACAGCACACTAAGTCATGTGGTTTAGGTACATTAAAACATGATGGACAAACATCCTAAGGCTTTCAGGATCACATACTTGACATGGGGAACCTGCATTCCTTGGTCCTGTGCAAGGTGCTCTGGTTCCTTGGTGACTTTACCCGAGTTGGCTTGCATGGGCTCACGTTTTTGCATGATGGTATGATTCCAGCAAGTCATTATTTTTACCTCTGGAAACCACCCTGGATGGTCACAGAAGTACCATATGTGTGAACATTCTTAAGGTATCAGAAGGTTTTCAGAAGTTTTTTTTTTTTTAATCTTTTCTTTTTCTTTTTTTATTTTTTTTTTTCTTTCTTTTTTTCTTTTTCCTACCTGTATACAAGTCCTGTAGATTATAAGCCATGGGGACAACTAATGCATCATTTTAGATCTGGGGCAGATAGCAGCAGACAGCATTGTCCTACACATCTGGAAGATGTTCACATCTCTCCAATCTCTTTCCAGGTACTTTGGTCTGTATCAGGAGCAAGCCCATCAAATTCTGCCCACAGTGCCTTTTATCCCCTTTATTATTCCTCAGTTCTAACCCACAAGACATTTCAAACATTAGAAATGGTTCAGTGCATAATGGTTTTCAAAAACATTCAGTATCTCTGTCTAAATGAGAAAAATAAATATCTAGGGAGCTTTTGCACATGTCAACAGTACTCAGTGAAGCAATATGTGTAGGCAGCACTGGAAACAGTGACAAAGTGAGTATCTGTGCATAACTTGGTAATAATATCATCACTGTCTAGACAACTCAACAATTAGCATCCAGACATACCGAAGCCTTCTTTAAGAAGTCTCCAACAATAAAAAAAAAAGCCTCCATGGGGAAGAAAGCCACAGCTCTCTCTTTGCTACCTTGCACATGTACATTTAATTTTAATTTCATTTAAAAGGTTGCTTTCTAAGATGTGCCGATTTTCTCAAGGCCACTGCTGAGTGCATGCTTGCAAAAACTACAATTGATGAACATCTTCCTGTTAAAACATCTGTTTTAATATTCTCTGTGTATAGCAGTTGCTAGGCAAAACTCTGTTTGATATGGTAATTCTCATGCACTATCCAGGCTGCTTCTCTTTTTTTTTTATTATTTACTTTGAAAAACATTATTTTCAAAACTATACCAATATTGGGAAAAACAAGGACTTTCTGCACAAGGATATGACTTCCATTGAGGTATCTTTAAAGGCCTTACCCTAAGGCTTGACTATTCTGTAATGCACAGGCCTAACTCTATTCTCACTTGCTTCCTGGCTTTTGCCTGTCCACCAAATGCTGCAGATCACACCAGGACAAACCCAAGGCATAGGCAGAATTATGTCCTCTGATTTTATTACACAGGGGTTTTATTGCTTGTACTGGAGATTTTGTCCCAGAGGGTGCATGTTGAAATGACATTAGATCCTTCTTATTTGGAGGATCAACATACCAAGGCAGGTGGGAAATTCCACAAAACTCATGGTTATTCCAAATGCAGGCAGGGATTATCTCTTCCTACCCCTCAGGATTTGGTCTCACTAAGGATGGGCTGTAGCCTTTGGGGACTCCTTGTCAGTAGGACACACTTCTGGTTGCAGGCACCATGAACTTTCTTTGAAAGGTTAGTGCTGGGTACTGCAGCTGCCACGTAGAAAAACTCCTGCTCTCCAGGAATGCAGCAAGGAGTCCCTATTTGACGTTTAAAGCAGTGAATATTTGTGTGCATAATTGCTAATGACATCAGCAGCACCTTCATTGCACCAACTGCTAGAGACGAATGTCTAAGGCATGCTTTTATTCAGTGGTCAAAAGCCAAGGCAAACACAAATGATTTCAGTCATCGTTACCTTTTTTTATACAGCACAAGCTGAACTATGTTGGGAAACGGAGCCCTGCGGTGTCTTTTAGCCCCTTGGTGGGTTGCAGGCCAGCAGCCGAGTTGGGTTTTAATTGTATTCATTGCCTTGAGGGCCAACCCCAAAGCCACAAGTGTTCATACTGTGACTCATGCTCTGCTGCTGCTCTGAGTGCTTCTGATGGCTTGACAGCTCCTTTTCCCAGTGAGCAATATGAGCAATAGCACAAACATATAGAAAGACCATCAGAACTTGACAGGGCAGTAATAAAAAGACATTGTTCAAGAAAATTCTCTTCAGCACTTCCCACACTGACATAAAATGGGAGCAGGGTGAAGTGGCTCAGACTAAACCGGTACTTGGCTCTGCAGATTTTGGAACAGAGAGGAACCATGTGATGCATTTTTCAAGTCTGTTAGCATAAACTTTTTGGTCTTAGCACTGTCAACGTCTCCAAGGTGGACAGGGTCTAAAAATTATGTGTCTTTTCCCTGGGCAGATCAGACTGCAACATCCATGGAAATGTTATACTCATGAAATCAGGAGGGTCAATAGTTGAGCTAAGCATGTCTAAGGTTCATTTATGACTAGGATCAAAAACATGTGAAAGAAACTCCCACCCAGAGTTCTGTGGATGACATGAACATTTTGTTGAAATGTCTTTCCCCACCCAGTGGTAAGGAAAAAACCTTGGTCAATCTTTCAAAGGCTCAGCCTTGGGAGGGGATGGGACTCACCAGCACTCCCTGTGCTCCAGCCCGAAGCTAGTTTTAGATGTGAACAACCTAATATAGCTCAGTAAAAGGCTACTCATTTTCCCACCTGTTTCAGCTCTCGTAGGAACAGCTAATCAATAACAGGCTTGTATAGCTGGTAAGATAACTACATGTGTCTATATGTGCATGTCTATGCAAGAAATCTCTTCCTGACCATCTATGATAGATAACCACTGTTTACTTTCCCTGCAAATGAGAACATGTCAAACAAAATCTCCTTTGGTTCCCCTGAAAAATCAGGATTTTTCCCTCTCTGCCCAGGAAGCCATGGGTCATATATTTCTGCAGGACAACATAGACGATACTAGCAGGCATCAAAAGTCCCCAGAAGAGAGTCAGCAACTGCAAGAGATCTAGGGACAGTGGCCCACCCTCTTCCCCTTCCCCCTTCAGAGAGTGACTCTGCAGGATAGGCAGGACCGATCATGGCTGTCAAGGTGGTTGCTCTTCACATCTCCCCCCTCCAACTTTACTTCTCCTGACCAAATACCTTTTTCTTTCTCCACTGTGTTTTTTTTCAGAGGGTGTCCTCTGGTATGCCACAACATATTACTGTCACTGTACATGTTTCCATGTCACAAGAGGAACAGTTTTCCTTGCCATAATGCACACAAAAAGGGAAATGCCGTGTCTGAGCTTCATTTTCATTGTGGTTTGCTTAGACTTTAATATGTACGTCAATTCTCACAATGCGTTGTTTTTTCTGCTCCTCATTTAAAGCCAGAAAGGTCAGCCTGCAAAATGCAATTGCAGTAATTGCACAGAGAGCAGCTACTGCCTTACAAAAGCTCCTTTTCCCTCTTCATTGGGCTGGTGGTGTCCCATACTACATTTTGCTAGCCGGGCTGGTGGGCTGGTGTACGTCAGGCAGCCTGGTGCTGCCTCCTCATTCCTTCCCTCCGCTTACTCAAAAGCCTCCTTGTGTGGTGTGGCTGGGCACTCTCCAAAAAATTGGCTCAGAATTCACTCCTGAAAATGACTGTGTGAGGCACTTGGCCACCATTGTGATCACTGGTGCTCTGGAAATGCAACCTTTATTTGTCAAGTGTTAGGAAGAGGTCATCTGTGCTCTTGATTAACTCGATGAACTTCAATTGCCTGAAATTGAGTTGCTCGTGTAAGATGTGCTCGTGTAGATATGTGGGAGAAGAAGAATAAATTCCAAGTACAGTTGTCATCATTATGTCCCGTTTGAGGTTTTTAGAGTGTGTGAAAGTTGAAGCAAAATGCAGTGGGGCTATCTGTGTGTCTAACTGGGGAAGCAGGTAAGAAAAGCCCTCCATGGTAGTGTTGCTTTTTGGATGTCAAAGCTGCTCTGGAATACTTTCCCCGTTGTCAGAAGAAGCATGTGTTTTGGCCCCTGATCTGAAGTCTTTTAAGGGAAATGCTCTAGTCTGGAAAATTATTATACTGCTTCACAGACATATTTGTGAAATCAGAACATCACCACGTAGGTCATTATTTCATCTCTGCATAGCTTCAGACTCTCTCCATGGACCATTCGGGGAACACTTTGGACAAGGCAAAAGTATTTGAGGACTCCAAAGGAGGGGAGGGAGGCAGAGGGGAGCATCACTTCCCAGCTCAGATAAAAACAGCATCCCTATTCCAGATAAGCCACTGACCCAAAGAAAAGGAAGGAAGGAGAAACTCAGTTTCAGGCTCCTTCCCTCTTCTGGGTGAAGCAGGACCAGCTGTTGCGTTCACAGTCTTCGGGGAATGTAGTGCATGCTTAATTCATCACGGGCAGCTTCCCTGGGAGATCGGACTGAGAGAAGGGAGGAGACGAGTGAAGCAACTCCCAGGCCAAGTTTTCAAACAATCAAAGCACAAAGACTTCCTTGAAAAGCTGCACATTACAAAGCCATTGGAAACTTTGCTTATTCATGTAAGTAAAGGATGGAAAACTCCTTACTGATTCTTTCGGTGCAGCTTGAAAAAAAAAAAAAAGCCCACATAACTGACTCATGTTCCTTTAAGAGGGGTTTCCTATCAAATCCCTTGTGAGTGTGGTTGCTGAAGGCAGCAGATTCCAGCAAAACTTCTTTCACCAATGGACACAATTCATCCTATTAAAAAAAATAACACTGGCTGTCCTGACTGTGTAGGTGGGTGAGAAAATGTTAACAGCTGCACTCACGAATCTGCGCTGGAGGAGCAAGCTGCCAAAAATACTTGTACTGTGAACAACTGTTCTAAATTTGGTTACCTGCTTTATATTATTCAGTAGCCAGGCTCTCTCCTTTCTCTTATCCTATTAGATACGTAAAGCACAAAAACAAAACCCTTTCTATCAAAGACAGATGAGTCCACCAGCTGTCATCAGAAAACCGGGGCATGGCACTGTTTGCTGTGCAATCGAGTGTTTCTAGCATTTTTGACAAATGAGGAGGAAGCAACACATTTTTTGCTCAGGAAGGCACTGATGACAGCCCTGAAGGAGGGCCAAGCCTGAGATGGACTGGCCCTGACACACAGCAAGGAGGGGAGGAGAGCAGAGGCTCCCTGTCCTCCCTGAGTCCCAGGTCCATCTCCCCAATCCCTGCAGGAGAGGTGCTGGGCTGCTACCTCGCTCTGCAGAGCCACTGCCACAAGAGAATTCAGACAGCCCTACCCTGACCCTTGTGCAACACACCAAGCATGCCCAAATGCACCCGTTTGGGCTGAGCATGAGAAGGGCTTGTCTTCTTCTGGCCTTTGGAGGAGGACACTTGTTCTGTACCCCTGGTGGCAAGCTGCCCTCCCACAGACTGTACAGAGCACTTTCATTTTGCTGCTGCCCAGTGCCCTCTGGTTTGCAACCAGGACATCTCCTGTGGCTGACGGTGAGCTTGCTGCAGCAGAGATGGTCTGGTGTGGGGGTATGCACACACTGCGTCCTCATACAAAACTGGGAACCTTCTGTGCCCTCGTTCCACCATGCAGCACTACCACTGTGAAGGGACTGCTGAGCTAACTATGAAACACAACTTTTTCCTTTTTTAAAAAGTCATTCTTTGCCACTGAGACACAACAGCCACTTTTACTAATCTTTGGCTTCTTTTCTTTTCTTTTCTTTTCTTTTCTTTTCTTTTCTTTTCTTTTCTTTTCTTTTCTTTTCTTTTCTTTTCTTTTCTTTTCTTTTCTTTTCTTTTCTTTTCTTTTCTTTTCTTTTCTTTTCTTTTCTTTTCTTTTCTTTTCTTTTCTTTTCTTTTCTTTTCTTTTCTTTTCTTTTCTTTTCTTTTCTTTTCTTTTCTTTTCTTTTCTTTTCTTTTCTTTTCTTTTCTCTTTTCTTTTCTTTTCTTTTCTTTTCTTTTCTTTTCTTTTCTTTTCTTTTCTTTTCTTTTCTTTTCTTTTCTTTTCTTTTCTTTTCTTTTCTTTCCTTTCCTTTCCTTTCCTTTCCTTTCCTTTCCTTTCCTTTCCTTTCCTTTCCTTTCCTTTCCTTTCCTTTCCTTTCCTTTCCTTTCCTTTCCTTTCCTTTCCTTCCCTTCCCTTCCCTTCCCTTCCCTTCCCTTCCCTTCCCTTCCCTTCCCTTCCCTTCCCTTCCCTTCCCTTCCCTTCCCTTCCCTTCCCTTCCCTTCCCTTCCCTTCCCTTCCCTTCCCTTCCCTTCCCTTCCCTTCCCTTCCCTTCCCTTCCCTTCCCTTCCCTTCCCTTCCCTTCCCTTCCCTTCCCTTCCCTTCCCTTCCCTTCCCTTCCCTTCCCTTCCCTTCCCTTCCCTTCCCTTCCCTTCCCTTCCCTTCCCTTCCCTTCCCTTCCCTTCCCTTCCCTTCCCTTCCCTTCCCTTCCCTTCCCTTCCCTTCCCTTCCCTTCCCTTCCTTTTTCTGTTCATGCAGCCTGCAATTTCCTGGATGAAATGTTTTGCTCTCAATTAACTGTGGATGCAATTTAATGAGTAGGCCAAACGGTGATAGTTAGGCACATAACTAACATCTGGAATGTGCAGTATTAGTGGCTTAGTTAAGACCCCTTAATTAAAATGAGGTCATTCAGTCCTCCCTTCTCCGTTTCTGCAGATGATATATACTTAATACTGAGTACTTGCTGATATGTTATTAGGACCACATAAGCCGTCTATTAAGTACCAGGGAAATTGTGGCTTTGATGTGTCAGGTACCTAATGAAGATGAAATTCAGACTGGGAGCCATATCATGTCAGAGTGCAGAAAAGATCTTTCTGCAAGCTTTGCTCAGTCTTTCTTATGAAGCACATTGATTGCTTCAGTAAAAAAAACCCTGCCAGTAAGCCCTCCTTCTAGGACAGATACCGAAGGTGCCCACTTGAGGAGCAACAACACGTTATTCAGATACCCCAGGACCCCTTGGGCATCACTCACCCCTTTGTAGCATCCCTTGGGGAATGCCACGCTGTTGGCACATTTCACAGACATAATCTGGAACTGTTTTTCCAAAGTCCATAGCACTCTTGGCCAGTGATTGGTAGCTAATTAGAGACCTAATTAGAGTTCAGCTTGGCAAACACTGTTTTCCCCACTTAACATTATGCTCTCTTTTTGGAAGGATGACATTTTTCCAGTCCCTGAAGTAAAGCGGGGTGGGCAGGAATTGACCTCACCTCTCCAGCTGTCTGGAAGGGAGGTGTCTCCCTGAACTTGTCAGCCAGGCTCCCTCTGTTGTCAACAGGGAGAAATAAGCACAGGCAATTCATCTCACCTGTCCATGAGACCGAGCTGAGGTTGGGGTGAGCTGTCCCCCAGCAGAGTCTGCCTCTCTCCTTCTCCAGAGACACAGACTGTGCACACAGCTCTGACCATTAGATCAGACGTAGGCTGCAGTGGTGAGTACTGGTGCATGTTGCAGATTGCTGCAGCTCAGCACAGCATAGAGACCTTTCCCTTGGGACAGCCTGGCCATGCATGAAGCTACTTGAGCTGGTGACAGGGGCAGCTGGGGCTGCTGAGGTCCTGCCTCAGGCTGATAGCCCAGACCAGGAAGCTGTGCCTCTGGTCCCAGGGGCAGGAGACAGTGAATCTCGTAGTATCTCCATGGGATCAGTGACATTTTGGTTAGGGCCTCGCATCTATTAGTCACTTGGGTAGGAAGTGCGTGGGGTAGGGGAGGGTAGGGGGGAGAAAATTCAAGCATTGTTCAGAAAGTGTTATAAAATTGTCACATGGTGCTTAGAAAATGCTCATACTGCAGAAGTCTCAGACGTGTGCAGCCTTATCAACCAACCGTCTGACGGCATCAGCCTGATAGCCATCCTGCTTCTGATCTCATTAGCACCAGCGTGCCTCAGGAAAAACTCCCCAGATATTCACAGATTTGTGCCACGCTGATGCTGGGGTTGATAAAAGCCATGCAGTGCACACAAACTAAAAACCACTGTCAACAGTGCAATTTGTCAGGAGCTGCAGCAGTGCAAAGCAGACCAGTGGCTACATCTCTGCGGTCTATGCTGTGCCTGGGTGCAATTGTTTTGCTTTTGAGTCTCCAGACACTTGATCCTCAGCTGTGTCTGAGCTGTGCTTTGTTCACTTTAGGGACTGGAGGAATAATGTTGCATTTACCCCTCATGGCTTTCTAAACCTCCAGCCTTGAGGCTGGTCTAATTTACACGTCTGTGCCTCCAGCCTTAGAGAGGTATTCCAAGCCCCTGGGGATGCCACATGCATTTGCTATGTCCCAGCTATGCCCCAGCAGGCAGAGACCTCTTAGCAAGTGCCCAGAATGAGCCTGGGCATGCCTTCACATTGAAACAGACTTGCCTGCTCCTGGAGATGTTTTTTGGACCACTTTGTCCTGCTGTCTTAGTAAAAGCCTAGCCTGCAGGAGGCAAAGGCAACCTGCACATAAGATCTGTGCAGGAAAACCTTATGTTATGAATGTGTGGCAGCAGACAAGTTGTCTTTCTCCTATTTCAGCGTCTGTGAGCTCGGCATCCAGTGGAAATAACTGCCAAGAAGACAATCTGGCACACGTGGACATGTATAATGAATTATCTCCTGAAAGCTACAGGAGAGGAGAAGGCTCATCCATCTGCCCTGTGCTTGGATTTTGGGGTGACTTGGGAGACACAGGCAGCCTGTGGGAAATATCAGTCAGTGGGCTGAATTTCTTTCATATTGCCTCCTAGACATGAAGGTGGTTCTCCTAAAAGCCTACCAGAGGACTGCAGGTAATTTTGTGAGTGCAGAAAGTACCATAGCATTCCTAGCAGTGCCCAGGCTGCCAAACTTTAAAATTAATGGATGCTGTAACAATGTAAAAATGTAGTTAAAAACTACATTATTTTATTTTATTTTATTTTATTTTATTTTATTTTATTTTATTTTATTTTATTTTATTTTATTTTATTTTATTTTATTTTATTTTATATTTTTATTGTATTTATTCTATTCTATTTTATTTTCTGTTGCCTACCCCTCTGTCCTTTTTTATTCCAGAGGAATGTTAGGAACTGCAGGAGCTGCTAAATCTCCATCCTTAGATAAACAGCAGGCACGGGCCAGAACAGCCTTTGCTAACTTTAGAAATGCTCTTCTTCCAGCTGAGGAAAAGTACTTTGGTCTGCAGACATCCACCATGCAAAGCTTTGGTTTTATTAGCTCATCACTATGTCAACATCATACAAGAAAGTCATGTTACCATTATCTATACAAAACAGATTAGATGGGGGGATGAAAAGGGCTTGAAAAGGTAAAGATAGAAATATGTTTAGTTTCCTAAATGTCAGAATGAGGCAGCTTCTGTCTTCTGTCATGATACTGATAAAGAAATAGTGTTATTATTCTAGTGGTTTAACTTGTTAAACTATTTATGTTCTCAACACAGATATTGTCTTCCTTGGTCTTTAATTGATCCTTAACCCCAGAGGAGATAAAAAAATAAAAGACTGAAGTATTAAAAAGCCTTTTTTTTTTTTTTTTTCCAAAGGACTTTATTGGGAGGGAAGTCTTGTCTAGCCAGTTTCATTTCTTGCACAGGGAGAAAAACACTAATGATGCTTTGGTAATGAAGAGACATGGAGAAGGAATAGAGGAAAAAAGTAAGAATGGAAAAAAAAATTAAGTAAAAATTTGATTTTCATTCAAGCACAAAAATCCACAACTGAAATTGTGCTTCCACCTCAGCAACCCTTTTATGGGATCTTGGATGCTTAGGGATGTTTGTGTAATTGCTTCTTGTAAATGATCTTCTACTCTGCAACACTTTACAGTAAACCACTTTCCTTTGCCATCTGTTATCCAGTTGTTTTAACTGGGTTTCCAGTTATTTGTATCAGTCATTTACAAGAACCTTTTTAACCTCCATAAAATGAAATAATTGAAGCCTATCTTCTTGACTCCTTTAGCATATAGTTGACATGTGCTTTAAAAGTGAGGGACATAGGGTTAAAAATCAGCGTGTAAGAAGCAGTAATTTGTAAATCAGTACTAAGCAATCCAGCAATGCCAAAAATCCCTCTTCCTGAAAGCTCTGAGTGTACACGTTTAATTGGAGAAAGCAGTTTGGGGGACCTCCCAATGATTTTTCAACTCTAGCTCATTTTTTGAACACATGCCATTAGCAGCCACTGGCTGGTCAATGTAAACAAATATCTTAATGACTGAAAATACGTTTTGTCAAGCTCAGAGGTACTTTATGCCTTTCTAGTAAACAATGTTGTTGTCTAACAGCTGGGAAATGAAGAGTTAAGGCATCCCGCACCACCTGGTGCTACATGAAGGGGCAGCAACAAGGAGCATCCCCTGCTAAGGAAGGGCTCCTCTGTCTCCAGTCACCACCATGGCAGGTGGCCACCCCTCCCCATCCTCTAGCCCCCCTCTCATGGCAAGGAGCAAGGTAAGTGCTGCGTTTGCCCATGATTTCAGGCAAATTTGCCCTGCCAAATTTGAAATGCACTGGCACAGCGAGGGCTCGGTAGTTCATGGGGAACCAGGAATGTTAATGGGTTTGCATTCTGCTTGGGAGAGACAGTGGAAAGGAAAAAAAGGCTGGGGGAGGGGGAGAAAGAAATCCAGTGTAATTACAGGGTGACAAGCAGAGCAAAGGGAAAATAAATATGAAGACAGCATTAGAAGAGAGAGAGACCAATGAAGTAAAAGGGGTCTAACAAAAAACTAAACATGGTGCTACACTGTGTCCTGGGTAGGGACTGCATGGATAGGGCATCTCACCCCTGATTCATACAGCAGGCTTCCTTTCAGTGATTAAAACAGATTCCTTTTTTTTTGTTGTTGTTGTTTGTTTGTTTTGCTTTTTTTTTTTTTTTTTTTTTTTAATTGAAAAACAGTTTTAGAAATGTGGATTGCAATTACAGGCAATAACAGAGCTCACAAAAGCAATCTTGGCCTGCAGGCCATGCCCAGGGGCTGGGAGCCCCGTTACCCCTCTCCAGGGCTGGCAGCCAATGCCAAGGTCATCACCCACCACTTCTCTACAAATAACCCAACTAATCCATCCATCCCCAGGAAGAAGAGGTCCCTGTGCCCAGCTGTGTTGTGCAGCACAGCATCTGAGTCACCCCCCCCAAAGGGGATAGGGCTGGTGTTAAAACTCCATGAACTGAGAAGAACCTCAGGTTCCAAATGCTCTGAGTTTTCTGAGTATTTGTAAAAATAAAAGCTGTCTTTAATGTCAAAGCAAAATAGTCAGTATTTTTTTCTTTTTACCATGCCAATGTTTATCAAAATATTTTGAGAATTTCCAACATTAATAAAATACATTGAGAAAAGTGAGTGTCACAGTGGCAAAATGCAGCATTGTCAGGATGTTCCTACAGGAGTGCCTTATCCCCATGGGACTCCATCTCGCTCGTGTGCACACTTCAACAGCAAATTGAATGCTTGGTAGGTGAGCTTCCAAATGCCTGAAGTCAATGGGAGGCTTGCTATTGACGTCAGTGGAGCTAGAGTTTCACTCAGTAAGTGATGGCAGACATTGTGAAATATTTTCTAACGGCATTTGCTTGTTAAACATGACCAACTTTTTGCCATCTACTCATGGCTTTCCTTTCCTATGCTCCACTTCATCATTTCTGACCTGCGCTGTGCAGCCCTGGCTCTGGAGCAGGGCGTCTCTCCCCCTTTCCAGGGTGCTGAGTCAGCGCTTAACAGGGACATTATTGTCCTTCAGTATCCATTATGCAGCTTATTTTACTATGAAAATTCATAATTTGGGAAGAGCATATGGTTCTGATTCAAACTGGAGCCTGCATTTGATCCTGATGTAAACAGACCAGCTTTGGACGCAGAGACTCCCACCATTTGGCAAATAGCAAATATTTCGGATCCATTCCAGCTCTCCCGGGAGTGTATGGGAGGCTTGCAGTTGATTTCAATAGTAGCAGGCTCTAGTGAAATAGAATATTATAGAAAACAAGATATCCCTGTAATCCTTCAAATTTAACTGTTCAATGAGAAAAAAATCAAGGAGGGAAACTGAGCAGAAAAAGCAGCAAAAGACCAGAGGGAGAGAGGCTATTGACTGTGGCAGAGAAAAAGAAAGTGCAGAAAAGTAAGAAAGAATATTATCAGAGGAGAAAAATGGGAGAATAGAGGAACATAGCCAGATAATATTATATGTGTGTATATATATATATAAATTTTCAAAAACAGGACCCAGAGACAGAGAAAAAGAACTGTATTTTTTTTGGCAGGTTTGAAGAGAGAAAGAAAAAGGAAGTAAGACAGAGGGAGTCCCAGGTCTGATTCACCAAGATAAATGTTAAACATATTTATGCACATGAGTAGCTGCATTGACGGGCCTGGAGTTAAGCACGTACTTAAATGCTTTGCAGAGCAGTGACAAAATAAAAATATGCAGAGGAGGGAGAAGGTCAGAAAGGAAGGAATGTAATCTAACACTTTTAAAGAAAAAGTGTCTATAAGAAAGAAGTGGATAAGGACATCTCTTACATCACTGTGACAGACAACAATTAAAAAGATTGGGTATAAGTTGAAGAAGGAAGATTTTAGATATATTCCAAAGATAACATCAGTAGAAAAAAGCAATGAAAGGGAAAAGGGTTCTGGTTTTAACACAACGATAACAAGAAAAGTTCTGACTTCTTTATAGGTGTTCGTATCCTGGAGCTTTACTTGAAACTATAGCCCAACAGCAAATAAGAATTAGGAAGATTAGCTTTCCTGAAATAAGAATTGTTCTCAGCTTGGCTTTACTTTGAGATTGATAAGCAAATAAATGCCTTCTGCTTCTTTCCTACTTTGTGTTTTACATCCCAGGGAAAGCTCTTGCCAATCAAACCAACCAGAGCCAAGGCAGCCTCTTACAAGAAAGTCCTCAGTAGCTATTTCTGCACCTGCCAACAGACTCTGGCGATGCCTACCTGACATAGCTGCATGACAGATTGTAAGAGACAAGGTGGTGGTGGCTGGCTCTGGTCCCTTTTCTCAGATGGGTTAATGAGAAATGGTTGATTTATGGCTGAGACCAAGAGGACTTGCAAGCTGCATGGGATTTTCCGGCAAAAAACAATTAAATATATATATATATATATATATATATATATATATATATATATATAAGCTCATGAATTTCACAACTTATTGGCTCTGCTGAGGACTGATATAACTGTATAACTGTGCCTCCTCTACACTGGCCACATGAGAAAATAAAAAGAAACAGAAAAAAGTAGAAAGCATAAGTTATTTCCTTTTTTTGTTTTCAAGCAAACACCGCCGCAGTCCACGTTGCTTGCCTTTATCAACAATCCTGTCAGCCTTCCTTCTGTATTTTGGAAAAACTTTATAAAACTATAATATACATTTATTAGGCAGAAACAAATTGTGAAAACTTAAGAACTGAAGAGTACAAACTTCACTGTGTTATTCTGCAGAAAAATTCCAGCTTCCCACTAGTAGCATGAATGTTATTCTTAATAACTTCTTGAAGTTTCCACATACTCATAAAATTCCTTAAAAAAAGATTAATTAGAAACACTGAGGAAATGGATTTAAAACAAAACAATTTTTCTCCACACCTCTGGGCTGACATTTCTTGGCAGCTGAAATTTCAAGCACTCTCAGCAGAGTTAACAGAAAACTCACTCTTTGTATATTCAAAGAGCGGATCTTCATTTCACTGAGACTGTTGCAGAAAAGGCCAACACCACTGGTTGGAGATGAGGGTACAGAGACACCCCTCATGCACCCAATCTGCCTGGCAGTTATGGGGTGCTATGGATTATTTATTTTGTTAGTGAAGTCATCTTTCTCTGAGAAAAAATAAAAATAAAAATAAAAATAAAAATAAAAATAAAAATAAAAATAAAAATAAAAATAAAAATAAAAATAAAAATAAAAATAAAAATAAAAATAAAAATAAAAATAAAAATAGAGAACCCTCTCTGTAAGCAAAGTCACACCATCCTCTGGGAAGCTGACTTCATATTTTTTTCCAGTGCTGCCCCTCATGCATAGGAGAAACTCTTTGTAAACACCCTGAACATTACCTCATTATTTTTCTTGGTAGCATCAAAACTCCCATTCACCGCAATGCCTACAGAAAATCTGGCAGAGATTAGACCAATCCCATGGTTTAAGATCCTGATCTCTATTACTGTTATCCCCATCTCCCCTGTATCCAGTTGTTATGTGCCTCACAGGTAGACAGAACCATCTCAGGTCAGGATGTCTTTTTTTCTGTCCTTCTTTTAACAGCTGGATGCAACATTCATGTGAATATTCGATCAGAATGATTTAACAATATTTCCATTTCTTCAGCATAGCAGTAGCAGGTTGGTCTATAAATATCTGCCTGACTCAGTGAGCTGGTGTCTCTGAGAGGCCTTCCTATCCCTTCTCCTTGGGAAATGCAGTTTTAGCTGCCTGGGTGGAGTTGTCCCTAAAGCCGAAGCTCTCACCCCTATGTCCCTTGGCCATGCATTGTTAGTGCACTGACAAATTGCAGTCAGTTTTTCACACCCTGCTAAAATAGTACCACACCAGCAACTAGACCCTAAGAGGAAAAAATAGCAGTCACTCAGGCAGTGTGATAGAGGGAAGAATAACTCAGCACCAATGTGTAAATATATGTTTTTTAATGAGGCTCTCTGTTTGTATTTTGAAGTGATGCAACTACTGCATTGCCAGCTGTAGAAGAGATGCTGGAGAGCAGGCTGCAATGCTGGCATAAAGCATGGCTGTGGCATTGCAGCTTGAGTCTTTCAGGGTTTCAGGGTGAAAGAAATCCTATTCTCACTGTAATTAAGACGGGAAAAGTAAAGTACTGCCCCACAGCTTTTTTTTTTTTTTTTTTTTTTTTGTCTGACATGGACCCGCCATTCCTGCCTTTATCTCAGGCAATGGTGCATGTCAACTTTGTTGGGTGAAGGCCCCCAAGAAGGCCCCAAGGAGGAAAAGAACTCCTGAGCTGTGCAAAGATCTCATTTCCAAGCACCCAGAGCCCTGGATACGAGTCTTGGATAATCTTTCCCTATCATGAAGACTTCTCTGAAAGCGGTGACACAGATTCAGAGGAAAAGTTGCATCAGAGAATCCTGCAGAGCAGGGCAGAGATGAAATTCTCTCTTGAAGACAGCTGAAGTGCTGGTGGTTGTTGCTGCTAAAACCAAGCATCTGATTAAAACCAAACAATCATATTATTTTATTATTTTATTTTTTTCAGGCTTGAAGAGGATGCTGTTTGCTGCCCCTTGCCAAGAGTTTGTGGTGGCTGGTGAATCAGACAGCACCACCATGCATTGGCTTTTGTACATTTTCATGGGCAACTGGGGAAGAGAGTTATACTAGTAAGCACCTACAGGCCTGGAAAGAGATAATGACTTCCACTGATGAACTGTGTGTTTGTACATTGCTTCCAAGGCTGACACCTAGCCTGCATTCACATGCCACAAAGGGGAACCTAACTTGGAAACCCCAAATTAAATGCACATCCCTTGTGTTTTGGTCCTTCAAAAATCAGAATTCTCCTCTGGAGACTGCTGTTTTTCACAGATGTAGTGAAAATCTAGCTCAGTTTGGTTTTCAGCTTCAGTAATCCAGGTAAGCACTGAAGCCTGAGGACCTGAAAGTGAAGATGGGAATGCATATTTGGATTTCCAGACTGTTGGGTAGATAGCCAGCCAGGTTATTTAGAAGCAACATTCATCATCTATATGAATAGATAAGTGAATGTAACATGGATAGGTCTAAAAGAGAGGGCAATGGTGGTCAGGTTGCTTATGCTGGAACATAGGAGTCTTGCACTTTTGAGGCAGGCACAGTGAGCGTGCAAACATTTTACACAAGGCAGAGCAACCTCAACAGCAGGCTAGAAAGAAGAAAGCACATAAGTACAGGGACCTTATAAGTTAAGGCAAAACACTAGGAGATAAGAGATGGAAGGGAAGGTTCATGGTCTCCTGGAAGGAATGAGATTTCAGTCTGCATTTTCCACATTCCTGTATGTGCTCTAAGGATCAGACCAGTGGAGAAAAGGGACACATTGCTCCCTCTCCATCTATGTCTTGTGTAAGGCCCGCTCTCACAGATGTACTCACAAAATGCTGGTGGGATGGGGCCCAGACTTTGAGACCAATGGAGATCACTCAGTTTGTGAATGCCTACAGTGTTGTTTTATTTGTCGAACTGCTTGTTATGGCCAAGACATAAAGGGTCTTGTGGGAGTCCGTACCTCTATGTTATATGGCCTAGGTATGTAGAAAATTACTGGATGAAAGTAGGGTGGCTAGTTCAGGCAGTTCTTCCAGAGTGGCAACTTAGTGGGAGGTTTATGGATTTAATTCTTGTCCTTTGGCATATAGATTCTTTTGTGGATCCTATGTGTCAAATCCAAAGGCAGACCCAATGACTACACAACCTCCACATTACCCTAACTTTCATGCTCTGAGCCAAGTAGAGTGAAGTTTAAATTTGCTATGTATAATCATCATTACACTAAAACTGAGTCCTCTGTGCACATTTTAAAGAAACTAAAAGCAAATATTGATAGCCCCAGTGGTAACTAGACATAAAAGCAAAAACCTTGGGCAACTGATGAAAGACAGGGTTGTGGCTATAACATGGGAAGAAATACACACCGAACTGTAAGAAGAAAATTCCTAGTTGATTGGTTCCTAATGTAGTAAAACAATTCACCCTGGGACTTGTAAAATAACTGTGAGAGCTTAAAGTGATTCAAATTGGCAGTTCCAGCACAGTCCCAGAGGACACGATGCAATAGCCATGTTTAAAACCTATTACTGGGTTCCATGGAAGGCAGAAGAGCCAGCCCAGAGCCACCACAGGGGGTAGGACGTGAGGGCAGGATGTGCGCCAGGGCTAGGGAGGGCTCCTCTCTCCTTTTAACCTCCTTTAGCATCGTTTATGGGAAGAGTTGAGAAACTTTGCCTCCAGGATGCCCAGCACTGCTGCTCCCTCTGACCTCCCAGGACCCTTGTACAGTTCTTGTGCTTTAAAATTTCTTCCATGTGAAGATGTACTGAAAGTCCCTGCAGCGTTTTAAGTATGGGAACTGTTCCTCAAATAGCAAAAAAAAAAAAAAAAGAAAAAAAAAATCAAAATGGAAGGCCCTTTCTAACATTTGTGCCCACCAGAGTTAGACATGAGAAAAGAAACCAGTCTAGGTCTTCAGGTTTGTGCCTGAGGTATCCCAGGAATAACTCACCAAGGTGGGTTATGAGGCTCTTAGCAGATGCTAGCAGGGACAGCCACAGGCCCTTGAGATGTGGTGATGGCCAGAGCCATAAGCCATGTGGACATCTTTTGTGTCCCCCTGCTTCACTGTATGCCAAATGGCTGGATGGTACAACACATAATTTCTATGCAGCAGTTTTCTTTAGCTGAGCTGTATTAAGCAAACTACCAGGCGCCATGGGATAACATGTCAGAACTTGACTCTGAAAGCACTCCGCAGGTATTCAGGGAATTATAATAGCTTTGTCAGGTCAGGGTCTGAAAGCTGTTAAGTCTGACATCACTTGATCATCCAAAGTTATGTAATGCTGGTATTATATTTTATTGCACAGACTGTTTTTCTGTGGTCTTTACTCTTTACCTCTGAGCAAGCTAATTTGTGCCACTGCGAGTCCACCAGGGCATGGCAAGCTAGGCCAGCTCACACTCATCTTCTCATTTGCATGGTCCCTTATGGGGACAGTCCTCAGGGAGCCACAACCCGGGGTAGCCAGCAGTGGCACCATTTTCAAAGAGCTGTGCTACTTGCAAATGGATGCCTGCCCCTAGACTTCATAAAATTAAGCAGAAAACTGAGCAGACCAAACAAAACAGGTGTCCCTCTCTGTTCCCTGGTTCTGTGGAGACTCATGCATGAAGGAGATCAGCTGAAAGTGAATGGTGAGAGTTTTTTTCCCCTCATCTCCATACTTACTGACCAATGCAGTTTAAGAGATACGTTACGGACAGAAAAAGATGGAATATAGCTGCTGGGTATGCACTTGCACAGACATGACAGCACTACAGCTCTAATTCATCCTGTAAGGATATCAAAGCATTGCACAAGGAGGCTTCCGTGTTGGATATTCAGGGCTCCTGAAGGTTTTTTCCAGGACATAACATAATGTTACAGCTTCCATACTACTGGTTCATGACCTGATCTGCATAAAGCTCGCTTGCATACATCTGCTGGAGCTGCATTTGTGTTTCCTAACCATATTTCAGGCACAGTCAGAGGAAGAAGGCAGCTAAGGAGAACATACACCTCCAAAGATTACCTGTGGCATGAGATTTCCTATGGTTATTCACCATGTTGGTGTAGTTTCCTCACTGCTCTGCTCAGGGCTGTGCCAGGAGGCATGTACAAGCCCCAGCTTTGAGAAGGAATGAAGCCAAGAGGTGTGTCAAGACACATGGGGCTGTGCTCATGCAGGAGGAACTGACCACGATGCACCAATTTCCTGCACTTTCATCCTCACTGAGGCAAATGATATTTTTCAGCAATATAAGGGTGTCTGTTGCAGGGTAATCAGAGAAACAGCAGCTCCTTGCATCCAGGGTGAACAGTTTGGTGGTAGAGATATCTACATACAGTGTGATGTAATACTGTGTAATTAGAGCTTGCATGCTTCCATTCTTCCTATTAAGTTCTATGGAATTGGACTCACAGTAGACAAATTTAGTACAGGCCAGCTTCAGCCTGTTTTTGTTTGTTTGTTTGTTTTTGTTTTCTTCCATCATTATAAACACATATTTATGCAGTACTCACTGCATCTGAACAGAGGCTGCTACCACCTGGAAGGCATGCCATGCATCTCATGAGCAAACAGGAAACGATGAGAAGTCCCCGCTCCTCCAGTCCCCCAAAAAGGAAAGGAAGTGAGTGTCATTGAAGGGTAGCCTGTGGAGAGCTGTTGTGCTTGCCCATGCTGCATTTCTCCTCCATGAAATAAGTTACTCATCTTGAACATAAAAGGCCGGGCCACTGTCTAGTCCTGCTCCCAATGTGATGCTTGGGGCAAGGCTGTGTCAGGTTTAACTGGTAGATTATGGATCACAGTGAGCATTTCAGCAGTCCTACTCCTGAACACATTCAGCTCATTCTTACTGACACCTCGTTTCGAGAAAGCCTCTTGGACTCATTTCCCCCAGAAGAAAGGCTCCAGTCTGGAAACCCCAGTGAGTGAAAGAGGACACAAAGCTCTCCAGCTCTGCTCACACCTTGTCTGAGCAATGGTTTACACCTCAAGTCACCTATCAGCCCCCATGACTCTCTGGCAGGCTGTCTACTTTTGATGTGTTTCAGATATTTTTCATTTAAGTTTTCCTGCCTTTCAAAAGTTGCACTGCAGAATCTCTCTCTTGGCTTGCCTTATTACAGCTTCACCGTTAACTTGCCAGAGCACTTATTTCCTTGTTTGGGCACATTTTATAACACTGGGACAAAGCGAGAACTGGGACACAACTTCACCTATGCACCTCCTTGCACTTCCCTCATGGGGAAGTTTCATGTCAGATATTACAACTTCTCACGTTTAAACTTTTTTTTTTTTTTATTATTATTATTATTTATTTTTTAGAATTGTGCAATAAATGTTGATTTTATGTGTTTGTTGTTTTGTCATTGTTTTTTTTTTTTTTTTTTTTTGTTATTGTTGTTGGCGGTGATTTTTGTTTGTTTGTTTTTGTTTTTTGTTTGTTTTTGTTTTTCTTTCTTCCCCTCCTTCAGAAGATGAGTGAATGATGTGATTTTGGAAGCAATGGCTATTCAGTTTCCAGAGAAGTGCCTGCAGAGACACTTTAGGCTGATGTCTGTAGTGTTAAATTAGTTTGCTCCCTGTTTCATGCTAGGCTTCTTGACCCATCAAATCTGGGGTTAAGCATTTAGTGTCTTTGGCAAGAAAAAACAGGCATGGCTGAAATGATAGTTCACTGATCCTATATTCAGCAGAGACTGGGCTCCTTTTGCTCAAGACTGTCTCTGACATGAAGTGCTCACACAGTCACATGCCTCCACCAAACTGGTGCCTGCACTCAAATTTTGAGGTCTGCAAAACAAGTGTGAAGTGTGAGAAAGGCACTGAGAGGTCAGAAGTGACTTTTGGAGCTATCCCAGCTTGCTTTTCTCTGCCATGCACCATTCACACGCAAAGGGGTCACAGTTGCTTTTCCAACCAGCAGTGTCCTTTTATGCTTTGCGGTTGAAAATGTGTGACAAGCCCCATCCCACAAACAGCCGGCAGCAGCAGCCCTTGACCCTGGGCTCCAGGCTGTGCTGCTCCAGAGGAGTAAGGCCTGGGCCTGCCACGCTGGCAAACTGACAACCAGTGTTTTGGGGCTGGCCAGGCCACATACGCAGCATTGCCTTCTACTTTATTTAGCCCAGAGAAGCCTTCAGTTTGTCTTAAAGCTGAAGAAGCCTATTTCATGTGTGTCTTTATGTTTGTTTACAATGGAGTGACTAGGCCAACAAGGGTTAGGCTCCTCAAGCAGAGGACCATAAGGGCCCTAGTTGTCAATGTTAAGGGTATGGAGGCCCAAATGCCCTCATCAGGAGGTGCTGGTGTTGTTCCTGTGTTTGCCACCACTTCAAGGGGCAGTGTCAAAAGGTGGGAGCGGGGACCTGGATGGATGTTTCCTTGTGGCAGCTCAGCAGGCAATGGTGATCCAGACTCCCTGCAGACACAAATACAAAGCACACTGGGCTCCAGGGCACATTTGGTGGTGGGAGAAAAAAGTGTCAGCCTCATCAGATTTTTCTCATGTGGATTTTTTTTTTTTCTCCAGAATCTTTTCAGATGTCACTTGTGGATGATGTGGCTGGCATATAAGGGAAACAAACAAAACAAGACAAAATGAAACAAAACAAAAAACCACACGCTGCAGATCTTGAACATCAGTAACGCCATGTCTCATGGCTGCATAAAGACCCGGTAGATGTGCAGATGCAAAGGACTGTGTGTCAGAGCTATGCTAAGCTACATTCTCTCCAGTTCACCATCTTCTGTAGCCAACCAACAGCTTATGGCTGTGGGAAGGCAGCCAGCTTGCTCTGCCCAGAAGAGGCAAGGAAAGACCACAGGTATGCTACTTCTCTTTGCTGATCCTCAAATGAAAATCACTAAGTATCTTATTCCCCATAAAGTTTGCCTATCCTATGCTCCTATATAATTGAAAAACTCAAAGGCAAAGCCTGAAGGGCTCATTTCTGGTGTCCTGGCATAAAACTGATTTGTTTTCCTGGAAGTGGAGCTACAAAGTGTTAATACTCTGAGATAGTTCTGAGTTTCCTGAAAATTGATCTTTATCAACTTTATCTCAAAGAATTATGATTAATAATGTTCTACTATTTTCAGTTTAATCTGAAATTCTCATCTTCTTCTGAAACTGCAGTCCTGATTCTGTCTCTGGCAACCTAGAGTACACACAGAGCAATTGTTCTGATTCAATGGAGTTGCAATAGCAATCTGTAACCGAGAACAGTTTTTGGCTCTTCAAACCAATTCTACAGTTGCTTCATATATCCCCCCTGCACTGCTATAAATATTGGTGCTATTTTAGGCTAATGGTGTTTTTCTCTATAAGCCTAGCCCCATCGGAAGTTTCCTGCCCATATTTGGGTAAGTAACAAAGGACAAATATGATCTTTTTTTAATTCCTTTTAAGTTGTTAAACTTCAACAATAATAAAGGTATTATGTGGAGTCATCTCAAAAATATATCCCATATATCATTCTGAGATAAAGATCTTTGTCTGAGACTTTGTCTGAAAAGGATAATGTTTCACTCCTGGCGCCTGTGAGTCTACGCTTTCTAGCATAATACATATTTGTTATACAGTTACTAGACCTGGCTAGGTACAATGCCCAAAAAATCAGTTTGTACTTTTTTTTTTTTTTTCCAATTAACAAACATCATCAGCCCATTGCCTCTTCTCAACCTGGTGAAAGTTAACTGGAACACTGGGAACTGGCAAAGGCAGTAAGAAAGTGCCTATGTCCCAAGGTATTATCTATGAGCTTATAAGTTGTGGTGGAGCACAGAATGGCCTGCAGTCATAGAGCAATTTGAGTATGCTTTAAAATAGCCACACAATCATTTTCTTTGGTGGAAATTAGGGGAATGGAGATTAGGATATGCCTCAGTGTTGCAGAAGGGTCATGTGAGAAATCCATTTATACAGAGTTAACAGCTCTGTTGAAATTCTCCTTAAAATCTTGTTGAATTTAGACAAAATGTAAAGCTCCACACCCCAGCATTCAGAAAACAATGAAACATTGCTGGGTGTGTTCTGGATAAAAAATATTTGGGTGTTTCATTTTATATTAAAGTGTTTTCATTTTTGATGTTTAAGAAACATCTCATGCACCCAGGTACCAGACATAAATATAACCATGTATATACAAAATATAAAGGATCAAAGTAGACCAAGAAACCATGGGACTCTTTAAGGCCTAACCCAAGGCAGCGCGCTTGAGGGAGTCCCCCAGGATTTGCTCCTGCAACCTCATCCACTGACATATCCCCAGTGGCTACCATGCTGTCAATGGAGCAGCACCTTCTGGCAAAGGATGGCAAGGGATGCTCCTTTGGGATTGGGGGGTCTTGGGGGCTGCTGCTGACAGCCAGTCCCCTGTAGTCACTGCATCAACCTCATCTTAAAAGATCTGGGATGCACTAGAAAAATTAATTCTCTTCCCCTTATCCCCATGCTACTACATCTGTGGTGTGGTTTGCCTCTAATCTTCAGCCAGACCCCAAAATCATAAATATATAAATAATGCAAAAATGTAAAACTCATTAAAGGAGTTAAATGTGATATACTGAAGCTAACATAAATATAGTAGCAGATTTTGCAAGTTAGAAAAAGTACTGGAGGCTCCTTGTTTATAATTTATAAATTGTTTTATTTGGTGAGTAGTTTCCAAAGTTAATGGCTTTAATAAACTCTTTATAAACCAGAGTGCTTATCTCCTATACACTGAGGGCTAGATGGTACCATCTGATTCATACTGCAGATTTCTGCAATTTGGCTTCATTAATGTGGCAGACAGCAGTTTCCACACCTCACAGAGGTATGTTCTCATCTTCCAGAAATGGTGGAGCTCTGGAGCCATGTGACTCCTCTGTTTGCATTGGAAGGATCCTTCACAGGGGTGTGATTTCAGCAGAAGGAGGTGAAACAAGCCAAAAAAATTAAACTGCATGATAGCACTAGAAAAAGCAGATCTGGAGGAAAATTTGAGCTCAGGTTAGTGCTGACCTTAGCTTGGAAAATCATATGCTCTCCAACATCCACATCTATACAGCCACTAGGGAGCTGCCTGGTTACATGTGATTTTACCCATCTGTTATTTAAATCACAGATCCAAACTCAAACCCCAGAGCTTGCAAAAATGATGTGGATCAGTGTCATCCCGTGGATACTTTTTCTATAAACAGCTGAAGGATCTGGATCAGGAAGTTTTCCAGTCAGAATTACACCCCTAACTCCCCCAGTTCAAAACACTGTCTACTGACCAGGGGTGACAAATATCTGTCAGTACTTCTGTCTGCCCCAAAAAGCACTAATTACTGCTGCAGTGCTGCTTCTTCAAGGGAAACTCACTTCTTTGCTCCTACAGTGATCCCCAATGATGCTGACTTGGGATAGTTACTTTTCTTTAGTATGCTATAACAAGAATTTCTAAAAAAATGGAAATAACATCTGACTTAACTACAACAGGGAATTCCCGGCATTATTGTAGTTGTTGTTGTTTCATTTTTATTTCTTTCCACCTGTATTGCCTGTAGTTTAATAGTGAGACAGGGAGAGAAGAATGTCCTACCAAGTTTCAATTCATTTTCTATTAAAGGTAAATATCCAGTCAATTGTCTTCTTGTTTTCCTCTCAGTTCCTTGTATTTTTCTCTATTTGACTTTCTTATCATTGTGTGTTCTCAAAGTTATCAAATAAATATTTTGTGCATTCACTAACCAAATGCTGGAAAAAGTAATTGGGGAAAACAAAACTTTTTTTTTTTTTTTTTTTTTTTTGGGGGGGGGGGCAGATGTTACATATTCTGTTTCTCACTGCATTTGCATAAATTGAAAAAAAAAAAAAAAAAAAGCATTTCTAAATGAAGTGTTCAGTTCCAGAAAAATGTGGGAAGTACACTTTTCATCTTAAAGTCGTTTATCAAAAAGATGTGTTTTAAAATAAGTTTACAGGTAGTTTTGTCTAATTGAAATTGTCATTATTCACTGAATAAAAAAAAAAGATTTTTGACCCCAAAATATAGCCTGCTTACTTTAAGAGAAGGCAGTGGTGGGCTAAGATCAGATGCTGCTGGTTGACTTTTTGATGGGGCTTGACAGTGTGAGGTGCAGAATCCTCACAAATATGGTTCCCTGGGAACCAGGGGAAGGAGAGTTTCTTGCAGGGTGGTCTGGGAAGTGATGATCTGACTTGTAGATATGTCACCAGGAAACCAAAGTTTATTATAAGAGAGGGTGTAGAGAGAGAAATTCTAAAGAAAAAGGAACTGGGATATGGATGTCAGGATGAGTGGGATGAGTGGAGGCCTTTTCATTTATATTTTTGTCCTTGATATGTGTCACTAGCTGATGTGTCGAGCTTGCAGATGTCTAACCATAGCCTCCATGTGCCTGGGAATCTTCTTACTGACTGCTGTGGTGGAAGACTGTATTGGGCTTGGCAAACTGCTATGCTTTTTACTCCACTGGTGGTGAATATGCTTAGCCCAGAGAGAAGTTGTGCTCATCCCCAATGGTCCAGAGCAAGGCACCTCTGGGCTGAGGCCTCTCCAGACCCTGCAATCTCATTTCTTTCTGCAGCTGAGCAAAGATCTGTATGTGACTGGAGCTTGTCCAGATGTGGAACTGGGCTGCAGCTTGGGAATGCATAACACAGACTAGGTACGTCTCCTGCTTCCTGATCAGGTCCTGCAAGGTTTTAACTGTCATGGTCTGAAATAAAACCCTTTGGGCAAATCTCTTGCATTTCCTTTTTCCAGAGGGGAAGTGACATTGTATTATCCTTTCATCATCTAAATAAAGACAACTATCTCTCAAGTCTTCCTTGTGCATTTCTAGACACAGTGGTAATGAAATAAAATACTCTACTGTGAAAAGTGGCTTGCAGAGGGGCCATTCTAGCACTGAGAACTATAGGGAGCATCCTTAATGAGATTGCGGCATAGCCACCCTCACCAGGGGTTAGCCCAACATGACCACATCAGCAGCACATCCGATAAAGTCTTGGACCTTCTGTGCCCATGAATTACACAGGCAAGAAGTCTGATGTTGGGCCTGCTGTCCATTGACAGCTGGGCTTTTTTTCTGAGCTGGAGACTCAGGCCAAGACTATGTTAACTTCTGTATTAAAATAGCACTGGATTGCAATTTATCAGTGACTATCAGCTGAATCAGATAAATCTTACAGGAGCTTTAATGCATTCTGGCAAGTAATATTTCCTACCTTCTTGGAAAATAAATCCATCCTTCAAATTTTCTAAGCACAGGAAGTTCCATCTGAATATGAAGGGGCACTTCTTTACTATGAGGGTGACAGAGCACTGGAACAGGCTGCCCAGAGAGGCTGTGGAGTCTCCTTCTCTGGAGATATTCAAAACCCACCTGGATGCCATCTTGCACAATGTGCTCTAGGTGATCCTGCTTGGCAGGGCGGTTGGACTAGATGATCTTCAGAGGTCCCTTCCAACCTTGGGCAGTCTGTGACTCTGTGATTCTCTGCATAAATTCAACAACTGAGGCAACACATTTGTAGGAACTCATGAACATGCAACACATATTCCAATAAGTTCAGCTTGCTGCTTATTACAGCAGGGATCAACTCAGAAGACAGAAAATATCATGATGTATGAAGATAAAAGGATGCCTGAAGATAGTGATGGAGGAGTGATTATTCCTTATAACACAGGAGCATGGGGATGTCCAGTGACTAATGAAAGTGTATTTAGAAAAAAAAATATAATGAGGAAGTATTTCTTCTTGAAAAATTATTCGTGGAAATCATTGTTACGAAATTCTGTGGAAACCAAAGTGGATATAATGCACATAGTCCTTCAAAAAAAATTTCTTTAAACACTTTTTAGGTTCTTCAGTTGCTATTGAACACAGTGAGCCAAAACTTTAGTGCAGCAAGTTTCTACATGGGAGAGAATGAGAAGGTAATAACAAGCAAATAGTTGCTCTGGATTGGTTCTGTTTCTTACATGCATTCCCAAACCAAGGTACTAATCCAGTATGTCTGCTGCAGTGCAGTGCTGTGCTGTAGTTGCAGTCATTGCAACTACATTAATACAAGTGGAAGTGGAAGAATCACCTCAGTGACCTTGAATGGTGTGTTTTAATTGAAGGAAGATTCCAGCTATGTAAGAAATGACAGCCCTGTGGAGTGTTTGTAGCAATATAGGAGAGGATAGATGGTGCTTGGAGAACACTGAAGAATAAACAGGCCAGTCTACACTCAGTGGTACCTGGGACTTGCATTGACAACATTAGCAGATGAAATCCTGTGTCTATTCAGGAAGAATAACACTGAGAACACCTATTTGAGTTTCTCCATAGTACCGTATTTGCACATTGCTAGTGTTTCATGGGTTGCCCGTCCTCACTAGCTCTTGGCTGGATGCTGTGCAGGCACTCTGGGGGAGCAAACAGGCAGCCATCTGGGAAGCAAGCCGCTCACCATCCCGCCGCATCCTCTGTTGATTCTTGGGGGAATGCCAGCCAATGAACTTGCTGTGAAAGTTTTGCTTTAAGAATATTATTCACCACTTCATCTGTAGCAACAGTACTTCTGTACGTGATGTCCTCCATGTCATTGCCAGTCCTCTGAGTCATCAACTCATGAAGGAAATGACTTTGTTTTCTTTTGGCTCTTAGCTAAGCATCCAGCATAAGCACTTTTTTTCTGGTCCACCTGGCTTCGTCTCAGCTTTATTTAAAGTTTTCCCAGGGGCTTGTTAAAATCGTGCTTATGTTTTCTTGTCTCATGTTTGTATAGGTGACGGGGAGGAGAAATTTCCTGTGTATGCCTTTTTGAAAAAACAACATTTGGAGAATCATGGAAGTATTTTCTTACCTTAAATAAATAATAAATTTCTCAACTTTGCATGTAGCCAAAAGAGAACCACAGTGAAAGTGTATTAATATATATATATATGCTCTCTCTTTTCCAAAACCCATTTACAGTTTGAAGAGATGGAGAACATTTGTTTGTCTGTTCAAAGACTTATGATATTTCTAGCACTCACCCTGTTGATCCCACAGCCCTGTCATGTATGGCTGTTGCTTTTGATGTTGAATATGTTGCCAGAGTAAGTTTCAATCACTCCCAGACCAGAGAGATATTTGTGAGCAGTTGCTGGCTGTTTAAGTATCACGTGCTTCAAGTGTAAATGCCAAATCTGAAGATGGACAGGGGAAAGAAATAAAACAAAACACAAGTGTGTCTTGATACAGTGTGGAGTGGGATCATGAAATAAAGGAAGCCCCACTTTGGATTTTGCTTATGGGGACTTGTCTCAAATACTTGGTCTATTTTGTCAGTAGCGGGATTGTTCATGGATCCAACAAAAGCAGAAGAGGAAAATCCATGGAGGTTCAGGGAAACATTTAGTGCATGTTTATTTCTCACACATTTCCAGCTATTGATGAGTTTCAGTGTTGTCCTGAGTAGAGGTCATTTAAAGCATATATTCTAGCTTGAAGTGTGAATAAATTATCGCTTTTTACTAAATAGTGTAAGGACAAAACTCTTTTCTGGACTATTGTCTATAACTCAACACTATTTTCAATGTTCTAAAATAAATACAGACAATCTGGCTTCAGCGTTCAGTCTCATATTTCAAAAATAGTTTGGTGGTAAAGCAACTTTTTCTTTGTGTTTTTCTTTTTGAATGCAATTGTAAATGCTTGAGAACTGGGACAAAAGTTAGTCCTTGCACCATCCCATCTATCACCGCTTCTTCCAAAGTTACAGGGACTGAGGAGATTAATTTAAGAATACTGGTGTGCTATCACTCAGCTTGTTTTTGTTGGCCTGACAAGCTACCAGCTGCTGCAGTTTGTTGCCATTTCACAGGCATTTATTGAGGCATTTAAACCAATTTTTCAATAATTCAGCACCGTGACCCTTCTTAAATCATATGGCATCTTTTAGAAGTGAATGCATCCTGAGGATGTGGCAGGCAGCACCTGTAGAAATGGCTGAAGAATAAACTTGTTGGCCAGCAACTGTCCCTAGCTCTGTGCCTTGGCTGCCGCAGAGTATACTTGTACTCAGCCACTGAGAGCTGCTTGCTAGGCTTTATCATCCTTGTGATAACATCATAGAGCAGATTTATAGGCAGCAGTTTGCATCTGTTTTTCCTGGAAAACTCTGAGGTACCAGGGGGTCTCTGTTGGGATGAGGAAACAAGAAGGAGGGCAGGCAGGAACTGTGGTCATGGCTTGAAGTAGGCAGGAGAGCAGGAGCACGACAGACAGCCAGGGGATCTATGTTCAAAGCAGGGGCTGGAGCAGGGAACAGAGCTGGAACTAAGTCAAGGAGCTGAGCAGGCACCAGGAACCTCAATTGGCTCAGAAAACATTGCTGGGCTCATGAGTCTGGCAAATGTCAGCAGGGAAAGAACACGGTGGGTCATGGCAGCACCCATCGGTGGCCATCTCAGGGGCTGGGTCATGGTCTCCTGCCCTGTCTGGGTGGCCAACAACAGCTTCTGCACAAGGCTGCTGCTTTGCAGGGACTGTCAGTAGCCTGGCTGCAACCTAACTTAAAAGCCATGATCTATAGTGTGCTGTGTGAATATTTCCACAAAACCACATGTGATGATCTGAACTACAGATAACTTATTAACAGAGCAATGATTTCCTTAGTATTAAATAAAGTGATTGAGAAGTACAGTGCTTCAACTTGGAAAAGCACTTCACTTATCTGGTAAAAACAAAAATAATGCTATCAGAAAACATTCCTGTATTTCCTAGGCCAGCACCCCATGGCTCTACCAGAAGCATGGTTCATGGGTACCAGGGCTGAATTTCTTCCTTTGGCATGAGCACTCCTGTATGGCCATGGGCTAGGACAGGACACCTATGCTGCAGTCACCGGGGTGGCTCAGGGCATCCAGTGAGCTGATAGCACTGAAGCTGTGGTGGCCAAACAGGCCTGAAAGGCAGGGCAGAGTGGCCAAAACACACTGCCAGCTGCTGCAGCAAGACCTTCCATCGCATTTACATTTACCTCAGGTGCACCTGTCCACATGCCTGTGCTTACAGGCTTTGCACAGCCTCATCCTCCCTGTGCTTCAGTTCCCTGTGCACAAAAGGAAAGGCGTGTGGAAGGGCTACCCTATATAAGTGCTCATACTTAGTTTGGTTTGACTCAAGAATGCCTGTTAGTGTTGGTACTTAGGATAGCAAGGCAACTGTTCAACACTGACTGCTGTGGCTCGTGATTTTGAAGTTAAGTGTGTGCATAAGTGTTTTGCCAAGTTGGAGCTCCATGCCAAGAGCTGGGAAGCTGAAGTTTGGCAGTGAGACAGCAAAAGCCTTAAATGACTTTGGCTGTTTTACCTGTATGGCAACTGGGCCTAGGAAAATTCATGGTTCGCACCTGGCAGTTGAGATAATTATCCTATCTTTTGCAAAAACATAGTAGGTGCATTGTTTGACTTATGAAGAGCAGCAACAAAGTGCAATTGCTGAACTGAGATGTCAGCATAAGAGAATAAAAGTACTGAGGTGAAGGCTTTGATGTGGCAGAGGACAGTGGCCCAGACAGCAGGCATTGGACTCCATCCACTTTCTACCTCTGAAGATACTCCTTACATTGCAAATCCCCGTCTTAAATGCAAATCACCAATTAAAGGCACTCCATTGCTGCCTGGCGAAGCTGAATGCCAACACACAAAAACAGGTTGCACTTGTAGAAACACACCTTGTCACCAAATGGAGGAACTGACTAGCAGCAACTTCTGAGGATCCAGAAGATCAAATGCTCATCAGGTGTGTTTTATCCAAAACTTGTAATTCATTTGCCAGGCACAAACAAGATGATGATGAAAACAAAGCATGTTCTGCTCACCCTTCCCCTTTCCTAACCCCAGGATGCCACAAAATAAGAAACCAGTCACTTGGCCACCCCTTGCTGTGACGATTTTGATGCCTGTGTGGCAGCACATACAACAGAACTGAGGATGCGCTGTGCTGGACCCTCTGCAAACCTCTCCAGCCTCTTCCCCAGACTTACAGTCTCTGGATTTTAGTAAGCAAAGCTACAACTTTTAAAGATTTTTTTTTTGCCTTCAAAAACTGGCTGTAGTTCAGTGGGTACAAAAACTGTGTGGGGGCTCTCTTAATTATTTAAATTCAGTGGTAAAATTATGAATAGAGTCTTCCTGGTTCTTAGCCAGGCTCCAGCAGAATGAGACCTGTCTACCTAAAGTTTTCCCTCAATATATTTGAATCATTTTTAAAGTATCCTTTCAATTCAATTAATGTTGCCTTCTCAGCATATTAAATCTCTAAAGGATGAATGAAGGCAAGGGGATGAATAAGAGAGTATGGTCAAATGATATGGTAGATTTGACAACATTTTTTTGTTTGCCAAATGTCTCTGACATTTCTGTGAGCATTACAGACTGGCAGCAAAGTAGTAGAGAGTGTTAACATTCACATCAAGTCATGCATTTTCCAAAGTCCTACACTTGACATCTGCCACTGAGTCCCCAGGCTCTTTTGCAATTTAGCTACATGCACCTGAAATATAATGTGAGCACTTGTTATGTCAACCACCACCTAGGCACTAGTAATGTATCTGAACAAATAGCCTCACACTGGAATCAAAGTTTTACTTGGTTTTGTAGCACTTACAGACCAAGTGGGTTTCTGACACCTTAGCAACTGATCTGTGCACCAAGTGAACCTGCATTTTAATAATGGTAAGGCAACCACCAGGTTTTGAAATGGGAGAAGATTTAGAAAGACTTAGTTCTGACAAGTACCCTGGTGAGGTGAGGAATTCAAGACAGTTGTGAGTTATAAATATTCATCTCCGACTTGCTAGAGATAGCTGGTAAAACAACGATCTGAGAGTCTTTTCCCTGGGAAAACCCTTGATGGAACAAAGTTCCTTTTGGGAGCCAAGAGATGGTTTATCAACATCAGCAGATTCACACGGCACAAACACAAGAGCTTTCAGGATAATGAGCCTTAAAATGCTAAATCTGAGAAAACAACAATTCAGTTTAGAACTATACTTTGCCTGCCTGGTAATGGAGATGAAACTGTTGACTAGACGGTCAACATTTATTTTAAAAAGGCATATGAGCCTATACTCACATCTAACATCTTTGTAAAAGTCTAGCTCTGTCACTGTGCCAACTCAGTGTAATCTCTGAACAACCTGGGTCAGGATTTCACCTGATGATCACTTCATTTAGCTCACCAGTCATTGCCAAACTCTATGCATCGGAAATATGTCCAGTGTGGGATGGGCTTTGCAGAGGTACCTCTTTAGCAGCTGAAGTGCATGGATAGCACTCAGCTCACAAGAGGGAGCGAAGATACAGCTCTGTGCAGCTGCCATCAGCACCCAACCTGAGCAGGGACACCCCAGCCCTGGCTATGGCACCCACACTGCCTCAGCAGAAAGGTGAAAGGAAAAAAGGAACATATCAAGCAAGAGTTATGTGTCTCTGAAGGCATGTCAGTACCATTTGGGGTGGGTAAAAGAGTAGGTGGGTGGTAGGAAAGGAGCAAGTGCTAAAGTAAAAATTACTACCAACAAAGATAGCAACACAGATAGCGGAGTTTAACCACAGAATCCACAGTACATAGCTACCGAGCCTGCCCCAATTATAACCACAAAATATAGAATCTTTAACCACAGTAATCAGATGATATGACCAATATTCAACACAAGGATCTACAAAGAACTGCTCGAATACTGGAAAACAATTTCAGGAACACTCATTTTAGATGTTTGAAAACATCCGTTCAGAGCAGTGCCTCTTCACCACATGAACTGTGGAAGTGCTTTTTTCTCAAAAAAAAAAAAGTTGTAGCAGATAATTTTATGGTCTGTGATGCTGCAGAAGGGGAGCAAGCCCTGGAGCACAATTGCAACACTGCAGTATGAACAACGTGTTCCTTGCCACAGTGGTCACCCTGAATGGCTATCTTCCAGCCCTTTGTATTAGGGAATACATGTGCTTCAGATAGCCGGATGGTCAGAAATAAGGCCCCAGAGGTGTAGATCTGGCCTCAGATAATTCCCTTTCATTGTTTCAAGTCCCTGTTGGAGACTCCAACATGAGCAGGCCATGAATGATCCTCACTCATGTTTCAGGTTTAGGGACATGAATTCAACCCACTTCGTAACACCAAGGACCTTTACTCTCACTTCATCCTTGGCCAAATGCAGCTCAGCTGCATGCAGTTCTGCTCCCAGCTTCAGAGCAGACTGCTCCAGCCCCTCACCGCACTGGCTTTGTGCTGTATTTTCTGGCTACATAGGTCTGCGTGAACTGATGTTCCTCGGGAACACAAGGTCTGTTGTGCTCAGTGACAGTCAGTGTAAATATTTTAAATAGCAATGGGAAGCTTTTCATAGTCTTCAAAGCACTGATCTAAAATTCCAGCTGCAGATCTCATGTGGTTTATATTAGAACACGACGCTATTGCAAGTTGGAATATAAGGCTAGCTTTAGCAATAAAAGGACAGAGTTTCTACCTCTTTAGACTCGCTGTATCTTCTTACAGATCACTATTGTTCATAATGGATTTCTGGAACCCCCTGATAAAGAGATTTGGGTCTCTTGTAACCTTTGCTTAACCAAACAAGAACAGTTTCTGAAGTCAAAAGAGAATGTTATTCACTCTGTTCCTCAGAAAACAGAAATGTCTGGTATTGCTTTGGGTTTTCTTTTCTCTTCTATCTCATTGCATGATTCGTCCTCCTCTATCTCAGGGCAGAAGACAGGATACCTGGAAAAAGCTGACAAATAATTGTTGTCAAATAAACCCATCCACTAGAATTGAAACTTTACATCAAAGCTGAGGAACTGCAACTTCAGGATAACCTGGGAGGCATTTATGTGTTTGGTAGTATAGCGAGCAATTTGACCTAAATGCCTGTACCTATTCTAAACCCAACACAATTCATAAAACAAATCAATAATGTATGTTTCCCCTCTCTCCTAGTCCATTGCCTCAATTTCTGTGACCTGCTGCCAAAAGAGTTTTAAAAGGATGAAAGATGCTTTGTAAGTTAAGAACTATTAATGAGAACTGGAAATGGGATAGAGCAAAAATATGTCTTCAGATGCTTTGAAGAAAAGGTCATCATGGTGGGAGATCCAAATTAAAAACAAACCTTCCTCAGGGGCACAGGCAGCACTGATCTGAATGAGGCAGGTGAAGAAACATGCATCTAAAGATGCATCATATAACATAGGAATCTGTACTGTGGTAGCCAGTGCAAATGCGAGGAAAGTATGGGGTGCTGTAGCATCTTCTCCCTCCTTTCTCACAAAGGCACATGGGCCATTCATTCTCCAATAAATAGATGCCTATTCCTGAGGCTGAACAGCAAGGAGGCTATAAATTTGCAAATACAGTTTAAGCTCAGTGAGATTGACCCTCAGTGGGTTCAGGAATTTAGGGTCCCCTAAGCTCTAAATCATCTTCCAAAGTCCTCTTCCAAATGAGCATTTGCTTATGGATGAATTCTGAGTATTGTATCTGAGGAAATACATTTTGTCATTCAAAGATGATGTTTCTCCTCAGTGACTGTTAAATTCCAGGTATCTGGATGTGATTTCTCATACAAAGTCCTTTGGCCCTTTTACCTACCAAGAAATTTCCAGAACGAAGAGGTTACGAAATGCAACGAAACATTCCCAAGTTGCACTAAGGGAGGTTTAGATCGGATATTAGGAAGAATTTCATCATAGAGAGGGTGGTCAACCATAGAATAGGCTGCCCAGACAAGTCCCTGTACCTAGAGGTATTTAAGAGACATGTGGAGGTGGCACAAAGAGACATGGTTTAGTGATGGGACTCTGTAGGTCAGCCTGATGGTTGGACTTTGTGATCTTGAAGGTCTTTTCCAACCTAGATGATTCTATGAAAACATGTGCCTCAAGAGGAAGTTCTCCAGGCATGTTTTAGGGAGAAGCAAGTTTACCACAGAACAGAGCTGGCACCATTTGTCAGCTGTAGCCACATGGTGAGCAATCACCTCTGTGCTCAGGGCTCACTTCAGTCTGCACAGATCTTGAAGAAAACAGTAGGATGGTGCCCTCAACGTGACAGTAAACCTGCTCTTCATATCATCTGATATGAAACTATCATAGGCTAATGAATTTAGAAAAGAATGACACAACATTTTGTCTACAAACTAACTTATGTCCAAAACCAGTCCTTCTTTTGGTTGTTTTGGTCTCTCTCTAATGAGTTATTGAGAGAGAGACCATTTCAAGCATGAGGACTGTGTCAAAGAAAGGTGTGTGAAATCTTCTAGAAACACCTGTTAGGTCATATGCCCTGAAAGAATGCTGCCCCTTCATTTCATCAGGAATGTCCTCCAGACAGATCAGTGGGGAAAACTGGGTTACTACGAGCCTGTCTCTATAATGTGGGACATGACAACTTCTGAAGGTCACTGTGATGCTCTCACATACCAAATCCTCCATCCCTCAGGGAGGCTCTCTTTGCTTGGTTCCTGTTGGCTGTTCTGTGGCTGCTGATACCATCAGATGAGGAGATGCAGAGAAGATGCTCTGTGCCCATCATGGGGTTAACACAGCCCCACAGTACTAGCTGTAGTGACCCACAAGTTTCCTTCTAGCTCTATGTCCCCAAAAGGCCTCTGCTCCTAAACTCTTTGTCAGACTTTTCTTATTAGAAACAGAAAAAAATATATGTATAAGTAAGGTTCTCTATTCCTCATTTCAGCAAGTATTCAACGGTGGTGTTTTATCCAACACTTTACCCAGCTGTGATCATGAACTATGGTAAAAATCACCAAAAAATAAAAATAAAAATAGAAAACTCTCAGACCTTGCAGCCTGATTTCTTGGCCAACATACTCAAAATAAATTTGGAGTCAAATAAACACCACATAAGCACCCACACTTCCACTCGCTGCTCTTTATTTTCCTAAGGAAAGGGGAGAATCAGCTTCCAGAGCATTGCCAGGGCTTTGCTGAGTCATGTACAGCTGCGCAAGTGGATGTTAGATGAGTGCCAGACCCTGCCCCTGAAACTGGAGACCCTTCTGCACAGGTGCAGACGACTACATGGGGACACAAGCAGGCGCGAGTCAGCCCCAGAGGCCCTGCTCCCTGTCCCTGCCACCTCTGTCACTGGCCATAGCACATTCAAGGTGAGTGTTGCCTTCTGCAAGTCAAAAACCAAGGCTGTGGTTGCTTGTGTTTGCAGGTGGGACTGGGAGGAGATGAAAGTGAGGGTTGATACAGTCTTTGGCCTCTGCAAAGGTCAGCAAGCATCCAGGATGAGAATCTTGGAAGAACAAAAGTTCTTCCTGCCCCAGCACAATCACTGTGTTTCACTGTGTTTCAGATATAGTGGTGACCAGACTGAACTGTGTCTGCTTTTCCCCCAAAATAATTTAACTGTGTAGACAAATAGTTATATATACATAAAAGAAAATAAGTTGATTCCCCTTTTCTTTGTTAAAAAGCACTTATACTAACAGCAATGGCCTTTCAACTCAATATAACAGACAGCTGCTTATTGCTACTGCCCATTTCAGCATTCAAAAATTGGGACTTGGGGTGAAAAATACAGGACCATTCACTAAAGGACTTAAATTTCATATGCTTCAAAAAAAGTCTCTCTCCTTTTAACATTGGATCTGCTTTTGCTGTGTTGGCAAGACACAGTAGTGTCTGGAGACATCTGTTGCTGTTTATACTAGCAAGTAATTTGGTACAGTAGGAGTGTATCAGTAGATAGAGCATTTGGTGCTGAGTCACATATCCACAATGTGCAGTTGGGGGCTTTACTTTGAACTAAATTGGGTCTGGTTTTCAGGACCAAGCATCCCTATCATACATGTGGTTCAAAGCTGTCTATGGGACTCGTCCTGGGTTCAGCCTTTCCTGACCCAGCAGGGATTAGGGCACATTTGGCCCGCACCTGAGGCACGGCTTCCAGGTTAGCTTCCTCTGAAAAGAAACCAGTTTGCATGTGCTGAGACAGTCCTGTGAACCGAAACAATGTGCAATAAGCAGGGGTGACTGAGAAATTTGCTTAAATAATGCATGCTGCCCTGAACCAAAAAGCTAATGAGTATTCAGGCAGTGGAGATCAGGCCTGGTTATGCCCAGTGGATGCACAGTAGCTGCCCAGCAAGTTCACAGCATGAATAGATACAACAAAGAACAAGAGAAAATTAAGACCATTGCAAAGCAAGTGGCTTGCCTGAGATCATGAAGATCATGAATGTTTTTGGCCACTGCTTTACCCATGGGAGTTACCATCCTTCAAAGGTCAGGCCTGCTAGCAGCCTGTTGAGCAGGCCAGCTTTGGGAAGAAGGTGCAAATGGATGCCTTTCTGCACTGAGCTATTTAGGCTTATCTATACAATCAAAGTCAATCTTTAAGACTACACTTGATATTTCAGAAAACAAACAAACAAACAAAACAAAACAAATTTCTTTCAATAGTGTTGATGCTCTCATTGCAGTTCAGTACTTCCCTGCTAAAGCTAGGCAGAGAAGTGACACTCCTTTTCTTTGAGTGGAGTAAACCAAATAAATACAGGAATCTCTGACTTACTTGGAAGAGCTGGTGGTAAAAGCTACAGCTAGAAATGGGGAGCTGAGAAACAGGTTGGTGCAGTTCACTGGAGATTTTCCAGGGTTGCTAACAATTTGGTTGGTAATTCCACGGTAAAGTCCCAGTACAGCAGTGCTGTATTTACTTCCCTATTGAGGCACTGTCTGCACTCATTGCCCTGTTTTACCACCTGGTTCTTCAGATGGATTCCCCGTTGACCTAAAAGGAGAACTGAGTTGAAAAACCTGATGCAGTATGACTCTGTGACACACATTGTATTAAGAGGATGAACAACACTTCTCTAATGGTCTTTATATTCCCTTCAAGCAATTCTATCTCCCAGATTTACTCCAGTGAAGCTACTTAAACATTACCTCTCCAAACATGGTTCCTTCATCCTATGAAAACTCAAGACATTATGCATTCAAATGCACCAGTTGCTTTTCATGCCACTTTTTCATACCACTTCATGTGTGTATTTCTGCCTCTTCTCTGCAGTTACAGACATTGCACTGTGTTTGTTGCTTGTTGGGCTCTTGGTGCGGATGGAAATGTTGAAAACAAGGTCTTGAGGTTATTTCCTAAATCTCTTACTAGTTCAGAAGAAATCATTATCTTACTTATTCTCTTTCTGGTTTTAGGCTGTCCTTCACTAAGAGGGAAAAGTTGATGAATTTTGCTGGTGATTTTTTCCTCTTCACTTCTGTGGTGCCCCACACCTGGTGCCAAAGCACAAGATCACTTTCTCCATAGCCAGGTGCCTGACAGGAGGGGAAGTTCTGAGAATTTCTGCTTCCCTTCTCCTGTCCAGTGCCTTTCAGAGACATGCTTGATGCTCTTCCACAGCCACCTTCCATTTCTCACTTCAGCAACATCTTTCCAGTGAGGTCCCAGCTGCTGGTCTGTCTCAAGTCCTCACAGAAAAGCCCAGCTTCATTCATGCATACTAAAAAAAGCAAGGTTTGCACTATTTCTGTAAGTCAGTGTGGAAATCTGACCATGATAAAAGACTTTTCTCTCATCACTTTTCTCTCCTTTTAATTTTTATTTCATCATAGGTCTGTTCGGATGTTGTGGCCATCACTAGCATGGGCACTGACCACAAAATAATGAAGAGGCAAAAGTAATGCTGATATACTAAGCATCATGTGCTAAATCATGGTATTGTAGATAAAAAAAAAGAAGAAGAAAAAACAGGCTCAGAGTAACGTATTTATCTCTTCCTCCTCCACCTTGCACCTGTTCCCCCTGACTCTCCTTTCTTGGCTTGTAAAACCTAATGTTTTTCCCATAATGTGTGGGCAACTTCAGTCTGTCTCAGTTTCTGAGAGAAGGTGAAAAAAGGAGAAAGTGAGTGACTAAGAACCGCAGCGAGGGCAGATTTTCAGCGGGTGCGTGCCACTCATTTTGGTAGGGCTCGGAAGGGAACATGAGGCTGGGCCTCGGTGCTTCAGTTCCACATCTCTGCTCACTGACAGCCTCAAACCTCCTGCAGTGCAGAAAATGGAGCTGATGGAATGAAGGGATTCAGTGTTTTGGCCACCATCCATGCTCCCTGCACGGCAGCAGCCAGGAGGAAGCTGTCCGAGGCCTCAGGAGAAGATGTCCTGGGCAGGCAGGGCCGGCGGCCTGCCAGTTGGGTCAATATGCGTCTGTGCTGAAAGGCATGCTTGCTGCCACCTGTGGCTTCGTGGTCTCAGTTTGCAGTGGGATTTGTAAGAGGAGGTGTCCTTTTTCCATTGATGATGATAAGAGCAAGCAGGGGCAGCTGCTGCCTACTTGAAATAACAGCAGAGACACTGGTATCTTGGGATGTTCAAGTCAACACAAGTTGGCCTTGAGAGTTTTGAGCTCCAGCTTAAAGTATAAAATTATCTTTCAGATGCAGGAAGTGGATTGCCTGTGCCAGTAAGTGAGGTTCAGTGAAGGTGAGGTGACTCAGTCGAGCACATTGGAGCCTGCCAGGTCCCCGAAGAGATGGTTCCTTCTCTGCCTCCCTGCCCAGGCTGTCCAGGGCAGCCATGCCTCTTCCAACCTGATGCTGCTCGGTGCTACCTGAGGCAACAAAACAGCCCTGCAGCAAGGGGAAAGAGAAAGAAATAGGAACACAAAACTCACCAACTGCCCCACCCTCTGTGGCAGATTTTAGGACACCTTCTCCTGCCAGACCCCAGGACTTTATGGAGCCAGACCCCAGGACTTCCCTGCATCTCCCCATTGCCAGGGCACCTGTGGGAATTGGCTGTCCCGTGGGGCTGGTTGGAAGGTATCAACACCCAGGAGCACTGTCGGGTGCCACACAGATGCTCCCACCACTCTGGGGACATTTGGGCTCCAGCTGTATCACGCCAGCCCCACTGATTCACACTGGCTGGGGACCAGGTGCCAAAGGAGAAAACCTCCTGTTGCACCTCTCCCACTACTTTGAGTTTTTAAATTAGTTGTTCGTGGCAATTCTGATTAATTAGAGGAAGGGCAACAGTAACTTTTATAAGCTGCTTGCTTTGCAAGTTATGACGTAAGGTGATTGTAAATGAAAGAGATTAGAGGAAAAAAGTAATGGTCTGTGTAATCACTTTCACTGTTGGCCTTGAATAATTAGTCAGGTTCCCGTATTTTTTTCATGTGAAAATCTCACATGTCAGAAAAGAAAGAGTGAAATAGTTGTAAAAAACAGAAAATATGATGATAAAATCCTAGACTGGCAAGAAGAGATGAGGATGCCTTTAATGCCTAGTGGAGCACTTAGGTGAAGACATAAGAGGTATGTAAAACAGAGGCAGTAACTGAGATGAACCCTTTTTCACATCTCTCTTATATACTGATGCCTAATGGGAGAGAAGATGTGTTGCTCTTAGACAATCTTCTCTAGCACTGATTAGGCTGACCTGGAAAACATTTTGGATATCACACATCAGCTTATGTCCCTGAAGGGACCTGTCACTGTTATAAGTAGAGTTTGACTTGGGTGTAAAATGAAAAAGCTTCTGTGCTGGCAGTAGATAAACAGACATTTACAGCATAGCTCTGTAAAAAAACTCAGAAACATTGAGGTGTGGGGAATGTCTGAAATGCGAGCAACCAGAGGTGGGCACCCTGACAGCTCACTTGTGTGCCTGCCTGAAGCTAGCCTACCACAGCAAGCAAGTACAAAAGGGTATCTTGGGCTGAGTTTCCCTCCTCATGCTTTTAACTCAAGCACACAGGTGTATGTCTTTTTCTCTCCACTGAGAGCAAGAAGCGAGATCTCAGCAAACCATAAGGGACACAAGGATACCAGCCTGTGCAATGTAATCCAGCTCAGCAAGTATCTGCTTGGGTAACAAATGAAAAAACCCTGCTGACTCTTGGGGGAACTGGGGTGCCAGCACTGATTTTACCCCTGCAAACAAGAAACTCGAAATCAGGGGCAGTAAAGGTTGGTGGTAATCCTTTTCCCAGGCTCTGGTATTGTGCAAGGAGGCTCCTCAAATTTGCCTGGGTTAGCCTCTCTGTGACATGTTCCTGCACAGGTCAAAGCCCTTTTGAGTCAACGGGAAGTCTTTGTTATGCCTCTGGTGCAGGCGTCGATCTCGCTGGCCCACATCCCTCACACTTCCATTAAACTCTTTCCTGGGATTTTAGGATTACCAAACACTCTTTCAACAGAACAAGGATTTTCAACATATCCTGCCCAGAGGACTCAAGTTTACCTTCCCATGGGGACTTCTTTTCTCATACTGGGAGAAGCAGCAATCCATTATGTCTGAGTTGGGAAACATCATTTAGCCGTTGCTGCAGCCTGTCAGAGAATGAATGACATGCAGTCACTCCAAGAACCATTCTTACAGCTTTCAGCTGATGCTCAAATGCTGGGCATCAATTTGTCCCCTGCTCAATTTTCCCCCCTTGGGTTCAGTATTCTGTTTCTGGTCTTGTTTTCAAGATTTTCAGATCTCCATGTATATTTGTGGGAAACGGGAGATTAACATCAAACTAAGACTGAAGAATAAAACAATCTGTGTTGTGAATATTTTGGTAATATTTAAATTTCAGGAGGGGGTGGGGGGGTGGAGACAGCAGGTTTTCCAGGTGGTTTGCTATAGGTGCCAACACTATGACAGTAAAAACTGTTTGCTCTTTTAAATACATTTATCTTCTCAAGTGTTTAAATCTTGAACTTAACTTACCTAAACTTTTTCTTTTTCTTTTTCTTTTTCTTTTTCCTTTTCTTTTTCTTTTTCTTTTTCTTTTTCTTTTTCTTTTTCTTTTTCTTTTTCTTTTTCTTTTTCTTTTTCTTTTTCTTTTTCTTTTTCTTTTTCTTTTTCTTTTTCTTATTCTTTCTTTTTCTTTTTCTTTTTCTTTTTTTTTTTTCTTTTTTTCTTTTTCTTTTTTTTCTTTTTCTTTTTCTTTTTTTTTCTTTTTCTTTTTCTTTTTCTTTTTCTTTTTCTTTTTCTTTTTCTTTTTCTTTTTCTTTTTCTTTTTCTTTTTCTTTTTCTTTTTCTTTTTCTTTTTCTTTTTCTTTTTTTTTTCTTTTTCTTTTTTTCTTTTTCTTTTTCTTTTTTTCTTTTCCTTTTTCTTTTCCTTTTTCTTTTTTTCTTTTTCTTTTCCTTCCTTCCTTCCTTCCTTCCCTCCTTCCACCCTTCCACCCTTCCTTCCACCCTTCCTTCCACCCTTCCTTCCTTTCTCCCTTCTTCAAATTCCTTAATGTTAGAGCTTCTCTGAAGGTTTTGTCAGCTTTCCAGCCATAGAATAAAATGTCTGTTTTGTTTAGGACTGCTCTGAACTCAGAAAGCCAATTGTTCCATTTGTTTCCACTACTTTGAAGGAAAACGTTATTAATCTTTATGTTAGTATTTATATGGAGCCCTTGCTTTATTAGCAAATATTTTCTAAGTTTTTGGTGACGTCTGGCTTATATATTGAGAGATGAGGAGATTATTTATATTAATATGCCAAGTATTGGTTAGAAGCAAAATTAAGAGCTTCATTTTTTATTTTAGAATTTAGTAGTCATCAAAAATTTGATTTTCTATGTAATGCCATGAAGAATTCATTACAGCACCATTTGTATGAATGGAGGGATTATCCAATTACTACTGGTCTATTAATGATGCTAAATGAAAACTGCCTTTTAAACTTGTATTTATCTTGTAGTAGATACATTGATTTAAAAAAGACAAAACCCTTTCCTTTTCATTCTTCCCTTCCCTCATATCCCCAAATAATCATTAAAACACTTTGTGGTTTAACATGCCTATAAATTGTGCCACTATATGCAGAATAAGTAACTGATGTGCTTTTAGCACGACTAGATGTTGCTGGTCTTTCACTTTCAGAAAGAGCTGGTGCTACACTTGCCTTGTCCCAGGGCAGTGCTTATGGCGTGGATCTCTTTGTCCTTATTTTATGAGGTGCACCTCTGCCCCAGCTAGGCTTGGAAGACCTTGTTCCCGTGCCAGCCCTAATGTGAAAATACTCACATTGGTATCTTCCTCGGCTTGTACATGCCTCCCTCAGGTTGGGCATAACACTCTTATCTTTTCTCCTGTGCCAAATCTCAAACCACAAACAGTTCTGATTCCAACTCAGAGAGGGAGGCAGTGTGCTGTGGCCAGGGCCGTGGTAGTGTTTTGGACCCTGGTCTCTAGGGAAGGGGACTCTGCTCCAGGCAGAAACCTTCTGTTGTGTTCAATAGGCTGTAATACACTGTCAGAAGTGGAAAATCTCTATTTTGCCAAAAGCAATGGCCCTGCCTAGGAAAGGAAGGTAGACAAAAAGAGAACAAAAATCTGCTGTGTTCTGCTATTTTTTTCTGAGTCTGCATATGATTTAAAAACATTTTTAACTCGAGGGTGGGGGTGTTCTTTATCTTTGTCCTATGGAGCATATTTGCTCCATTTTCTCCCTCCTTCACAGAGCATCCCAGGCAGGCTGCAAGCATGCAGTTGTGTGCTGTGGCTGCCTGGATGAAGCACATGTACACACGTGTGTGCAAGCAGAAAGTGGTGGGAGAGCTGGTGATATTGTACTGCAGAGGAGAGGATCCAGGAGGGAGACACAGCAGCTCTTCCCCATTAACTCAGGGCACGCAACAGTCCCCGACAAGACCAGAGCATCCCAGAGCCCTTGTGCAGGCAGCCCTGCTCTCCTTACTGCAGGTCAGCCTTCCAGCTCCTGCCCTGCAATCTGCGTTGGTGATTTCACCCTGCTGGGAGCTGCCCAGCTGCAAGGAGGCCAGCTACAATGCTTACCCCCTTACCTCATCCTCCCTACACCCCAGCCCCGAGTCAACGGGTGGCAGGGGAGCCCTGGCAGCTCGGCCTTTTATTCCGGAGGAGAAGCAATCCCCCTTGGCAGCCACGGCAGCAGCCCCTCACGGGACCAATTACTCTGACTCGCGCTGCGCCAGCGGCGGCGGGCGGCTGCCAGCTCCCCCGGGAGATGCTCCACCGGGCTTCGCTAGCAGGAGCCAGCCCGATCCTCCAGACACGCGTGGTTCCTCATGTCAGAACTGCTGCTAATGACACAGCTAACTACCCGGGGATGACTGAGGGGCTCTTAATTAGGTAAACAGTGCTCGGCGAAACAGCTAGCGCCCGGTTCTGTGTGTACTGGTTCGTGTCAGGCTGCTGGGAGGTGAAGCCTCCGCCTGCGGATGGAGAGTCTGCTTGAAGGTCTAATTTAGGTGGTAAAGCTGTAACTCAGCTGGGAATTCCCTTTCATGCGGAGTTTAGAATAAGTGCTAGAAACAGCGCAACAGCTTGCAGAGACACCCTAGAAGTATTTGAAGTATTTCATTGCATGCAGAGAATAGATGACTTCCTTAACCGGAGCAGCAGCACAGAGACTGCTGTCTAATTTTAAGTGGATCAACCAGGAAAACCCTAGAGACAACACCCAGGGGGGAACAACAAAGTGTTTTGCTCCTTTGGTGTGATAATGGACCTGATGCAGTGCAATGCAAAGATCCCACAGCCCAAACAACCAGGAGCTTCAGGGATGTCACAAGGTCTGGAAAAATGAAGACCACCATCTTCATGTATTTCTTTTACCGCTGTAGTCTGTTATTGCTTAGGCCTGCATGTTGAGAGAAACCCCACAGTGTTTAGCTGGTACTGGCTGGGTGAAGTTTAGGCTGAGATTTTAAAAGCAGCCTCAGGGAGTTGAAGTTCAGGTCAACAGGTTTTGGGCCTCTAGCTCCCAAAGGCTTTCATTTGGATGAAGGTTTAGGTCCTGCTTTTATTTAGGTATTTCCAGGGCCTATCGCTACAGCTTCTGCATGTGGACCCCCGCAAATGCCTTCATTGGACACCCCTCTGCTCAGCACCGTGAAACAGCAAGCAGGGCAGGGGTGATGGAGCACAGTCACTGGTAAAGCAACACCTCCAGCAGATACGATAGCTTGCTGATGTACTGCAAAGTGCTCTACCGTGTAGTGCTAATTAATATAGAACGTCAGGAGAGCTCTAATCATGTGTCAAGGGTCAACAAACTGTATTTCTGTAATGGGTAAATGTGGGTACTGAGAAATTCAAAATCTTTTTTTCTGAAGCACTTTTTGCCAGCAAGTTTTACCATCTCTTGTCTACTCAAGTTTTATTTTCATTAAGCATGTAAAGAGATTACTGGATAATTCAGCTAAGCTATCTGTGCTGAACAGAGCAATTTGCACCAGGCAGCTCTGAAAATGCATCTGTCACCTTCAGCAGGCACAGACGCAGTTTCAGAAAACACTGGAGGTGCCTCAGTCAAACCCCAGGATACTTTACTATTTGTTCTGCATAACTGCACAAAATTCATATTTGGTGGAGAGACAGGAGCAGCGCTACCACTTAGATACCAATGATCTTGATGCAAATCTGAAGGTTTCCCTTAGGGAAGCAGGGCCATAGGAACTTCACAAAGCTGCATAAGAACAGCAGTGGTTGTTTTTTTCTGCACTATCCTGTATCTAACAACAGCAGCACCAAAAAACTTGTAGGCAGTTCACCAAGTCCCGTAGTCATTATTTATAGCATTATCTACATATATGGGAACTTCCTTCCCATCCATGCCAATTAGTCACTGGTGCATGCTCTGAAGGATAAAGGAAGGCGTTCCCCTCCCAATCTACACATACTGTTTTAGATTAATTAACTCAGTGTAAGAGGTCAATATTTTTCAAGATGAGACCTGAAAAGTTTTGTAACATCTCACGACCATGATACCTGGTGCCTCTGTTTAATGGAGGAATGGAAATGATTGATTATATGTTAGTTTTGATTTGCTGTGTTTGATGACTGGCTCTTGGAGATAGACATTAATTACCTAACAGGGGATAGAGAAGTACCTCACCTACTGTGCCACTCATTCTTAAATATATCTGCTCTTTGTGTTGTTAACAAATGCTAACAGAGCATCATCTTCTATATCTGGAAGGAGCAGCGTTAGGGCAGGTATCTCACCACTGAATTTTCTGAGAAGACGGATTCAAGAAAACATGGTAGAAAAACCTTCTCTTCAGGTCGTTATTAACCTGAATTCATTAAATGACTTCCCAGTAAACAGTCAGGCCCACGGTTTTGTTTTTGGACTTCAGCTTTTTATCACATGCAAAGACATTTTTAATTTTGGGTGTGCTTTTGGAACATTTTTGCTTGTTTTCCATTTGCATGCTCACTTCACCCCCTTATTTCAATTCCTCTCAATTCTGTCTTTAGAACTTACCTGTGTTTGGTTATGCTGTTTCTTTCAGCTGCACTGGATTCAGATTTCCATTTTCTGCTGCATACCAGCACAGTTTGCATAACCTCTTGAACTCTGCCATTTAATCCCATGCGTTTTTTTTTTTTTTTTTTTTTTTTTTGTCCATTGCTTCCTTTCTAATTTAGCCATATATACCTTCTGTAGCTCCTCTTATGGGTGTTGCAGGGCGTGCACTCGGTCTCCCTGCTGAGTCTGAAGATTCTGATTTCCCTGTTTTTGACATTAGGGTCTTTCTCAACAGCTTCCTCCATTTTCAGAAATCCCCCTCTCTGAAGTTCACTGCTACCAATGTAGTTTGGGGGTCTGGTTCTTCCCTTACTGAGGTAGAATTGAACTATACTGTGGTTACTGTTGTTTTTGACTTAACTGGAACTGCTTATCAAGTCAGAACCAGTTGTGCCATAGAAACAGCTTTTCTATTCAGCAGCTTTTTTTGATACAGAGAATTTCCCCTAATATTAGCCCAGCGTGTACGTGGGCAGCTAAAATCACCACATACTCTGTTCTGGTTGACTCAGCTGCCCAGTCTTCCTCAACAAGGCAAGTTCCCTAGTCCGCACCATTAGTAGGGTAAAGCAGCATTCATTTTTCAGGCCTGCCATGCTTTTTAATAATATATTTGAACAAAATAAAAATGAAAATGAAAAAAAAATTATCTTGTTACTCCATCTAAAGCTGGCCTGGTTGGAAATTTTCTGAAGTGACACTTTCTTGGCAAAAACCAGAAATGAAATGAATGTAGTGACCAAAATGAAAAGAATGCAATGACATTTCATAATTGAAGGCATCCGGTTCAGAGGGAACAATAGGTTTCTTTTCTTTCTTGCTGTTTTCTCACACTGTCAGCTCTTCGAGATGCAGAAAGACAAGGAGGGTGAAAGTGTCCCCCTCATTCAAAAAGGTGAAAATCCTCTAATGAAAGAGTTCAACTTAATTCAGAGTGGGTTGTTGTTAACTAGGCCTGTCCTCCTTCCTCTCCCATAGCAGAGCAAAGCTGAGATGCCTGTGCTGTGCATGGAAAGCTCTTTGCCATAGGGCAAGCTTGCCTTTCATACCCTAAATGGCTCACAGGGGACTTCAGCATCAGTCCTGGGCTCACTGGTATCCCCAGCACTGCCCAGGACACCTCAGCAGAGGTATCAGTTCATCACGCAGAAAACAGCTCAACTGTAAACCAGTTGTTGACGTGTGCAGACTGATCAACAGCTACTCAGTACAGGCACAAGTAATCAGAAAGACTCAGTGTACATGTCTGCAGGCTACACCAGATCTAGTTTCCTGCAGCTCCTCTGCTCTGGTCTCTCATGGGAGGAACCTCACAGCTTCATTAGCGATGGTCTGATGAGTGCATGTAACACCCAGTAAGTGCTGGCAAGCTGGTCACCTAAATGCTGGCTGAGCAAAATCCTTCGGCACATGCCTCCTGGTGGATCAAGTTCAGTGCTGGGCTGAGGAGTGACCAGGACATCACTTTCATCCTCACAGCCCTGCTGCAGCAGTTTCTGTCTGGTCTTCAGCTGCTAGCAGAGCCTGCTGCCTTGGCTGTCAGTAAGTTTCAACAAATATTTCAATGTCAACGGTCAACTTTTTGTATCACGGCTGCATCTACATAGGCTGGAATCACTTAAACCATGACAGTTTGAGGGTTTTTCCTCATTATTTTGGAAGATTAGATTTATTTTTTTTTTTTTTTCTCCTTTACATGCACCAAAGCCATTGACTGTACTATGGCTCTGAAACCAAAACCGCAATTACAATGTTTATTTTTAGGACCCTGGCTTGTGTCACCAATTTAGAGAAGATGTGGTTAAGCTAACAGTCACTCACTTCTATTGCTTGCAATTTTGTATTTCACATTTGTATAAAGCCTATTACCAGAACAACAGAATATTTCTGTTCCAGGACCATAGATAATTGATAATTTGAGAGGAAGTGAATGCAACTTCTACATTTCAGTTTGTCAGTTTTTTTCTCACTCAGTTGATGAACTAAATGTAAGTAGATTCTTCCTTAAAAAAATCAAAATAGGTAAAAGGGGATTTTTAAGATATCACTGCAAGCATTAGCCTCTTGTCTTGGCAGACACCAAGAAACAAATGTCCGGAGAAAGGGTGGCTAACCTTAACCATAATGCTTGACCATAAGCAGGACTGGCCTGACAGCTAAGCTTGTCATTGCAGCTGTGCATAAAAGATTTTAGCTGCAAAGCAGCACCAGGTCTTGTGCGTGCTTTCTAGAATCATGCTGCTGCCTCAGAAGTTGGTCTGCAGACTCTTCCAGCTCTTTGTTGCTTAGCCACTTAGAAAATTTTGCCTGTGGTCAGGTTTGATGGCTCTGCTCAGTGCTCAGCCATTTGTGAGAAGTGAGCACAGCACCGAGCCACTCTGATCTGGCAGCACTCTACACTCATTTGCTGAGGAGCAAATGACTAACACATAAGACTGAAAAATCCAGTCTTCTATGAAAGGATGCAGTTGAAAAAGCATTGCCACTTATAATGCAAAGCATTTTGGAGCATGCACAGATTTTAACATGGTGCTTCTGCATCATTGGAAAAGCCTTTTTCACAAGAGCTTTAGCTTGAGAAGAAAGTGGCACCTCCTGTCACTTACCAGCCATAGTAGAATATGTCTTGGTCTTAAAAAGCACCTCCCAGTTCGGACAGGCAGTGTGGGGTGAAGAAAGACACACTGCACAAATGGCATCCTCAGGTCTGTGCTCTGCTGAGCTCGAGGACGGTCACAGGCAAGCTTTCCAACACCACTCTGAGCACATTTTTGTAGGAACCTAGTTCATGCCCAGGCATCACCACAACTGACACCAGTAATTCATCCAGTGTACCTCACTACCTCAGGCTGTCAGCTCAGGCATGGCAAGGGCCCCATGCTCATCCCTGCAGCTGCTCTTACCCTGTGCAAACACCAGACCCTGAAGCTCTGATCCGTGACCCGATGCTTTGCGAGTGGTGACAGCCGTTCAGTAACAGCCAATATATACCAAAGGACTGAGTCAGTTGTCGACGCACCGAGTGAATGGGAAATGGTAAAAGGGTGGTTTTGTGGCATTTGAGAAGGGGGAAAATAAGCGACATGGTATAGATGGGTGTGCAAGTGGCTGAAAACATACTGCTTGGTGGCACACAGAGAGTCTCTGCTGAGACCTTGAGGACTGAGAATGCAAATGAAGAGGGTTGAGGTGAACCAGCATAGACTGTGCAATACCCAGGACCCAGAGAGTCACTTTAGCTAACAGAAGACAACAATTAACAAGGCCTTTGCTGGAAGGGAATAAGTCAGGAAGGAAACAGTTCTCATTAGTACTAGATAGCAGGCAAGAAAAATGTAATAAAAACCAAATGAGGGATAAAAAACTGGAAAAGAATTAAGTTTCTTGGGCAGACCCTAGAAACAATCCAGAGAAATTCATCTGCTGTTTGGAAAAAGAGATCAAGGATTAGGTAATTTATAAGGCTGGTGAATCATTTGTAGTGAATAATTTATTTCATGAACGTGGCCTCGTTTTCTGCTCAGAAAACGTCTGCTAGCAGGTTATGAATTAATTGACATGCATTTGCCGACAGTTTATGAACAATGTTTGGTGTAGTTTGTTCATATGCACTCTTTGAAAGAAGCAATCTTTAATCTGCTCTGGCTCTGGTTAGTGAAGCAGGTGACTTATTTCTGGTTTTCTCCTTTCTTGCCTGATGAGCACTGCTGTTAATTCTGCATGCGAGACAGAGCCTGGCCTCTAGCGTGGCCCCTTTGGGTACTGGGGGTTCCCCAGTTTGAGAGATTGCTGCTGGCAGGCTTGCCCTTTGTACAGATGGCAGATCTTACTGTCAGAAGGCGCTCACTCGATGGCACTGCTTAATCAGAGGCTGGGAAGTGCGTGCAGGTGCTAAATCCACTTCCCAGCGAGAGGCTGCAAGATCTGCCGGGGTTCCCCGAAGGGGCACGGGGCTGGAGGCACGTGCGTGGATGGGGATGAGCTGGCGGGGCTGCCCCCTCGCTCAGGGTCTGCTGGGACTCTCAGGTGCCAGCTCCTGCAGCCAAAGGGAAAAAAATAACATAGGCATAGGTTTCTAATCACACAGCTGTGCTCTCACACAGCCTGAGGAGAAAATCCAAAGCCACAGCATTGCTTATGGCTCCCTTCTCGCTATCTCTGCAATGAAGGTTAGCCAAAACATAGGTCTGCAAGGGAAAAGCAGACACTTGAAAAGGGGGTGTGGAGTCCACAGTGCATTTCAGCATAGGCTGAAAGTTTAACTGTTTGATGCCAACAGGGGTATGTACTCCCTACTGGGACCTACTAAATGCTTTGTGAGGATTCAGGTCCTCACAGAGGATTATTTTGTGTGTGTGTGTGTGTGTGTGTAGAACTGCTTTACAGGAGGGCAGCACCCTCTAAGAAAAGGCCAGGGAAGAAATTTACAGGTTTATCCTGTTTATTACTCAAGGAAAAAATATTTTATTTCTGCTTCATATGGATTTTTTTGGTGAGAGGAGCTCTGCTTGGAAAGAATGGCAGGGTCCTGGCTTGTGATGAGGCTCTCTGCGGCTTCACTGCGGAAGCAGTGGGAGTGCTTAGGCACATCATTAGGTCACATTCTGATTGCAAAAATAATAATAATAATAAAAAAAAAAATCTGCTGTTCTCATTTAGTTACAGAGATTGTAGAGGCTGCCGCTAGCTGAAGCAGGTTGAAAGAGCTAGGCACCCTCATTGGTTTTAAGTTGACTGCGCCTCTTTCAGATGTCTCAGTTAGAAATTGAATCTAAAGTCATATCCTGAAATATTTAATTCTAAATGCATGCCACTATTTCTGCTTCACTGCAGTACTTGTCCAATTAAATCTAACTTAAAAAGAAGAAGAAGAAAAAAAGCTCCACATATATTATATTAAATGACTTTCTTGTCATATTTTGGAATTAACAAAAAGCGAGAAGCCTATTTAACAACTTGCAATGTATACGATTTTAACAGCCAAACTTAGAATAGCTGTTCTTTCATCTATAAATTAAATGTATAACAAAGCCATAATTAAAGACCTCACTAGCAAAACTTTTCAATAGTGTGTTCTTTGCAATGGACTTTGAAGCACCTTCAATTGGAGCAATGGGAATTCTTCTGGACAATGCTACAAGCTGCAGATACAGCTTAGTTAATTACAAGCAGAGCTTTCAGTATTTATTCCTCCTGCCAAAATCCTTATGCATTGCAACAGCGAACTGTTTTTCCCTTGTGCTTGCTTACTAATGCTGCTAGAATGTGAATATAAAACAATACCTGTCTGTCTGTCTTGATCCTAGACACGATTATTAAGCTTTCATGCTAATTTCCCTGTCTATCGAGTTAAGATTGGATTAAGGAGGCAGAATTTCTATATGCAGTTAGGGTTCCCTAAATATTTCAGTGCAGCACTCAGCAACTGAAGGTACAAGGTGGCTATTGTTTAAGTCAGGGGGATCTCCAGCAGAGCCTCTTCTCACTTTCTCAGAGCCAGCGCTGATGGCCACAGCAATGGGAATTGCTCTCAGTGTACCTGAGCACAGAAGGGAGCCTAGGAACAGCTTCTGCTCTGTAAGACTGGTGATTATTCTCTGCACATTGCACACATAAATTATGGGGTCTGACCGTGGAGAGGTCCAAGGATCCAAAGCAGTGTGAAGGCACCACATATTGGTATGTGGGAAGATCCCAGATTCCTTCACACAGTACTTGAGTAATCTGTTGTTCAGCTATGTCCTGTATCTTGAAAGCCTGCAATAAAATCCAGAGAGTTGTTTAAAATGACAGACACACAGTGCTGGAGTGTGCTCTGAAGCAGTCCCCTTTCCAGCCAGTCCACACGAAGCGTTTCAACCTCTGGTCACCCTCCTCATGGATTTTTATGTTCTTACAGGAAGGCTGGTCCACAGCATTCAGCCTCCTAGGGCTGGAGATCTGTGGTTTCCAGGCAGTAGCACACAGCAAACACTGGCTTCCTTCAGCAGCACTTCCACAAGTCCATGCTCCTATGCCTTTCGCCCTATTTCCCTCTCAGTCTCTTCTCCCCAGAAGCTGCATTATTATTATTTCTCTGTTATTTACTTGTGTGTTTGCTCCCTTTAAAAATTGCCAGCTTCAGACAGACAGACAGTCCCAGCTAAGCCAGGAACATGCTTCCAGTATACAGTTATCTGGCTAGGGAATCGCATGAGATATCTGGGTGGTGATCAGAGGGGGGAATAAACTGAGCACTGGTATTTTGGCTATGACACCAAACATATTCGGTATCTCAGCTTAGCTTTGAGCTTGATCAGCTGTGCACTCACAGGGGTGTTGACAGGACTAAGGCACGATCCAACATGTTGAGCAGCTACACTGAAAGGCAAAGGATGCAAACAGATAATTCACCAGCATCTAACCAGTTAGTGGTGAACTCATAGAAGTTTGGGTTATTACAGTTTCTAGGTATAAAATCCTTTCTGCATCTGTACCACCTCCCTTGGACATGTGTAGCCTGCTTGCTGTAAGCTCCCCCCCAAATGCCTGCTTCCGCTTGCAGAAGACGGTGCAGCCCTTTCCCCTCCACATGTTCCAGAAACATGAGATTCCACCAAAATGTCCTTGTTCTCCTGCTTCAGAAACACCAGGGAAAAGGAGAGGGCAGCACCAGCCACACATCTTTTCCTACCATCCCTCAGCATCCAAGACAGCTGCCCCTATGGCTCCCACTGTGACTCCTTCTCAGTGGGACCACTGACCCTGCCTGATGCACGTCCAGCACATACCACCACTGCAAGCCACACCAGCGCCAGGAGGTGTTCATGCAGAGCAGGCTGTGGCATAGTTCAGTGAATGTGATGGCAAAAGCCTGCATGGACTGCCTGGGTCCTCAGTCAGATCTGACCCTGCAGATACAGAAGGAATTCACATTAGTGTCCCAGTTCTTCCCAGTCTGGATGCAGTCTGTCCGATTATGCCTGAGACTCCTACACGATTTCACACTCTCTTCCATTTTCTCCATTTTAACTAAATTCCCTCTAGAGCACACTATCAAGTGCCTTCCGGAAGTCCAGACAAATGAGATCGACTGCATTTCTTTAGTCTGGAAAACCAGTCACTGTCATGGGAAGAAGTTATTAATCTGGAGTGATTTAACTTTGGTAAATTCCTATTGACCTTTTCATTTCATTTTCCATTTACTCCTATCTTTAGCTCACCGATAACACATAAAGCTTCAGTTCAGATGCTGAGATCAGATTAACAGACCTGTGGTTACCTGGACTGCTTTTTTGCCTTTCTCAAATAGAGGAACTTCACTTGCTGTTCCTCAATCACATGGCCCCCGCCAAGCACGGAGTAGTTGATGGATCTGTTCTGCAGAACTGCAATTTTACAGGCAAATTCTTTCAGAGGCGAAGATGGAGAGTGCCTGGTTCCCCCAGTTTGAAGGCCATTAATTCTTTGAGCTCTGATTTCACCCCAGATGTGACCATCCCAATACCACTTTCCTTCCACTCCCGTTAGTCACCATGTTTTTGGCACCATAGTTTGCATCCTCACTGAAAGCTGAGGTAAAGACAGACCGCTTACTGTAGCTGCAATCTCTCAGTCAATAGCTTCCTCACTTCTTCTTTTTTTGTTCTCTTTTTATTTATATAACTGAAGAACGTTAAGTTACTGTTTTTATTTCCTTTGCAAGATCTAAAACGGCTTGATTTTTGATAATTTTCTTTCTATGTATATACTTCTGACCTCTAAGATGTACTTTCCCTTGCTGCTGGGTCCCACTTTTCACTTCACATGGACTCTCTAGTCATTCCTTATTTTCTGTACTTGAGCTGGTTATTTGTAGTAGGAGTATTGCCTTTTTCTGCACTGTTGCCTTGTCTCTTTTGCTTGCACCCATGGCTTATGTACATTAAGCACATCAGACTGCGTGTTGGAGTATGAACTGCTGCATCCAGATGGCTTCAATCATTAGGTCCCTAACTTTGTCAAATTTTTCCTTTTTTATATCAAGAATCTTATTAAGAGAACTGAATTAATTCCTAATCATCTGACTAAAGGTAATTTTCTACAATCAGATCTTCCAAAATGTCATCAGTATTGATGAAATCAAGTCAACAATCACTTGTAAAGAAATCTGTCGACAATCATACCAAAGGATATATGGATCGTGCTGTGATTAGCCTAGGCCTGAGAAGCTGAGCTTTCCCACAAGAACAATTTCTCTCATTATTTGCTTCTAAGAACTCTGCAGAGATCTCAGTCCATATCAGCAGTGGTGCTTAGAACTCTCCCTGTTTTTTTTTTTTCCCTCAGCTGGTCAATCAGGACTGACTCCCTTCCCGCCCAGCCTTCATCCATCTTTTCTGTTTACATTCAAAACTCTCTGGGACTGACTCTGCTGCCTTGTACAGAGTGCAGTCTTGATTTTGTTTGGTCCCCGGACACTGCCATAATTATTAGTCATGTTTATATAACGATCCTGTATCATCAGGTTGTTATGACACATTTTATTAATGTGTTGGAATCTCTTTGATGCTGGGTAGAGCTGTGAAGCAGAATTATACATCCCCAGTAATGTTTGTAGCAGCGGGGTAAGGCACGCGGGGCTCATATCCCAGTGTTGTCTATATTCCTTGTGGAACATGAGACAGTTGTTATTCTAACCATCACATACCTCATCCTTTTCATTTAAACCAGCATCAGCACAATGGCTACTGCTAGTCCAAAGTGTTAACAGCTGTGTTAAGTGGCAGCCAACCAATTTCCTGTAACTTGTGGTGAGGTAGCCAGATGCAGAGAATATCTATATAAAGACATCTTTTTTTTTTTTTTTTTTTTTTTTTTTTTTTTTTTTGTGGAGAGGAAATCAAAAAAAGCCCCTTTTACATTTGAATTCAGTTTCCACATCTAGGCCAAGAATAGTGTGAGGACTAAGAGCAAATGCCACACCATACTGACATCCCAGTGTGGGGTCAAAAGGCACTACAGGGAAACGGGATGCAGTTTATTCAAGGTCAGATCATATTTTTGCATCCCCCTCAGCCGCCTGCAGAAGACCAGCTTCTCCTCTTTTACTGAGCATAACCAGCCTTGTTGCAAAATAGGTGTTTACTGTCATACACATGTGCCTCCTGGCTTGAACACCACGGTCTCTCTCTGTGGTCTGCACGAGCCCTCCCCTCCCTCCCTGCGGGACGCCGCACGGCGCTGCAGACGCCCTTCAGAAGGCCGTATCTCTCAGGCAGGGGAAACCTGTGCGGTGGGACAGAGGAAACGAGCCTCGCTGCCGGGCGGGCAGGCACGTAGCCCTGCCGCTTTCTCAGCACTCACACGCACGGCAGTGTGGGGCGAGGTGAGGTGAGGCGCTTCATCTGGCCACCGCAATCCCACGGGGATGTAACCCTGGACTCCTGAGCCCACAGCAGTGAGTGGCATCTCCTTCACAAAGACCATGCTGTGCAACTGCCTGGGCAGAAGAGGTGGCTTCAGGCCTGGTCAGAGGGTATGGCCACAGGGAAGCCGAGCTCAGCAAGGCCAGGAGGCACTCTGTGGTGCCAGCAGACCCCAGCACGTGCCGAGGTGGCAGCTGGCTGTACTCTCTTCCCTCTCACAGTCCAGCTTCCCCTAGAGACAAGTGGCCAGGCATGGACCCTGGTACCTTTCTGGGTCAGAGCTCAGCAGGACATTTAGTACTTGCTTGGCTGAACAGGCATGGGCTCAGAAAATTGAGAGGCTCCTGTGCCTGCTGTTACAGAGATTGCTTAGGGCTGAGACTTCTGCATTCAGCTTCCCTCCCCAGCATCCATGCAATGCAGGACAGGACTTGCTTGATCTGTGTGCATGTTGCCTGTGTACACATGCACACATGAAAGATTGTCCAAAACCTAGCAGGCTGGAGTAGGAAGCTAGCAAGTGATGAACAATACCCTTGCAAGGCTTTATCCGTTAAAATGCAGATCTGTCCCAAATCACTTAAGACAGCACACAATTACATCAATGTTAGGGGGTGAGGGAGGGCAGACATAGGCAGAAGGGAATGGAAAGTAGCTGAGGACTCGTGCTCTTACCTCTGCAAACAGCACTATGGGATCTTTAATGACTAGACATGGTCAGGACCTCTACTTCATGTCTTGTCTGAGCAATTTGCAATGGAGCCCCTATTAAAACCTTTCTGGGGGTATTGGTTTTCTCTTGACTCAGAGGGAAGACTGCTGTTTGAATCACTAACAAGAATCCAGCAGCACCTGGGTTTTCATTGGCAACGAACCACCCATGTACTGACCAAGTGGGAGGCTGTTAAAGAACAATTTCCCACCATCTGGGGGAGGAAAAAAATCATTCACTGTGCCACACAACTGTCTAAAATCTGTGACATAGGCATGATTTCTTAAAGAAAAATTCCCTTCTTTAACTGGGGGGAAAGGGGAGGGGGGGAGGAGTAAGGCAAACTCAGACACCCTTCCTCAGGGGGCAGAGTGCCATTTTACTGAGTGAGCTGCTTGGACATTCTTTTGTGTGTGTGTGTGTCTAAATTCAGTCCAACAACATCCCTGAAAATTTCCCTAGAGCAGCTGAAAGCATGATGCAGACAGCAGAGTGCTGCAAACATATCATGTAGACATCTGAACTTTGCTATATTGGGAAACAGCAGCAGATAATAACTGTATGAGCAGCCTCATACCAGGACACTGCCTTTGGGGCTCTTGTGGTACCAGAATCCCTTCAAGGAGCTCAGAGCCTTGTAATTATAAGGCTTTACACACCGCTTGTTGCCTTCATCTTAAAGGTTTGTCACAATACCTGTAAAATAGTCTTCTTAGAAGTGGAGGGTTGGAAGTGCAGCTAATGATAGCAAAGTTGCCCTCTTCAAACCACACACAGGGAAATTCCTGATGACTGCGACTGCTCTGTCCTAATTCCAAGTTCATATTTTGTCCCTTTCTGGGCAAGATCCAAAAGCTCGATATGCCTGGGTTACACTCAGCCAGGTCCTCCTAAAGCTGGATGTGGTTAAGTAAACCTCAGCCTTATTTATGCAGACTTTTGTATGTGTCCACACAAACATCTGTAATCCTGTAGTAACAAATACAATAGCAATTCTTCATTCGGTCAAAAAAGACATGCCTGATGACCAGGCTGTATCTTCTACCACTGTGGCTGAGCAACAGAAAGACATCTTTAATGCCAAATGTAGATCTCTGTACCTAAAAGTTTCAGTTCCCATTCGTATGTGATTATGGAAAAAAGACTCACTTGCCCACTTCCAATAAATGAGAAACATGTTTCTTAGAGGCAGTATGCTTCCTATGCTTGTAGTATAGTGAAGCTGTTGGCTTGTCTACTATTTTTGACATGCAGCTGTTACACAGAAACATCTGATAGTTTCTTTTCTTCAGGCTCAGTTGCTGTGGTGTCAGGAAACAGCCTTTGGTTTCAGTTCTTGTAAGACGTGAGCAGGTATGGGAGGCAGTGTGATACCTCAGTAGCACAGAAAAACATCCTGCAGCCCACAAAAGAAAGTATAGATACAGGGCAGGGGAGGCAGATCAGTTTCCAATTCTCATTACAAATATGTGCTTTATGAAAAGTGTGATAAATTGCTAGTTTAAAAAAAAAAAAATCACAAATCAGAATGGTATGTATGTTTCTTTTCTACTGTGAGACTGGAGAATGAGTTCATTGATTTACAAGGCGAGATGCTGATACTTTAGGTGAGAGCAGCTTCTAACCAACAAATGCAAAACCAAATGCTAATCCAATCACTAGTGACACACAAGACTTAGTAATGTGTTAGCATAGGGTAAAACCTCTCCAAATTCACCATACTGTGAAATACAAGCATGGAAGTGGAGAAGTTAAATGGAAGCCTTCTAGTGCCTAGGATGGCATAAACCAGTGAGCTAAGCATGTATATCAATTTAATGCAAACTGTAAGAAAACAATATACAATATTTTGTAGGATCTACTATCACCCTTACTTGGTGTGGGGGAAGATTTAGCTCTCTCAGGGAAAATCTCTATACAGGCAGATGACATGCTAAGAAATCCCTGTTCCAGTCACAGAAGGAGTCAGCAACAGGTCTTAGAGCCTGCCCAACATATCATAGTAGTAATTATCTTCTTTCTTCTTTAAATCCTGTCATTAACTGCACTAACTACAGTGGTATAAGCAGTTTCCTCTCCTCCCCCCAGTGAGAACAGTGCAGTTCAACCCTTGCTTTGCAGACTGCAGTGCACATAGGTTTTTGGGGGAGGTTTTGGGGTTTGTGCATTTGTTTTTTCTAAACCTCAGCTGCCAAGAGCTCTGGCAATCTGGCTCTGTATCAGGCTTGAAGCCTTTGGCTTCCACAAGCTGTGGCTTACACTGTGGAGAAAGAAAAGGTGAAGAATCTTTCATGTGAGGCATTTTAATGCTAAAGCTGTGAAACCTTTAGAGTGCAAAGGTGGTAAAACTGCTTTCCTTGCACAGTGATGAGCCTATGTAAGCAAGCCATTGTTCAGTATCTGGGCTTGGGAGCACCCAAAGTCTTCATGGACTGAAATATGGAATGTGGTCACCCCCTATTGCCTATATAAGCCATTAGAGTTGTCATATCTGCTATAACATCCTTCTTTAGTGTGGAGAAGTGATCTGAGAGTTTTGGGTAGGATAGCATTTACAAATCTGGTTTTAACTTGTAGGAGCTGTTTGTCACCTTTGCTCATCGCTGCAACCTTTTGTTGTAGCTCTGGGGCAGCCAGCATGGTGTAGCTGGGGGCACCGGCATGATGACAGCGTGGGGATGAGTCAAGCTGGCGTGTCCCCTGGATGTACTGGTGGCATATATGCTGAGCCTCTGTTGAGTGAGGTTTTAGTTGAGCCTTGTGTACCCGGGTCTGCAGGCCAGCTCCAAACAACATTTGTAAGAGGCTACTGCTATCGTGTCGGCGGATGTTTCAGACCAAGCTTTGTCAGCTCTGGCACAAAACCAACAATAACAAAGAAGGTTTGTGACTGTTCCCCCGTGTGATCCAGTCTAACAGCTGCAAGTGACCAGCCACTGCATTTGGAAAGGTGCTTGGGAAGGCCCTGCTTTATGTTTGACCACGGTTTCCCAAAGACCATTTGCTGACTGTACTCCAGGACAAAGAGTCGTCTCTGCACTCACCCCGTGTCATTTTCTCCATGCTCTCTGATAGAAAAAAAAAGTGCCTGCAGTCCCTGGGGAAGCCCGTGGTACCTTGTTCCCCTCCCCGGGAGCAAGGTCAGCCAGGCCCAGCCACTGGAGTGTCCTCGTGTCGGTGGACTCAGGGATTGCAGGGCCTTGCTTCCACCCTTCCCTTCAGCACAGGGCAGCAGGGTGGGGATGCTGGCATTCCTACCTGCAGCCACAAACACTCAGATCTTGCTAATACCCAGCTGAAGTAGGCCTGTAATTTAGGACTGCCCACGACAATGCGAAGTAGCAGCAACTCAGTCCCTGGGTAGAGTAGACTTGTGCATGCTGATCCGCTTGTTAAGCTACTAAAACAACTTCTGTTTTGTCTAGATCTACATCACACCATGTCTTTAAGGAAAGGAAATCCAAACCCTGGATATAAAACAGAAAGTTTGCTTGATTTAAAAATGCTTCTGTAATGCACAAACTGAGGTAATGGCTACATCCTTTTGAAAAGCAGATGGTTTCTTTTTCATTATTTTTTTCTCTCTTACTTTTTTCCAGTATGACAAGAAACTGCTTGCTGAAGGAAGAAAAAAGATTTAGTTTATTCTCTTTGGGCTATCCTGCTCCTGACAGAGGCAAACTCTCTCTTCCTGCAAACAAAGCTCTAATCCTCTTTGTCTGGATATTTTATTAGCTGAAGTTTAAAACCTTGAACCCTCACTTTATCATGTGTTTCCCTTTACTGATGATGTCACCTACCCACCTCCATCTAATGAGTCACATATAGCAGCCAAACATAAGCGCTGGTAGGATATAGGCCTCTGCCAAAAACTTCAGCCTCCTAACACTTACCTTATTACTTGATGAAATAGGAATAACTTATATACTAGATGATATTCCCTGAAACACAAAGGAGGTCATTGAAAGCCTATAATTACCTCCTAATTATAGGAACCAAATGCAACAGGAGTTGTTAGCAAAGTGGGAGGGAGGATTGGTGCTGGTTCTGCAGTGTAACCAACGACAATTGGGCCATTTGAAAATTATTTTCTTCCTAAACATTTCCATATGTCATGTGGGCATAAGAATACCATTGTAAAGCATCAGTCCCCCCAATGCCCTCTTTCAAAATTGAGAAGAAATGCAGTGGGCATTGTGTGACTGCTGACATCACAATGGAAAGCCAGCACTTTGATGTCTGAGACCCTGAAGAAGAAGGTAAGGAAGGGAATGGAAAAAATGAAGGAGTAAATCAGACAGATGGAGAGACCAAAGGAGCAGGACAGATGACTAAGCTTTCCATTCCAAGTCAAACAGCTCCATTTTGGGACAGCAACAGTTTTTCATTTAAACTCCCTATGTTTCTTGAACATGCTCTGGGCTCCCTGCAAGAATGTGGCTACTGTCTGTGTTTGAGACTAGACAGGCAGCCTACTTTTTCCACTTGGCTACCTTAGCACAGGATGTCAAAAAGCTTACGTGGCTTTGATAGAAGAACTTGTTCTTGGTCCCGCTGGATATGTGGAATAGGCACTTTGGTGTAAGCATAAGCATGCAGGGTCTAGACCTCCTAATTAAATTGTCATGTTTGGGACCCGCCCAACAAAACTGGACAAAGTCTGCTGTTGGAGCTGAATAAAGGAATTTTCCAAAGTGTTTCAGCTCTGCTCCCAGAGAAACCAGTGAGACCAGTATTAAGCTGAGCTTTGAGGGCAGCATTCAAATTCCAGTGTCCACAGGGAAGTGTTTCTGGGGAGGAACTCCCGTGTAGGATGTGCTTGCTGGGACTGTTTGGCTGGGCAGGGCAAAGGTTTTTTTAGATGTTCATGACTATAAATCTCCACTACAGCAGCAGCTGTGGAAAGTGACTACAAAAGAGAGGGAAATGTGGGGGTAGTGAAATTCTCAGTGCAGAAATTTTGAAGTATTGAAATTTAAAATGAAAGAGGAGAGAACCCACAAAATATTACAACCCTTCCCTCTTGAACTCAGTTCACAAACTTAGAAAAAAAAATAGTAAAAGCAATTAACAAGAGTAATAGTATTAACCCTGTAGAAATGGGCTTTTCCACTTCAGCGACACTGGTTTATCTGACTGGAAGGTACAAGGTGTCCATCTTTGGGGCAGTGATGCTCAGGGAGAAGAACCCTCACAAAAACAAAAAACAAAACCAACAACAACAACAGATATTAAAGAGGAAAATAAGCAGAATCAAGGAATAATGCTGTGAAGAAACAAAGCTCCTCTATACCTGCTTCCTGACTAAGGTGAATAAAGAATGGCTTTTGCTCAGCTCTTGTAATACGATCTGAAGAGTGTATGGTAGGATCAGGACCATGCCCAACTCCCTGCTATATTTCTGTCTTTGCTGAGCTGAGCAACGCTTCAGGGAGGAGAAAAACAGCCATTGGAAATTTCTGTGACCCTCCTTGAACCCTCTGAATTCATACCTCCTTCTTCCTCACAGACTTTTCTTACTCTTTTCTCTTTGCCAGCCATCCTGCTCTGCCTTTGAGTGACTGAAGCATGGCTTTATATTTGGTTCCAAATTTGAAATGAAGGGGTCATCTGACAAGTTCATGATGTCAGCAAGCCGAATATATGATTGTGACTGCATTCAAGGACCTGATGAGCTGATAGGGAGGAGCAGGGTGGGGTGGGGGGAAAGGCCAATGTAGGCCATCAGTAGTCCCTAGGAAAGGTCCCACTGGAAGTAGGAGTCAGCCACTGAGTCAAAGCACAGCTGTTATGGACTGATTTTCCCTTGACTTTTCATTTTTTTTAAGCTATTAATATAATATTGTTTGATTTTGTTGTTGTTTATTAATCTTTTTTTTTTATTATTATTTTTTTTTTCTCCAAAATTCTGGGTCAGCTGCTAGCAGCCAGGGATTTTGCTGTTGAGAAACAGGAGTCCAGAAGCCATTTGGAGGGGTAGAGGAGACAGACTTGCAGGTGGTGCAAACCCCCAGCAGTGGCGTTGCAGAACCTTTGTGGTCAGGTTTATGGCTGCTGTTGCCAGCTGACCTGCACTGTGCTATAAACTGTATGATCTGAAAGAAGCAACCCAAAAGCTGCCAAAGGCAAGGGGAGGAATAAACAGAAAAAATACTTGACATGTTAATAAACCCTGAAACTCAGTGCCGCAATTCACTTGCAAATGATTTCAAAGAAAGCTTACATGGACTCGTAGAAGCTAAGCCTGATTGGCTTTGTGGTAGTTAAAACGGTGTTCTAGGATGGCTCAGGAAGTTCCCACACACAGGAAGGCGGAGGAGGTACCACATCTGACATGTGTCTAACCATCTGCTCCTAGTCATGTTGGAAGTAGGTTACCAGGTAGACAGCCCTTAGGTCTGACCCAGTACAGCTGCTCTTAGGTTACCCAGTGCCCACTGTTCTGGGAATGGAGCAGGAAAATGGCTCCAAAATGGTGTTGTGGAAGTCATCCCATCCCACAGCAGGAGGGAGGGAATTACAGAGGATGAAGTGGGGAAAGGCAAGAAGATTGCAGCCTATTTCTCCAGAAACACAACTGCTGTGCTCCACAGGGGCCAGTACATATGAATGCTGATTCAGAAGTCACGGCAATTTTCTCCAGTGGCTCTGACAGGCCTGAGAAAAAGCCCAGAGGAGATGGGAGAAAATGACTGAAAGATAACCTCAGCTAGGGAAGGCATGGGTGTGTGCCACTCATGAGGATTTCTCGCAGATGTTTCTGCAGCCCCTCTGCAGTCATTCTTTCCCTCAGTGACACGACTCCCACACTTCAGTTTCTTGTACACACATCTTCCTTATGAAACCAGTGGCTATGACAGATTTGCCTGCAAACTCCTTGAACCCAGAAGCCCTCCTTAACGGCCCCATCTGATGGTCTTCCTGCCTGAGGTTGCCAGCCTGCTTTATGAGAAACATGGACACCCTGTCCTGTAGAAGACATTTTACTCCATATCCTAAAGAGCTTGCAGGGAGCGCAGAACCTACACACCCTTCTCACCAGCACTGTTCCCCCTGAACTGCTGCATCTTACACGCTGGGGGTGGTGATGGGGACAGAATCCAGATGCAGGCCTCCCTCCACCTCTTTTTTTTCACCATGAGAAGGAAAAACATCCTTGCCTTAATGCTGCTGAGGTGGCTGCAGTCCACACTGTGGGATGAAAAAAAAAAAAAATAGGAAAAGGAAAAGGGAAAGAAAGAAAAAGAAAAAGAAAAAGAAAAAGAAAAAGAAAAAGACAAAGAAAAAGAAAAAGAAAAAGAAAAAGAAAAAGAAAAAGAAAAAGAAAAAGAAAAAGAAAAAGAAAAAGAAAAAGAAAAAGAAAAAGAAAAAGAAAAAGAAAAAGAAAAAGAAAAAGAAAAAGAAAAAGAAAAAGAAAAAGACTGAAAGGGAAAGGGAAAGGGAAAGGGAAAGGGAAAGGGAAAGGGAAAGGGAAAGGGAAAGGGAAAGGGAAAGGGAAAGGGAAAGGGAAAGGGAAAGGGAAAGGGAAAGGGAAAGGGAAAGAAGTCATTAAAGGTCTGCAGACCCTTTTGCACAAGGGTGCACAAAAGTTACCCAGATATCAGAACACTTTCTGCTGCCACTGCTGCTGCTGCAGGGAATGGCTGCATGCAGGCAACAAACACCCAAGTGTCTGGGAATTGCCCGTGTAAGGAGATTATTGCATTTCCTTTGACATCCAGAGCCATTACCTACCTAAGCAGCCATGGCTTCATACTGGGAATTATGGTTAATCCTATTTCTCTAAGAGAACCCTGTTTCTCCAGGAGAAATAGGATTAGTCTCTGAGAGTTCATCATTATTAACTTCATTGAAGGAATTACTGGGACAAAAGAAACAAAGTGATTTCTAGTCCCTTGGTATTAGATGGGGGCAGCTGACTGGAACTGACTGTTTTCTTCATGAATTCATTTGACCATGCCAGTCCTTCTCTCAGCAAGTAAACATGTGTCTCAGTTCTCCAAATCAGGACTTCTCTTTGTTTTGGGACCATCTATCCTAACTGGTGTGTTTGAAGCTCTCTGTTGTTTCTTCGGGGAACCACTGTTCCTGGTAGAAAATGTCTGATGAGAGTTATGAGTATGGGCAAGGTATTACTTTATGAAAAGCTGTTTACATGTGTATGTCTCCTCACGTGGCCCCGGCCACCCATGCTTGAAGGAACTTTGCTTCGAGCTTTTCCATTTTGAATTTCTTTCTTTTGGGTTCTACTCTTTTTGTTTCATTTCCAGCCAAGTTACATCTCGACCGAGTTTAAAAGGCTTTTTTCCTTTTGTGATTCTGATTACAACCATTTTTATTTTTCCATCTTCTCAGCCTAAATTTGGAGGTTCTGATGCCAAAGATAAAGATGGTATTCCCCTTGATATTGAATCATCTGTTGCTGTAGCACTAAATTATTGAAATTTTCTTTAGCTTTCCAAGTTCTTCTTTTAAGGAACACTTTTTTCTCTTCTGAACATATTTCTAAATTGAGTGCTTGTTATGCTCTGTTGTAGCATTACGTATTTGGATTGGCTTGATTTTCCCAGGACCTCATTGTTATAAACATTAGATTCACCTTGCAGGAGAATTATTTAGGGCTTGGATTTACCGAGGCTCCCAGCAAAGTGAAATGCTATTTCTGGAGAGGGAACGCAAGCCACTGTGATTAATCAGAGACTTTCGCCTAAAATCTGAGTGTGCTGTTCCTAGATTACAGGTATCAGCTGTCCACGTCTGATTCTTTGTACATGACCCTGAATGAGTGGTGGCATCCTATTCTGCTTCGCATGCAGCACAGGTCGGCTTAGATATGTGGCCGTTTCTCAAATACCACAGCTAGCAAAGACTGCAGCAGGGCACAGGTTGGGTGTGCCTTCACCACGAGGTTCCTCCATAAGCCATTAAATGAGCAATAAACTTTGATTTCAAGTTCTGTCGGGCAATGATCTCTTTGATCTGGGCTTGCACAGCCCCTTAGACAGAGGGCATCCTGTCTGTTTGCTGGAACTGCAAGCTGCTACAGCTACACACATAACACATAACTGATAGTCATACTTATGGCGAGCAGAACAGCGAGTTTGGGTTTCTCAGGTGGATCTCTCATCCCATGGAAGTCAGTGGCACATTCCCCATCAACTTCAGTGGGGCCAGGATGCTGCCTTTCCTTTCTGGCCATATGCTGCTTTGCAAATGGAAAAATGTTTGAAGTTCTGTTGGTGCCTCAGACTCTGCTTCCTTTCTGCTTTAAGAACACTTAGCTCCAGCCAAAATTTTCCTTTGTCTCCTCGCCTCAGAAAAAAAAGAAAAACTTTCTCCAAATAAGAACACAAGCAACAGAAGTATTAGGAGCAAGGATACATTTATGATCCAAAAGAGAAAGAAAAAAATAACTTTTCCCACTGTCTAGATGTCCCAGTCAAGGCCAAAAGAAAGCAGTCAGCTTTGCCAGCAGAATCCTAAGCAAAAGAAATAAATGACATCCCTCTGGTGCCCCTGGATGTACGAAGTATCCGGCTTTGCTGCTGTTCTGCTCCCCCTCTGCTTCCAGTGCAACAGCTGCCAAATTTGTCCTGCCTTGTAGGCATAACACATCAAACTCAGGGAAAAACCAGGTGCTGAGATGGATTCTGGAAGTCTTGCAAAGGGAGGAGAGTAGTGTGAAAGAAAACATAGCTATGTTAAGAGGCTTCCTTCTAGGATAAAAATAGATGGACACACACAGGAACTGAAAATCCCTCACTTCAGTTTGCTTTTTCTGTTTGATTTCTTTTTATTCTCTCTCACCTTGCTGGTCCCATCTTCTATCCCAAATGAATAGTTGTATTTCCCATCATAGCTTAGTTCTTTTTCAAGGCAAGATATTTTGAACTTTAAAAGAAGAAGAAGAAAAAAAAAACAACATTCTAGGAGTGGTGTTTTTTTTTTTTCTTTTTTTTTTTTTTCTTTTTTTCCCAGTGAATAAACCAGCAAACTCCCTTAAGGAAAAATTGAATGTTTAATTTTGCAGTGGAAGCCTTGCAAAATCAGGTTTTCATTTCCGCTGACTGCTTTGAGTGGAAAACTGCATAAACATGAATACATATGGTGCACGCGCACACACACACACATATATATAAATATATATATACTGGTTTCTCAGCTGCTGAATACCTGCAGCTTGATATTGCAGCTTAAGCTTTAGAAGTGAAGTTTTGCCAGAGTGGATCTTAAATTAGGAGATAACACAGAAGATAAATTCTTCCTTGGCATCGTTCCTTTCAGTTCAACCAGTTACAGACAGGCTTCCTGCTTGTTTAGCTAGCAGCCCTGAATGTTTGGCTTCTAGAAACACAGCTCTGAAAGACAGGAGGATGAACAGTTGACGCTCATCTTAACGAAAAGAGGTAGCAAGGAGAGAAAGTGCCACTTATTGCATTAGAGGAAGGGGAGCAGGGGTTAAGGTGTACGGGCTGGGCTGCCCTCCTGCATGCACTACATCTTCATCACTTCTGTGCTTCCTAGAAGTTGAGCAGCACCTAGCTTCTTTTAAAAAGTAATTAAAAAAAAAAAAAAAAAAAAAAAAAAAGAGGCTCAAAGAGATGAGGAAGCCCTTTCTACCAGGAATTGGAGGCTGGGGAGCTGCCGCGTCGCCGCCTGCCCAAAGCCCCCCCGGCCCAGCTGCAGCCTATCTGCCGCAAACATCACAGCCGTGGCCGTTTGCCCAGAAACAGCATCGGCAGCCGGAGCCCTCACACGGAAGGAAGCCGGAGTGAGCCCCAGCGAGCCAGCAGGGCCACCGCCAGCCCCCAGCACCGGCCCAGTGCTGGGGAGAGACGGGCAGCTGGCCATGGGGAGAAGAGCATTGCCCATAAACATCGCTGCTGCTTTCGTAGGTGATGAGGCTTTCCTCTGCTTCCTGCCCTCAGAAAGGGCTCGTTAGCAGCTCCTGCTCAGCGCCAGCTCTCGCTCTGTGCAGCCTAACACATGGGCTGAATTAGGAACAGGAAAGATGGTTTCGTCCTCGGCATTAAGATAATGTCACAAGCTTTGCGTTAATGTTCAGGTTTTAAGCTTTTCTGGGTAGGTATCCAGCAGCAGGCAGGTTTGACAGGGAATTGAACAGACAAGTGAATTTTAACCAGACCAAAATTTATGTTCCCCACCCCGTACTAGAGAAAGAAGCCTGATAGAGCTGCAGGCCACACCTACAAACTATGTTTCTTGTTTGCTTTTTCTACTACCCAATATTTTCAAAATACTTGCAAAATGCCTTATATGAGTTCTCCCAGGTACGGAAATGCCTGCAAGAAGTCATGCCAACTGCTATTCCTGATAGGGAATGCTGTAAAAGCACACAGTCATGAGGTGTTTATCGAATCTTCCAAATGCTGAGAAAATCAAAACTGGGGAATGGATACGTGAGACTTCAAACACAAATTTAGCAAAGGTTTAAGGAGCACCACAGATGCTCTCAGATTCAGAGTCAAGTTGGCTACTTCTCTTTGAGTAACAGCTAATCTGCACTAGATTTATCATTTTATCTAGGCTTTGTCAACACTGGCTGCACCCCAAGAAGAGTGCTTGTGTGGTTATCTGTGACTGTGCTGAGTTGCTTCTTTAACTAATTCAAAAGTCTGCAAGACAAAGTCACATAAGCGAATTATTATTGTTATTATTTTTTTCATAAAAAGTGAGATCGGAACCTGTCAGGTTTAAGGGTGTCTTGCCAGCGTGTTCAAATGTGGATATAAGCTGGGGCTGGGTCAGCCTAGAGCCGTTGAAATCATGACTGGGGGAAGAGTGTCATATGCCATTGTGCTTCCATGAAACCATGAGGTCTTCCTTTCATTTCCACAGCAGATACTGTTGGTGTCTCAGCCAGCAGGCACCTACTCCTCAATCCTCTCTGTTAATGGGGATAGAGGAGTTTAGAGAAACTCTGGTCCCTCTGCAAGCAGTCGTCAGCCATGGAAGTGCTTTCTTCTTCCCAGGATTCGTTTGGAGATGCATTCCCAAGAGATGCATCAGACCCCTCAGAGATGTGGCTGGCTGCCAGGGGCCATGCTCCTGGTCCCTGCCATCTGGGCAGCAGAAGCCACTCCATGCTGTGTTGGTAACAGCTCTCCGGTGGAGACAGCAAGTCTGGGAGCATTTTTTCTTTAGATTGGCATAATTTGGCCATAATGCCTCATATAGACGCAGATCCTCACTGAGGCCCCATTCTTGCAAATATTTATGCCCGTGAGTAATTTCAAGAGCATTAGTAAATAGTTGAGTGGGATGGCTCCTGGGCTCACAGCACACACTACAGGGAGCAATCCTTTTTCAAGAGGGGTTTATATACATGCTTAAATGTCTTTTGCAGTAAGGATGGACTTAAGTATGCACTTAAGTGCTTTTCGGAAGTGAGGGATGAGAATTTCCCCACTGTCTGGCTTCCATTTTATTTGCTGTCTATTGACTGATATTTTGTGAGAGTTGCCCAGACTCTCTGTGTAAAATTAATGGTTGAATATTTTGATTTCTGATTATATTTGCAGTTCTTCCTCCTTCTAAATATAATAAAAGACATTACAACCATTATTCTCTTTTACATTTGTTGCATATAAAAACACATTCCAGCACTGAGACCTGAAAGATCAGCTTTTTCCTAAAGCACATTTTGTCTGACTTATAAAAGTTTTACGAGTTATAAAACCCCTGAAACAATAAGTTTCTGATGGAAATGATGACTAGAGCAAAAGTAACAGGTGTTGATATAATACTCCTAAAAGCAAGGGATGTGGAAATCTAGCTCAGCTAAAAATATGCACAATTTTATTTCTTCATATTACATTAATACCTTAGTTCTTCAGGCTAAACAGCAGCAGGAGATCATAGGGATCCTGGGTGAGTTTTTGCCTCAGCTTGTGAGCTCTTAGCAGACAATGTGTTTGCATTTAAGAGCAAGCAGCTTCCTTGAGAGCTCACACTACATCCTCAGCTGGTGTAAACTAGCATAGACCTAAAGAAGCTGGGGGAGATGATTTAATAATATTTAAACACAATAAGACACGTCTCTGTTTTGAATTGTGTAATTCAGTGCAGCCTAACGTGAGTTTATTGATGTGGCGGTCTTTATGAGTACTGTCAGGCTATAGGAAAAAACGGGCAAATCCCCCCAGCTAACCTGTTTAGGCTGGGTTTGCCCATACGTCTTTGATCCCCAGGATCCACATGTTAGTGAAACCTGCATTTACAGCGTAGGCATATGGACAACTAATCACACTAGCCCCAGGCCTAGGCAACACCTCCCATAGGCTGATAACTGGCACTTTACTAGACCTTGCCCCCAGCCTTGCACACAGAAAGGATTTGAAAACCATCCTGGGGAACAGGGCACAGCCAGAGGATGTGAGTCCCTCATTTAGCAAAGCACCCCGAACACAAAAAGCAGCATGATAAAACCTAGAGGTACATCCAACTTGTGCACTTCCAACTGAGGTGCTCCAGTGAAGCACTTCAGCATCCTGCTGGGTCCCTCAGACCTCCCGGCAGCGATAGAGAACCTCCTGGATCAGGGGCCTGCCTCTGCTCCAGGGTGATGGGGGAAGCTGGGGTGCTCAGCTAAGGAGTCTATATGAGGCATCTGAAGTTGGCTGGCATGTGTACCCCTGCTGTGCTGCTTGACTAGACTCTGTCTTCCCTTCCTATGGGGGACGCCATGTATCATTATGTCTTCTTTCACATGTTTCTCTCCTTGTCTTCACATTCCTTGCTCATAAACTGCAGGAAACTGTCCCAGCTGAGTTGTTTTAAGACACGCATTTGTGACATATATATATATATATATATATATATATGTACTTTGCTCTGCCTGAGCAGAGCTAGGACTTTAGTTTCTGCTACCATTGCATGCCAGGTGCTCGGGGAAGTGATGCAGTATTAGCCTGCTACGGGGGCTTCCCTGCCTGCTGATGAGGGCCATGTACATTTGTGTTCCATTAGAGGCTCTGATAAGCACTTCCCCAAAAGGGCCAGCCTGACTGATTGTTGAACACCCCTCACGGGGAGGAATATAAATACAATAATGAACTACAAATAAATATCATGAACTAGGAACTGATCATTACTTTGATTTCTTTCCTAGCTGAATGCATCCAGCTGTGACATCCATTTTTTTTCCAAGCCCTGAGTATGACTCAGCAGTGCCCCTTGAGATTTGTGTTGGACACAAGTCCTCTGTTTGCTGCTTTAACTGTTTGTTCCTGATGGCTTGCTGTGGAAATTATTGTACAGAATTGGTGATTGATGAATCAGTGCTCTGTAGGGAATCCCCTTCAACCCCTCTTGGATTGACTCATCTTCCTGCTCATCAGGCCCACCTGCTCGAGGCATAACTGTGGTATAACTCCACTCTCCCCTACATGGCTGAGGATCCTAACTGGGGTGGCACATGCTGCCTGCTGACACTATGGAACTGGGTTGTTTGTCGACCTTGGCTTTGTGTCTCATGACTTGCTCAGCTCTGAACAATCCTAAATGAGTGTTAATCTAGGAGGTACCTGAACTGCATCAGCTCTCGCTAAAGTGGTACAGACAGAAGACGACCCTCATCAGTGGGTTTTATGTGTGGGCAGGTCAGTGAAGTATCCTCACAAATGAAACCAAAAGGAACAGCTCTGTGATGTTTTTAAAATATCCTTCTATTCCTCCAGAAGAAGAGAGAGAGAAGTCAAATTAGAAAGGACATGATAGATGGCTGAGAAACCAGAAAGTCCTCTTAAAGGCTGTGCTGTGAGATTTCAATCTTTTTTTTTTCTTTTTTCCTTTTTTTCCTTTATTTTTCTTAATTGTGCTGATTTATTTGTATTTACGTGGGCCTGTGGTGAGAGTCTCTGGAGTTCCTGTATCAGTCAAGAGTAATCACAATGTAGTTAGATGGTAACCATGCTTGAGACGTAATGAACACGGGTGATCGGGTTCCTACGAGAAAAATTAGTGATTCAAAACAGAAGTTGAGGCTTTTCACATCTAAGGTTCCTCTCTCTCCTCTCCAAGCACTGAGAAAGGCCCATCAGAGAAAGCAAGAAGATGGCTTCTGAATCAGAATCATGCATCTAAATTGCACAGTGAAAACCCTAAAGATGCAGTGGAGTAGAACAGTTTTCGGGATGCGATGATGAAAGAGATTTTTACAGGACTGGCTCACTAATATGTGTATGGAGTTTGCCCTAAGTTTCAAGCAGAGATCACTGCTCAGACACAGCACTGGTAGACTGTTTTGGGAGAAAATTTATGCAAGTTGAAGGTAGTAATGTTGAAAGAGCAAGGTTTCTGGGTGCTAGAAGAATGAGGAAAGGGAGAAAGAAGGAAATACAAATCTCTAGCCTGGGAAGACAGTTTACAGATGAACCAGTATGACTGGCAGGCATAATCAAGAAATAGATGGTTTCAGCACAGTCCATCCAGCTTAGAAAAGACCAGATCCCAGTCCTAATGCAGGATGTAAATAATCACTATTACAGCACATGTGGAGCCTGCCAGATGTTTCATCTCTAGCTTTCACCAGAAGTTTTCTTCAGAGACCTGGGAGCATGAGGCTGAGTCTGCTGGGTGAAGTGAGCATGAGTCTTCCCAGTGACTTATGGGAGGTATCTAAGCGTCGAGGAAGAGTGGGGGCTTGTAGGTACACACTGAAGCTTTCTCCTTTCCTGCTCATGGGGATGTCGTGCCCCTGGTACAAGTGAAGGTGAAAATGTGTACCTAGAGCTCATAAGGAGGAGACCAGTTTCCTTGTGTGGACCAGTGATGGGGGGCACACCTGGATCCCATGACATGGATGTCACGTCTCTGAGCAGCTCGAGGAACCTTCCTGCCAGTCCTCATCTGTGTCTGATGGAGCCATTGCTTTTGTGTCCTTTGGGAATGTTTCTTCTGTCAGTCAGTCTATCTCATGCCTGTGACTTCTTAGAAAAGGAATTTTCTCTGGAGGTGTTTTGTGTGTTTTTTTGTTTGTTTGTTTGTTTGTTTGTTTGTTTTTCGCTGAAGAAAATAAGAAAAAATAGAAAATCCATTGAAATTGGCAACTTTTTACTTCTAACGACAAGGCATTATACCAGCAGTATCAGCAGCTGATACTTTTTTTTTTTCCTCAACAAGATTTCAGGCTGATTGAATAATTGAATTAGTAATGTATAGTGTGAGTGAAATTTTTGGACATTTTGGCCTTGGACTAATATTGAAAGTAAATTAGGGAAAAGTTCTAGTTGACTTCAATTAGGCCAATGCTGAGCAGTTTTGAAAATCTCACATGAAGGTCCCTGGGGCAGGGACTCTACTTTGCTCTGACTCTGTGCCTTCCCAGCATTGCTGTGACATTGCTTGAATGCATTCAGTGTTGTGCAATATGTTTTTACATATCTCTGGCAGTCTCTTTTTTTCAGAAAGCCTGGAAATTAGGGGTAGGGGAGGAAGGCACTCAGATGGTGAAAGTAGGGACTATTGCTCCTTTTGTCCTGGTCTTTAAATTCAGCTAAGGCCAGTTAAGTGCTGCCATATCCAGCCTAACAAAATCTAAGGCTTTAATTCCCTTTCACAGCGCATTTAAATTAACAAATAAACCCATCCTCATACCCCTGGGCAGTCTCCACATAAGATAGGACAGGTAGCAGAGCAGTAGGCACCACTGCAACATCAGCAGGACTTAGACATCCCCTCCAGCCCATACAGCCTTAGGGAGCTCAAGGGTAATCACGAGGGCTTTGCAAGTTTGTACAGACAACTGCAGGGCTTTAAAGTAAAGTGAAGGTTTCCCACTCCCACTAAGCTGCAGAAGCTAAATATATCCTTCCTGTTTACTCTGTGTGAATTTAGACTAAGCTCCAGTCTATCAAACAAAACGCATCTCTGGCGTCTCAGCCCAACAAGGAGCAGCACAGCCCTGGTTAGTAATACAGCATCGTCTGACTGCCTCTGCCAAAGCTGGCAACAAAACTCGCTCCAGGCAAGTTCAGGGGACAGCTGGTGATATCTGGATCAAATCAGCTCTGTGGTTTAGCTTAGACTTAAGGGATAAGGCATATGCTAATGGTCTTTCTCTCTCCTTTTTAGGTAAGCATTTCCATTTGTAATGAGCCATCTATTTGGGAGGCTGCAGACTGGGTTTAGAGAGAGGGCCTAGGACATGTTTGGCCTTCTCGAAGATTTACTTTCCAGCTTCTCCATTTGTGGTAGACTGACAGCTGAATGTCTCATATCTAACTTTTCTGTTTTTCTTAATGTGTTTTTATTTATTTATTTATTTATCTGAATCTTTCTGTGCATGGTGGAAACTTGTCATAATCCATTGAGACCCTCTGCCTCTCAGTCAGAGTGTAGAATTAGACCCAGTAATCACGGATGCTCTGGTTTATTCTCTACCCAAAACAAGCATCTTTTGTGAGGAAAGGGTCACAGGATGATGATTTCTCTTTGTAAGCAGATGTGAGGAACATGAAAAAAACTCCTAACAGCCAATCCAGAAATGACCAGAGGCGCTATTTTGCAATACAGAGTGCATGACTTAGTAAATCCAAACCTCTCTAATGTAACATAGTTATCCCTTCCCTACCTCTCCTTTTGTCTTAAAAAAAAAAAAAAAAAAAAGGCCAAATTTTTATTTAAGAAACACTATCAAAGATTTAATGATTGTACCATTGGCCATAGTTCAAACAATACAGGCAGGAAAGAATGTACAGCTGTCAAGTGTAAACAGAAATGGGTACAGCTCAGAAGTGCTTCAGACAAATCATTGTATGTCATCGGCTGGTTTTAATTAAGAGCAGACCAAATATTCTCTCCCTCCCCCCTCCTTCTTTCTTCTTCCCCCTTTTCTTCCCCCCCCCCCCCCCCCCCAAGTAACTTTAAACAAAATGATTTGTACTGTATTGTCTTATTGGTGTCTGTCCTTGTGGAAGTAAGCAAATGAATATGGAAATAGCTTCACTCAAAGTTCAAAGCATATTATGACATCCCAAGGAGACCACAAGATTGTAATCTGAAAACTGCAGCAGCAATAGGTTAGGCTTGCACCTTCCCACTTTCTGCCTGGTAAGTTTTGCTTCAAGAACAGATTCCTATCATATTGCTTCATGTTCTTATTTAAATCACTGCCTTGGATGCAGATTTCAGGTTGACCATCTCAACCAAGTGAGTTCTCACCGTTATCTGCTCCATGCTAGCATCAGGTCTGACAGGAGGGAAACTGATTTGCAATATATCCTGTTTTCAGAAATGACACTTTAACCACTGCTCAGACTCTTCTGGGTGGGCCTGAGCCAGAGGCAATACAAAGGAACTGAGGAAAGAAGACATGATGCACATATTTGATTTTATTTATTTATTTTACGTTAGCCTCTCTGGATTGACCTGCTTGTGGTTTTGGTATTGCTGCTACTACAAATCTCTTCTGATGTTGGGACTTCAAAAGCAACATTCACCAGTAAATATGTTGTAGTTAAGGACCTGACACTGAGGAAATACCCCTAGAGTTACTCCTCTCCTAGTGCTGCAGCACAGAATCTATTCTCTGAATGTACCAAATGGGTTTCTTGTGTTGCATTGTATTTAGGGCAAGCTTCTTCCTTCTTTTTTTTTTTTTTTTCAAACAGCAAGGCAGTTTTATTTCCAAAGCAACAACACTATAACACTATGGCCTGCATACATATTTGTAACCATTTTGAAGGGTACCCAGGAGAAGAAAGCATTCTGTCACAGTCTAAAGTGGAGCAGGCCTGATCAACAACATGCACTTTGACTCAAGAGAGGAGAAATGCAGTCTCCACAATGAAAGAAATTATAATAGATGTTCGGGTTTACTTGCCAGCTCACCCTATGTCTCTTTGCTGTGAAGGACACCAGTAATAGCAATAGTAATCATGCTATTGATGCTACATAATGAAATGATTGTAGGGTGCTGGGGGTGAAAACAAAAACAAAAACAAAAACACTGCATAAATCTGTATTACAATGACAACAGGATGGACATCCTGTAAGGAGGCACTCCTACATCTACAAATAAATAGGTGGTCAGTGCTTTCTTAACCTGCTCAATATTGCCGGTGTTAAAAGTCCAAATCTTCTGGTCACCAGCCTTTTTTTTTTCTTTTTTTTTTTTTCTTTTTTTTTTCTTTTTTTTGTTACCCTCAACCAAGCCCGAAAGGGTGCTTTTTCCTTGGAGAACAGTTTATAGTTTCCCACATAAAAAGAATTCTTGGTACACATCATCTCATGTGCTAACGACCACAGAAAAGAGTAGACGTCATTAGCAAATACAGTGTCGGTTATTTCCATATTTGCTCATAATGAAGAAGAAGAAGCAATGAGAAAAACTCAGCTAATTTGTGCCCACCAGTAGCTCCATACCAGTGCTGATGAATGAAAACTGCAGACAGGCTTCATCTGCATAGGATTTCCAAAACCTCTGGGGGATTGCTAGTTAAATAAATCTTTTTCATCTAACATATTATGGAAAAATTCTTAGTCCCTAAATCACCTAGAAAACAAAACATCTCCCACAGGATAGTTGACATAGTTTTTATTTTTTTTTACAACGCTAAATTTTAGCTAAAAATCTATGACCTGCAAAATGCAAAGTAGTTCTTGGTTTCTCAGTGCACTTGGGTACAAATCTACCTCACAACCAAAGCTGAGGTAACATTTTTTCTAGATGTTAGGTGGAGGCTATTGTACAGGTTCTTTTACTATACAGGACATGTGCTACAGCTGTGTAGTTAGCAAAATGTCTTCTGATCTAGCTCCTTCAGCAGTTAGGCGAGAGGGTGGTTGGTTTGCTTTGTTTTTGCACTGGCCCCTTACTTACAGTCAACTAATGCTAAATATAGTGTATGAATCTCTGCACAAGGGCTAAACCACATATTTCATTCTCCTTTTCTACATGCCTTTCTCCCCCAAAGAGGATAGTAATCGCAAAACAATGGTTTGGAAGCTAAAACTTTAACAATTTTACTAAGGCTATGTGGAGAGACAGGAGATCAGTCTTGACTCTGTCCCTACAAACAGCCTAACTCATACCAGTTCTGAGACAAAAAAGAAGAGAGGAGAAATGCAAACAACCATAGAAACATGAGATGAATTAAGAAGACATATGGAGATCTTCGTGAAATACGGTCTCTAAATTTACTAGGAAACATGTTTCCTATTTGCTTCACACATTCAAATGTCTGTTTTGTATGCAGCAGAAACAGATTTACTTGATATTCTGCATGGGGTTAATGTAATATGTATATTAATTTACGAAACATAACTCCGCACTGCACGTGTGTATTTTGAACTTTAATTATTACAGTTATATATAATATGCATGGATTATATATTATCTTTATTGCATAATGCTCGTATCAGGTTTGGTAAGGAAGCCAACATTTCTACCAAGGAACACAGACAGAGGCCCCCCAGATGGATCAGAAGAACTGCCTGAAAAAAAGCCATACTATTTTACAAGACTCAGAAGCCCAGTAAAACTTCTCTACATCCTCATGCAGCCTCCCAACAGAAAATAAAAATCCTTTATTAAATAATGTGGCCCTTTAGGGAGACGTATATGACATCATCTGAACAAATGTATTTGATGAATAATGCATCAGGATGCACCACTCTGTGAGTGTGATTATGGAGCTTGCTGTGTGGGAGGCCTCCAAAATGGACAAGTTTTCTACCTTCATTTTCTATTGGAAGATAAAGAGGTTCTTAGGTTTTCTGAAAAACGGGGAGGTATATTTCCCTCTGAAACCAACAAGACCCTCTGCTTGAGAAGGCTTACTCTTACAAACCTGCAGAAGTATTATGTCACTTTCAGAGCTGTTTCTCACTTTTTTTTTTTTAAAAGAAGACTAAGACAAAACAACACCAGTATTGGGAGAAAATCAAATGAAAGAATCAGTTAGTTTCATAAGTCATCAAATTCCTCTTTTTTTTTTTTTATTTTTATTCTTTTTCCCTCTCAGCTTATTCTGTTAAAGTAGAATGCAGCAGTTATTATGTTCCACAATTACACCAATTTCATCAAAGTTTAAGTAAAAATACACCTTGTATTACTGCATATGAGTAAGCAAGGGGCAAAAATCTGCATCTACACAATGTCTCTTGTGAATATGTGGGGAGCTCTGGGATGATCCTAGCACAGAATAGAAAAATTTTGAGAGGTGGTTTCTGATAATAGTAGCTGACTGATTTTTCTTTTCCTATTATTGCAGGTCTTCTTTCTGAAAATCACAGGACAGTGCTTTAGGAAGAATAAGATCAGCTTTTAACACATGCTTAAAAAAAAAGACACAGGCTTAAAAAAGAAAAGAACAACAATCTGAAAAATCCAGAAAATCTCTTCCTTCTTGTTTATCTAAAGAAATTAAAGATCAGGGAATATTCCCAAAGGTAATCAACATTCTGTGTATTGTTTTCATTGGCTTGGGTTTGTATTTGAAGCTCTATATTTAACAAGCCATCCTGAGAAGGCTCAATAGCCATGGCTAATGGCAATGGAAACAATTTCCCCTTGTGGTGTCTGTGCTGGGGCTGCTGTCGCAGTAAGCCTCGAGCTTTGATGTCTGCCTGACACCGTTCAGAAGCATTACATTAATTAGGAATATAGAACTGAGGACTATTGCCACGTTAATTGAAAGCTCCTACTGATGCCTGCTGGAGGCTCCCCCCAGCTTTCTCAGGCACTGCAGCCTGTTTCAGCAGGATGAGTTACAATATTTGCAGAAGCTTCAGTTTTATTGCCATGTGATCGCTGCACAGAAACAGATGTGAGGAGGAGGCTCATCCCTCCAAGCTGTCCCAAAATCTGTGGCACATGGACTCTGGTGCTGAGGTCAGCCTTGCGGGTCCATCATTAGCACTCCAATGAGGTTAACTCCCTCCTCTGCCATTGCTCTGTGTCTTGCCTGAGAACTGATGCGGCGTGCCCTTGTCGCACAAGGTTTGTCTGGGGTGGGTGCTCCCCATGCTCACTCTGCACTGACCCATGGTCTCGTCCAGAGGCTGCTCCTGATGGGGGGAGACCATCCCTTGTCTTGCTACCCCAGGGTTTCAAGAGCCAGCAGAGATTCCCCAGAAATATATGAAAGTGAATGCTGTCCACCCACTAGACCTCTGTAAGAGCTTTACAGGATTTTTGGAGCCCTAGCTCAGCACAGAGGACACAAGGGTTTCACTCCAAATAAAATAGGAAGAACTTCTCCAGCCATTTTGGCACTAGGAAATTTTTCAGTTCAGCTAAAAATCCAAACAGAGAAAGATTGAATGTTTCTGGGGTTTAATTGCAAAGTACTGAGTTACTGTGTCACACAGTAGTGTACTACTTGAAATATCACTACGCTCTGCAGCAACCAGCTGGCAGCTTTTCCACGGCGTGTGTGCAATGAGTTGTAATCACCAATCTGATTTTAATAGACAATCTATCAGTGTTGAAAAGGAATAAAAAGAAAAAAAGGCACCCACTGTTTCTTTAGGGAAGACATCAGCAAATAAAACATGCAGGAACACTTTGTACAGAGGGTCTTTTTAATATCATATAGGCTTTACAAATGTAATTTAGAAAATCACCCAAATCACAACCTTTAAAAAAAAGTATTTCAATGGCTGATTAAGAACTTCTAGAAATAGAAGAAGTGAGAGTAAACTGTGGAAACTTGTATTGCCACTCCTGTGGCAACACAGGTAAGACATGTAGGATGTTTTCAAGCTTTGGTTTTCAAGGGTGGGGAAAACGTTTGAAGCTAAAACTAAAGAAATAGATAAACCTCCAAAATATGAACAAAAAGCACATTCCTGTCAGAAAAGTTCTGCCTCACAGCTACGCTGGTTTGGTTGCCCCATGTCTTACTTCTTAGCGTACATGAGAATTTCGTCAGTAAGCTACATGTACCATGACGCATAATGGGGGATTTCCCACCTTACACCCTGCACCCTCACCTTCTTCCCATTAACAGTGTGAGCTGGGAGATGTGGTCTGGCAAGGATGTCTAGTCAACAGTTTACTGGAAATAGAAGTACTTGAACTACACCTCTCTGTGAAATGGTGCTCTAGATTATCCAGCCTAAAAAAAAAAAAAAAAAAATATATATATATATATATATATATTAATTTTTGGCCTTAAAACTATAAGAATATTGAGATTTGGATTGTCACCAAATATATATATATGTCACATATATATATATCATTTTTACTCTCTCTAGTTCAAAGAGCATAGCTACTGTGAAATCCTATTTCTGTGAGATTCAAACATTGTTATCACAGGTTAAAAAATCATGAGCATTGAAAAAGAGCAAGCCCATCCTAACAGTTACACATAAAGAACAGTCATATGTGTTCTCTAAATGACAGCATAAGCTAACAAAAAATGGCCCAAATTAGTTATGTTTCTATACTTTTGAGGGTCTGGATTTATTAGAAATGATTTAGTTAGAATCTACAGAGTTCAACAAAGAGCTTTGTCCTTTTTCCAGTGGAATTTCTGCTCAATTTACTATTTCTGTGCAATTTGTTAAGTATATTCTCTACTCTTGTACGCAGTTATTTTTACTTGATGCATTTTTCCTGTTCTTCTTCAATTACATTTCTAAATACAGTCAACATCATTGGCCTTCTTACTCAGAAGCCAAGCAAAATCCAAGAAAATGGTTGTTTCATCTTGCAGTAAACAGAATGGGTCAGAGGTGAAGACTACTGCATCATCAGGGAACTCAAGGCAGATACACAAAGGGCAAGCCTTGCCCTCAGAAACCCCACAGTGTTGTAAGCCTCATGACAATATCGCACTACCAAAGTTATTTTCTAATCTCAATTTTGTGCAACAAGTTTAAGAGAAAAAGGTGTAAGAGTTAATTTGGATAGTGGGGGATGTATGACCAGAATTCACGTTGTGTCCCTGTAATAGCAATGGAAAGATTTCAAGTTGGAGTTCAGAAGTCATGTCAAATGCCAGCTCCATCAAAAAATCAGTCTTCATTGAGGTTAGGTAGTACATGGCCAGGTTGAGGATGTGGGGCTGAACCCAGGGGAGGGATACAGCACTGTGAGGCATGCCAAGAGCTGTGTTCCTGAGGCAGGACCCTCAAAGGCCAGACCTGGTGGAAGAGGACCACCTAAAATGGCCTGCAGGAAATGTGGTGTTGCATGGCTATTGCAACACTTTGGGATCTGAGGTTAGACTGAAGATCCAGCTAAGAGGTAGACCAGTCCTTTCTCAGAAAAATAAATAAGAAGAAAATTGTAAGGTTGCTCTTCCCTACAAGTTCTCCACCTGAGAAGAGTAAATCTCCTCTTCAAGATTTGGAGTAGCAACATGGAGCAAATTGTCCACTTTTCCATGAAAGGACATTAAGCATTTGAATAAATTGCAGAGCATTTAGGGGACAGGAAAGTTGCCTATTCACTCCTTTGGGGCCAAAGAAGTTTGCATAAAAGACTGCAGTATTTTGTGAATAACCTAGTGAAACATTCAGGCCTGGGACCTGGAGCCTGCAGGTAAGCACCTGCACCTCAAGGTTGTGGAGTCATTGTTGGACTCTTTCTGGCCCAGTGTATAATAGCAACTCAGAAACTCAACTCTTTTTAAAAAGCATATATATTTAACTCTACATAAACATTAGGCAGGAATGACTTCACCCCCTGCCCTCGCCAAGATGAAATGTTTTCCTATCTGGTACATCCAGTCTAGCCATAAAATTTGGTTCTTACACCTTGCTTCTTCTCAGTGTCCTGAAGTATAAAATGCCGTACTGTGATAGGGAATTGATTCTGTCTAGAGTTCAGCCCACACAATTCAACTGTTAACTTAACATTATTAAATGGCTCTTCCAGTCCACCAGGAAGTATTAGAGGGTTGTAGGTTAAAGAGCTTTTACAGTTATCTAGTGTTTAATTGAACAAGCCACTACGTGTATCACTTAGACATTTGTTATCAGAGAAAGTATTAGCATATGCTTTTACATTGAGGGTATGCAGAGTGCCACGTGCCTGTCATATTTAATGTGGTAATAAATGTACAAGAGTACATGTATATTGAATTCTCATATTCGTAAATGCGGTTGGATGGAAGGTGTGTACTTTGTTTAATACCCTTTACCAAGCGCTTCTTAAACAATCAATATTTCATATGTCATAATTGCATTTTATGTTTAAATTGAATGGAGCAAATTGGAGTGGTAGTAAAACTTTGGCTCTTCATTGAAGGGGTGCATTAGTCAGGGGAGCACTGGTGGATGAGTATAGATATTGGACTTGGAATATGTCTGACAGCACCAGCTGGTGGAGCTGCCAGTGTTCAACCCACCTTGCTTCACAATGGGGCTCCTACCTGTAGCCTCCTCCAAAACAGCAGGCAGCTACCATCCAGAGGTTTACCCCAACCCTGATGAATCCAGAGGATGTTATTTCACTTACTTCGTCCACATTTGGGTGACCCTTCTAGCATCAGCTATAGGTAAGAGTGAGAGAGTGACTTTGACTCCTTTCTTTCTTATTTGAATTGCACATCGCTGCTTTATTCACTGACAGCTTAGCTCAGTCCCAGCAGAAATCCCAAAAATGTTTTTCACTGGTTTGCATTGCATTAGGATTAGGCTGGACTATTCACAACAAAGTGCCTATTGACATTTCAAAAGTATGATAAAATATCTCCACAACAAAAGATTATGCACATTCAAAACATGGAATTGTAGAGGAACACACAAGGTACCGTGCACAGCATCATGCGTGAGATATTACTTAAACTACTCACACAACCACAGGAACAGCTTGAACCTCTCTGACTATAACACTTGCTGTTTTGATTTGCTGCAGAGTTAATCCAGTCAGGAAACAGAAATAATGCCACATGACTCGTGTAACTAACTGACCAGTGCAGCTGAAAATACCGATTGAATGCATTAACTGAAATTTCATAGCATTACAAAAAAGAAAAAAAAAAAAAAGAAAAAAAAAAAAAAGAGGGGAGAAAAAAAAAGTCAAACTGTCAAACTGAAATTAACTGTTGAATTTAGAAGAAAATCTGTGATTTTTTCTTCAGTTATTCATTCATCACTAGTAACAAGTTTTGTCACAACTGCAGAGATAAACGTGGCACCGTCATCACAATGTTTAAACTAGTCTCAGGACACAAATGACTCAGCTGCAGTTCAAAGAGCCTCTCGTTTCTGTCAGACTAAGGCCAATAACATTTCACACAGGCTTTCTCATGTGAGAAATGTTAAGATACACTCAACTGAGTCATTGGGGGAAGTTCTCTGAATATCAACTCAGTGCTCAGCAGCAATCAAATAAAAATTATACTGTTGTTAAGAAAGTGTAGGAAATGTTATTAGGATACATTTTAGCTTGAACACTCTTCTTGGCCCCTTCTCAGAGATATTTCAAAGCACGAGAGCAGTAAGGACTCATGGAGCGCAGTATGGACAAGCATCCATACGGAGACTAAATAAATTTTAATCTGGGGACCTGGCATTTGGAAAAGTGTAATTGAAAAGGGTTCTGCAGCTATACCTACGAGAGGAAGAAGTGACTGGAGGAGGAACTTGCCACTGCAGGAGAGCTGGGGGCTGCCTCCAGTACAGCGAGGCATGGGTAAGGTATATGCCAGAAGGATTCTTTCTACACAGCTTTTTTCCCACTTTTTTTTCTGTGGAAGTTTCTGCCACTGAATGTTTTGGAAGACAAAGCCTAGGTGGAAAAAAGGGCAATCAGGGACTAGGAAACACAACAAACCTAACGCAACCTACAGCTCAGGACCTCCCTAAAGCACTGATGACCAGAGCTCGGAGAAGGGAGGGGATACAAGCTGTATGCATGCATCATCACTATGTTTCTTGCTCATATTCCCTTGGTGTCCATTGTTAAAAGCAAGATAGTGAATTAAAAGACCTTCTGCTCTGACCACTGTGACTTTCCTTCAGTGCTTATGAAAGGCTTAAGGAGAAAATGCTGTTGCTTGGAGATGTCCTACTACACCTCAGGACAGAGCAGCTTAGCACTAGGCCCTGATCATCCAGACACTCGCACGCAAGTGACTTCACACGTATAAGTAGCCCCATTAAATTCCCCAGGACTGCTCAAGTGCATAAAATTAGGCATGTGCAAAAGTGCTTCCAGGTGCAGGGACTTAGAAGGCACTTACTGCGGCCCCAGTTCAGCAAAGTACTTAAGCATGTGCTTAAGCCCCTGCAGAAGAAATTTGGTGTGTTTGGCTGAGCAGGCATGGCCTTGTGGCCGTGCTAAACCAGTGATTTACAAACATATAGAGCACAAGCAATAAAATCACAGGATATTTGTTTAAACTCTGATTAAATAAACCAGCGACAGGGCACAGCGTATGGCTTACATGTTGCAGGTGCTGGTTTTTGAACTCCAATGACATGATGAGAGAAGAGTCAAAATTCTTCTAATACAGACATCTATTTCTGATCTTTGCTTTCACTGGTCTCCCTAATTGGGCAGAAATTATTTGTGGGCATCAAGTTATCATAGTCATGATTGTATGCAGCTAAGGTTTTCCTTTCTAAAATCTCTACCAGATCAATAGGATTAGGTGAGACTGTCATCTGAGTACTCTGATAAACAACAAGAAAAACTTTAAAAACTCGCTGACTGTAGAGCGGAGACACTTAAAACAGAATGTAGTGTTTAGCCCCAGGCCTTGGCAATGATTGAAACAAAATGTTTTGAAACAAAGCAAATTGGCATTTTGCTGACTTTTAATGTACTGTCTTTCCAAGCAAGACACCTGGTTCAACTACACAAAACATCTATTCAGAATTACAGTCTGAGCTTTTGTTATGCAAAAGGTAAATGAGGGCAACATGAACTCTGTGAGAGAGTCAGGTTTGGTGTTGGTTTTTTTTTGTGTTTTTTTTTTTTTTTTCCTTTTTCCCTAGGGTAATCTGTCAAGAAGATACCGGTTGCTGACAGGAAACCAAGAGTCTTTTGAGGATGCATTGATCTTTTTTTTTTTTTTTTTTTTTTTTTGCACTGGGGAGGGTTGGGGGGGGGGGGAAGTACCAAGTCCAGTGAAATGCACTGGCTGTATTAAGCAAAAGAAACGTTCCCATAATTGAATATCAAAGTTTATAATAATGATGCTCGTGTGTATGTGTGGGCATGTGTGCATCCATGCAGGGCATGCAGGTATATAAGAAAAGGGATTTGGGTATATGAGAAGCTGGAAAGGCACATGTCACAGCACTGGTGATATGTTACTTTAACTCTGATGCTCTCTGAGACATTTCCTTAGATCCCTCCCACATGGGGAGGGATTATGTTTTTATGTTTCCTTGGATGTCTGCTGGCTTGGGATTTTTGTGAGTTCAAATCATTCAAACCTGATGGATCATCAAATTTATAAACCATAACGATGGACCTAATCGGAGTAACTGAGACTGAAACCCCATTTTTGATATTAAATGCATGGGAGGGCATGAAATCAATAAAATCCTTGCCTGTTCATTCAGGGCACCTTTTCATCTTGAATTTCATTTTGACGGGCACAGTATGTCATATCTCACTCGTGCTGATCAGAAGCCCAAAAAGCTTGACCAGTTTGAATCCACACTCCTCAAGTTCCTCAGACTTTCAGGCAATAGAAAAGCAGTTTGATGCCCTCTGGCAAATAAAGCAGGGTGATTTTTTAAACAAAATGATAACATTGAAAAGCAAACAAACAAACAACAACAACAAACAAACAAACACAGAAACAAAACACTACCTTCACCCAAAAAACCTTATGTTTGGTCATCATATCTCACACCTCTAAACAAAATGCACATGGACCTCCACAGCTGATGCAGCCCTTATTCCAGGCCTTTTGGAGGTATCAGGAAAGGCAACAGTTGGGTGGATGCACCATGTTGCACTGCAGTGGGTTGATCACTGATGTAAGTGGAGTTCTCTTTGCTGCTCAAGGACAGAGACTCCCATTGACCAAAAGCTAGAAAAAAACTTTGCTTGGGAATGTTTCAACAGAAAACATTTTGCTAGGACTGCTGAATCAAAACCCTCTCAAAAAAAGACTTGGCTTAGAAAATTTTCCCTCCTTGAGAAAGGTATTGAAAAAATTAGGAGTTGTCTAAACGTCTCCCTTTGTACTTTCAAAGGAAAATTCTGGGTGGGGGGGAAGGGAGGTTCTCTTTAAAAGCACTTTTCATTTTGTAATATAAATAAAGCAACATTTTAAAAAGCTAAAAACAAAATGAAAAAAAAAAAAAAGTTTGAAAGTCATTAAATGAAACTTGCTTTGTTTTTGTTTTTAATTCAAAAAGATACTTGGTATTTTAACTATTTGTCCTGACTTCAATGGTGTTTTTATTTTTTTTTTTCTCCTGATTCAAGACAGTAATATTCAAAATCTTAACAATTTCCCATGGGACAGAAAAAAATATGTTCTACCTAGCTCTACTAAAAATCACAGTAACAAAAAGACAATCCTGGCTTTTATGTCTGGACACGTTTTTTAGGTATGGGGAGCACGAAGCGGGTAAACACTGCTGTTTGGCGGATGCTTCAGGAAAATCAGATCTGCTCTGAAGCATATGGGTGGCAGATTCACCAGGCTGCAGGATGACAGGTCACGTGGCTTCTGTGATTTGGTCCTCTGTCTTAAAAGGTCTTATTTCAGTAGTATACAGAGGGCAATTTTGCTACACCCTTCAAATGGTTATTAATTAAGTCTGTTGCAAAGTGCTCCCATAGCAAAGTGGCAATGCCACATTTCCAACAAGGTGGGGACAGAGGGATGGCAGTAGGTAGCTCAGGCATCAAAATGGGGTTTCCAGCCCCAGCCTGGCTGTCCCAACAACTGCCAGCACCTGGCAGCCCTCAGCATCTATCCCCCAGCCCTTTCTTCCCAAAGCTCTTCTGACTCCATTCCTGGTTCAGGGGTGCCCATGCTTCCCAAGCCATTCTTCTGCTTCACAGAACCACAGTTACAGAGTGGCTGGGGCTGGAAGGGACCTCTGGAAGTCACCTGGTCCAACGCCCTGTTCAAGCAGGGACATTTAGAGATGCTTGCCCGGGACCACATCCAGATGGCTTTTGAGTATCTCCAAAGTTACATCAAATCTTGTGTATGGGACTCCACTATCCCACTGCAGCAGAATCTCCAGCCCTGTGGAGCTTTCCTGTCTCAGAGCCACTCCAGCTTCCCTTCCCACTGGTGCCTCCACCCATCCCAAACTCCTACCTCATGGCTCCAGCACCTTCTCCTGCCCCCCCTACTCCCAATCCCTCTCCCCCAGGACCTCAGGTCCACTTGTATGAGGACCTACCTCCCTTGCTCCAAGCTCTCCCCCTCCCTGAAGTCTCTCCCATCTCCCATCTGTCCTCAAATGCAGCAGATGATTAAAATTAATATAATTAATCCCATTCTCCTTGTGCTAACCAAGACAAGTGCAGGCACTAATTCATGCTCCTGTCTCCCTGATGTAATGCTTGCTCTTGGCCCCCAGCCCACATCCCTTCCACTGTAGGGCTTTTCTCCTTTTGGCCCCTCTCCCCAAGCCATGGCCCCACCAGAGACCCTTGGGACTGCCGTTGTGTGTAGGGCTCGGCTCTGCCCCACAAACCGCAGGCTGCTGGCCATCCCGGGACTGCCTCAGCCAGCCAAACCTGCCTCCTCGCCTCCTCGTGGAGCCAACACGGCCGCCTGGGCTCCTGGCAGCAATTCTCCAAATCCAGACAGGAGCTGCAGCTAGCACTCCACCTGGATCGAGCCTGGAGGGAAGAAAAAGCGGACACGTCTGGGAAAAAGGAGCATTATGGTAATTCTGCAACAGGCACCCAGACTTTTAGGATGGGAGCCGATTCTCTAAAGGCTTGAAAGGGAACGAGGAGCCCAACATCCACGGGCAATGGCAAGTGCAAACACAGCAAGCAGAGGGTTAGGCTAGCCCCATTCTGCCCGGTCAGATCCAGATCTCACACCAGATGGATGCTGTCCAAGACAACAAATTACAGTGTAGTCTTTGCTCTGACTCACGGCCCTGGGCTGGCCGTGGCCATGCCTGCAGGGGTAACAGGTTCCTCAGGGCGGGTGTGGAAACACAGTGCTTCTCCAGAGCACCCTCATGAGAAGCAGGTGGGGTAAGAGGTGTGAGAGACCAAAGGCTGCATCCTCAGCCCTCCCTTGGGACCTCCTTCCTCTCAGCTGTGATAACATACCAGAACCAGCATCGTGCAGGCATCGGGCCCACAAGCTCTGACACAAGCATCCCTGAGACTTGCCAAGAACTCCACCAAGGGCATGCATTCAAAAGACAAGAGAAAATGAAACAAAATCAAGACCAAGGGAGACTGAAATGCTCTGAATGCTAACAAATGAGTAAGAAACATTGTTTCTCTCACCAAAACTGAGTAAATGGGTGAAATCAGGCTATGGTTGAGTGAGCGATGTCAAGGATGCCAGGTACACTTGTCATACAGGGGACCACCAGAAACCTGTGACCACGGTGGCCATCTCCTCTGGTGTCTGGCAGGGCCATGACCCCATCACAAGGGACAAGGGTGGACATGGAGAGCTGGGTCACGCGCCGGAGCCGCGCTGCATGCATGCCTGGGGCATACCATCTCAGACCTTTGGGCTGGGTTTATTGTTTGGCAGAACAGAGGTGATAATATCTGCCTCACAGGGGAGTTGCGAGGCTTATTAACGCTGCGCCTAGTGCTTTGAGATCCACAGAGTGAAAGTCCTTTATGACTATTTTATTGTTATTGTAGGGAGATCAAAGTAGCAGCTCTAATCTAATGCCATCCCTTTTATGTTCATACCACCCACTTGTGTGCAGAAGTCAGCCCGGCTGTGGAGCGTCTCCTCTGCCTGCTGGCCTTCCAAGGCGGCAAGCAGTTGTTTGTCAGGGAGGTTTTCCAGGGTAACTGGCTGCTAGTCAGTCAGGGCTTGAACCTTGTAAAAGAGTGAGGGCAGACACCAAATTGCATCACAGCTTAGCGGGGCTGGAAGTAAACCGTTTAGCTCCGTATTTGCTTGAGTTTAGAAGATACATGTTGCTGGCCAAAAATGTGTGGTACCAAGCCCGTGTTCTATCTGAAGGCATTTTATCTGATTGGTGTTCAGTCTTTGGTCCTTTTGCTATGCAGAGGGGGTGTTCTTGTAGGCACAGATGTATATACAGACATATATATATATGTTTGCAAGTCACAGAACAGCAGAAAGCAAATGTGTGGCTCATGGATTTTCCTCATCCTCTTTGAAGGAGCTAGTGTCAGAATCTGATCTAATCCCAAAGAGATTTTTCTTTTCCTGTAAGGGAAAGCTACTGCTGGGAATCTCGATTTATTAAGTGTATGTACTTGTTTCTTCTTGGACATCAATTTCACAAAGTGCCTGAATGTGTCAAGTGTACACAAAGGTTCTAGGATGTCAAAGGGTGACAGTAAGTGCTCTGTTGACAGGAGACTGTGTGGTCCAATTATTACTGAAAAAGAAAGAAAAAAAAAAAAAAAAGCGTATGCAATTTCATGTCCAAACCTGAATGAAAAGGAGGAAAAACATGAGCTCTATAGAATAAGTCATACTCCCATTCCTGGAGTAAGACCAAACCCCATGGCAGATATGTTTATTTTAATACTTTTATTGTGTTATATATTACTCTAAAATCTGTTCATTTGAAGTTCAGAACCAGAGGGTACAGCTCCTGTAAGCAACCTAATTCTCCACTTGTGCAGCTATTCACACCTGCCTCAGTATGAAGTATAGTGCCGTCTGGGTAATGGAGTCTTCTTCAGTAACTGAACTGAAAAGTCATAATAACAAGGATTTAAGAAAAATAGTTGTCCCATAATGGAAGTGTCTTGATTCTTGTCAAGACCCAAGGCAGTGTGTTTTATTTTGGATCAATCTCATAAGTTTCTGCTGAGCCAAAACTAAATGTTTGGGGTGGGGGTGATGTTTTCTTTCAGGTTACTTACACTTTGTAGTAAGAAACAAAGGAAAACCAAACTGTTAAAACAACAACAAAAAATCTTTTTAAATGAACATGTAAGCAAGACGAAAACTTTGGAGTCTCTCTTCAGAAGTACTGAAACAATGCATTTTGACTCTGGAAATTTCCCTCTCACTGCTTTTAACCTCATTTAAAACTAATCACTGAATTCAACTCAAATTTGTGAAGTTTCAGACTGCCCAAGCCTGTTTTTTTGAGTCATTTTTATTTTGCAGAGAAAATAAGAACATGTGTTTAAATGCTTTTTCTAAATAAAGAACTTAAATAACTTGCTCCTTCAGGATTTATCACTTATGTCCTCATCCATCAGAAAACCCAGGCCCTACTTCATGAAGTGAAAATGTTCATATATCCTGGTGACAATAAATGAGAGCCTGAAGAGTGCAGGAACATCCTGTGAAAATATGGAGGCAACCAAAATTCTCATTTTCCACTGGAAGAGTAATGGGCAGGATTTTTTCAACTGTTCATACATTTCAAACAAAAAGGTGCACAGCTGCTTGCCTGTGACCACTGGGGCACTGCAGGGCAACAGACCAGCACTAGGGCAGGTGTGAAACAAGGCATAATTGTAGCGAGAGGCTTCTCCATATGGCTTATTTCCAAACACTCATGTGCTTCCTTTTAGTGCCCCTGTCAACTACTATATCTGTGTATATTTCTCACTCATATATCTAAGTACATTTATATATATAATCTATCCTACAGTGCCAATACTCATTTTTAACACTCACCATGTCCCCTTTTTGCAAAAATAAATAAATAATAACAAAAACAAATAATCTCTACATGACTGTCAAGCCTAAGCCTTCGACCTTAAAGGATTCCTTTGGTACCTTTTTGAACTAGCATTCAACATTAGTAAATCTTGCACTAATACCCTTAATGATTCATAGCCCTTATCTGTCTCTTTAGGGTGAGATTTCCTGAAGTCCTGAGTGTTTGCTGACCTTCCCTCTGCCAGGAAGGTCTGACTTTAAAAACATGAGAGACAGGCCAACACAAACTGCTCTCAAAAACCTCACCTTCGTCTCTTTGACTGGTATCCCCACCCCATCTGAGCATCTCCTGTTATCTTCAGCAACAGCATATGCCAGCTGCAGGAAGCATAGTCCTGACTTGCACGTACAGTAAACACTCCGAAGGAATAATATGCATCACTGACCTGATGTACGTACAGCATTTCAACAGGTCATTGGTCAGAATGACAGCAGTATTTTAAGGATTATTGTTGGAGTACGTCACAGAAATTATTCCCCTGCAGGGATGGGTGCCACTCCTATGTTATAGGTGAGAAAAAATCTTTTTTTGGTTCTTTCTGGTTTAAAAAGTCAAATAGATTTGTCAGCATGCAGTGCCCTGGGACTGCCTTATCCTTAAAAGGAGCACAAGCTCATTTTTCCTGTGGTTCAGCAATGAGGTTTGTATGTATTTGTGTGTGTGTATTTTTTTTTCCCATGGTGGCCTTTTTATGTGATTAAAAATGCCTCATCATGGTAAAACACAAAACAGGACCTTCCTTAAAATCCCACCCCCTCTCCTGGGGTGTTTGCCTCATCCAGCTCTTTGGAGATCAGGGTGACTCATGTAAATTGTATCAACATAGTTCATCTTTTTTTGTTGTTGTTGAAAAAACAAAAACAAAAACAAAAACTTCATTTTCAGTGTTTGAAGAGAGAGGAAAATATTTGTGAAACAGTGTAGGGTAGCAGCAGGAAGAGGGGAGCTGGCGAAAAAGTGGCTGCCAGCTCTGCTACAACAGACATGAGAAGCCAACAGTGTCTTCCTCATTAAGAAATTTCAGCTTGCATCTACTTACTGCTAAATGCTCTGGGTAGCTCATGTGAGGGTGGCATTAGCAGCATGAAGACTTAGATCTGGCTCCTCTGCAAAGCAGGGCACTTCCGTCACAGATGGCACCCTAGCTGAAGCACTGGGACCTTTACAAGTGTTGTCTCGATGGCTAGTCATCACCTTGCTGCCACAGCCAAACCACAGGTCCTGTCTGCAGGCTTGCTGTTGGCCAGCTCCAAAGGCAAAGTGAGCCATCAATAAGGATGTGAAGAAAGGCCTGTCCTATCCAAACAAGCGTCCTAACTGTGGGGGCAGTACTATGGAAACACTTTCTCCCTCACCGTCTTTGCAGACTTTCTGTACTTTTGATTGTGGAATCATAGAGCCATAGAACAACTTGGGTTGGAAGAGACCTTAAGGACCATCCAGTTCCAACCCCCCTGCCATGGGCAGGGATACCTCCCACCAGAGCAGGTTGCCAAAAGCCCCATTCAGCCTGATCTTGAACACCTCCAAGGATGGGGCATCCACAGCTTCTCTGGGCAACCTGGTCCAGTGCCTCATCACCCTCTGAGTAACAAATTTCTTCATAACATCTAATCTAAATCCCCCTTCTTTTAGTTTTAGTTGATGAGAAATTCCCTGATGCAAGAACTTTCTGGTGAATCAGCACTTCTTGACAAAAAAAAAATAATATATATATATATATATATATATATATATATATATATATATATATATATATGTATATATATATATGTATATAATATATAATATTATATATAATATATAATATATATATACATATATAACATATATAACATATATAACATATAATATAACATATATAATATATATATATGTATATATATACATATATTTTATATATATATATATATATATATATATATATATATATATGCTCCTGTATAGTAGGTATCCATCTTTGTCCATATGTGGTCCTGCAGGCACAGAGCTGCACCTACAGCTGCATCCCACTCCTGTCCTTCCAAGCAGTATTGTTATGTATGAGTAGGATCTCAGAGGACTTTGACCCAGTATTAGGATTTATGGCATTTGTGCAGCTCTTGAATTCATTTTTACAGAAAGAAAAGAAAACACAATTTAGGTTCCAATAAAATAATCTCTTCATGGTATTCATTTGCTCTACCTAGTGACCTTGAGAAAGACTTATCTTCATGCTTGACAGAAATCTGCCATATTAGTGACCTTGTTGCAGGGTGGGTGTCTGTGGTCCTTGCCATTCATTTACCTGTTACTGATAGAAGTCCCCCAACACCTGTGGTGTTGTCCCCTGACCACTCCACATTGATAAATTCATCTCACTTGGTGATCAAGCCGTCCAAGGGAAGCTCTGTGTGTCTGTGCTCATGTGTGCCTTTGTATCTATCAATCACTGAAAAACTCTTGCATTACAATAAAGATTTTTCATGCGGCACAAGTTCCTATGGAAAACAAAACAAAAACAAAAACAAGAAGATTTGCTTTCCCTCAATCCACCAGGGACAAACGCTGCATGCTTTCCTCACTTTGTGGGGGACAGATAACCAGTGTACCAGTGGACTATAAGTCTCCAGCTCACCCCCTGTCCCCATGGTTTGCCTCAGCAGAGTTATTCTGCCTATGAAACTATCCCAGTTTCCCAAGATTTTCCCAAGCCCAGTATGCACAAGTTAAATATGAAAGGCTAGTCCTCAACAGAGGAAAATCAAACTAAAGTTGGCAACAGTCACCTGAAGAGCTTTTTAATCTGCATTTCTGATTTCTTGGGATGTATTGACAGGAAACTGCTTTTCAATCTTAAAGTTCCCGTGAAAGAGGAAAGCCATGCAGGGATAGTGGAAGGAAGGACTGGAGAAAGAGATGATGGGGAATGGCTCAAATACATGTGAAAAGCCAAAACAAAACAAAAACTTAAGGACATTGTCAAAATTGATATCCCTTAATATTTCTTTTTAAATCATCCATGTCTACATTTTTCCAGAAGGAATCCCTGGAGGCTGTTAATCAAGGCTAAACTACTGCTGTGGATCAGCTGAAGTTCACACCATGTACTTCTCAGGATCATCAGCTGCTCCCATAGAGAGGCAGTGAAGAATCCTGCCCAGCACCTTCCATGGGAATGCACTGGATTTGGGTTGCTGATGGAATGCATTTAATCTGTCCTTAAAGGACCCAAAATGAGCTTTCACAATGTAGTTATGGGAAGATAGTCAGTGTGTAGTTTTTTTTTTGTTTGTTTGTTTTTGCCTTGTAGAGTATGACATGTTATCACCATATTTTCTATTTTACTCCAGAATAGATTTAGAAGCCCAATTTTTACTCTCCTTTATTAATTTCAGTAGCATACAATATATTTACACTAGTTGAAATACATGTGAGAATAATGTAGAATTGTATTTCTACATCAAATTAAGCAAAGGTACTAATGGGCAGGTCACATGTAATAAATATATAACAAAATTAGAGAAGTAATTAGAATCAAACCTTGAGCTGTAGCCCTGGACCCACACTACAATACCTTTCCTCACCCTCAATTTATTCCATTCAGCTTTATGATAATGAAAGAGCTGAAATGGAAAGATCAGAGTTAAATTCTGACTTTGCCAGAACTCACAGCATCTGGTTCATCACGGATGGCTCTTTCTGTAGCAATCCACAATCATGCTGAGGATTTGCAATGTCACTGCTATTTGACTATGTGACCTATTTATTATCTCCACACATAAGTGTGCTCATTTTTTGTTAATTTAACCAATGAATGAAGTAGACCTATATCACAAAACTGAAATGACGGAAAGTGCTTAGCTGGATCTAAGAAAAATGTTGGCTAGATTCCTCCCTGGGAAAACAAAATAAGGCTCTTTATTTTCAGCATCAGGTTTATCACATTCTTTTTCAGACTGACAAAACCTCCCTTACCACGTTTACAGTTCCCACATTGTGCAACAAAACTTGCTCTGACTCATCTGCACAAATCAGTCATTTTTGGATTGAGGTCTCATTTTTGCAGATCAAGTTGCAATGAAGAAACATCAGAGTCCTACAAACAGTCAACCCAGACTTTTCCCAGAAATTAGTCCTCGCAGACTGTCAGCTAGACTTGGTGCTCCTGCATTCGGCGTTTTCACACTTCTATGCATTTCTCCATGAAGTGTTTCTCTCCTTTCCTGCCAAGCCCCACCACAGGGCATGAGTAAGGATCCACCACCACCCAGCTTGCACCTGCCACCTGTCCATCCTGCCCAGTGGCTTCTAGTTCCTTTATTGGAAAAGAACCACATCCATCCGTTCCGCAATGCTTTGTGTCATCTGTCTCTTCTACACTAAAGGGTCCTGAATCCACTGGTTGTTCTTTGCACAGAGGCTGTTTGACCTTGCTTGACGACCCTTGCTGCCATCTTGCGTGTCTTTTCTTGCCCCACTATGGCCTTTTTTTAAGAGGGACAGCAGGACTACTCACAGTATTCAAGACAAGGCCACACTGAGGTTTTACACTGCATAGTAGTGACAGTGGTTTGGTGTGGTTCTTCCTTTCCCTGGGCATGGAGCTCTTATTTCCACAGCACTGTTGCCCCAGGACTCCATTCCTGGACAGTCACAAGTGACTCAGAGCACAGCACTGCATTTTTAAAGTTAGGATTTTACTTTTTTTTTTTTTCCTGTGGTGTCATCACTTTATGGTGTTGAAATTCATCTGCCATTCCTACCTTCAGCTTAATTTCATTCTACGAAGTATGAGTGAGTTTCTGTATGTGAAAGGCAGAGAGAGAAGGAGAGCAGTTCAACAGTGTTGACCATCACAATGTCTGCAAATGTCTTTAGCAATTGCCTGGTGGTCATGCATTCATAGTAGTCTAATTAATCCTTTCCATTGCCTAACATCAAATACAGACAAATGTACTACTTTCAAAGCCAGATTTTTTTTTTTTTTTTTTTAAAGAAAACAACTTACCAATGACTGTTTGAGATCTTGGGGCAAGAAATAAACAATTAAAAGCAATTGATGCCATACCAGCTCTTTGCCTGTGAGCAAAGCAAATTATCCAGAGTACACCATTTTCTTCTGCTTTAAAAATGTGTGCACAGGGAAAAAAAAAAATCACTATTGAAGATCATTTTGAAGTAGAGGTAAAATTTTGTTAATATTGTTGAAGTATTTTTCACCTTTCTCTTTTTTTTTTTTTTTTTGAATTTTTGAAATTTGCATTGTAAAAGTCACCATATTTCAAATTTTGAAATCCCTGTGGCCAGCAAGGAAGAAAAAGAATGCATTTTAAATTACAAGTGTCAGTTTTAGCTGGTAGTTATGTTGAAACTACAAACAAAAAGTTCTCAACATACTCAGAAAAGACGTTGGAATTAAAGTATAAAAGAATTGAAAGCAAGTTATGGTGCTCATGAGCAAAAATGGGCGAAAGTCATTGCTCACAAGGTGTTTGCTTGGTGATGGATGGACTGAAGATCAAGGCTATGAGTCACTGAAAGCAAAGGATCAGAGCTTCCTCAGCAGAAGGGCAAGGAATCACAGAAACACAGAATGGGTTGGGTAGGAAGGGACCTTAAAGACCAGCTAGTTCCAGCTAGTTCCCAGCTTCCCTGGGCAGCCTGGTCCAGTTCAGTGTGTGAGGAAACTGGAGCTCCTGTTTACTGAGGGAAATGGAGAGATGCATCAAAATAATCAACCAGAAAAACATTGTATTTTCAATCCATGGCTTTGGAGATAAATGTGGGTTGTTCTCTTTTTCCCCCAACGAGATGTGTGTGACCAAGAAACTGACTCCAGTGCTCTCAGTTGTAACTCAATAAAGGATTAACAGCAATTAGAAGGGATGATAATGATGTCCCTTATAAATCAGAACTTTCCAAACTGGCACAAGTACTTGCATTGCAAAGTGAGAAAAAACAAGCAGAAAATTTCACTTCACACCAAACACGTCCGCCAGCTTTCGAAATGCTACCTTGCTGGACTCACCTCTGTTCCTGAGGAGCAAAAGGTTTTGCTAGAAAAGCCATGCTGGAGGAAGCACTTAGGGCCAGATCCTCACCCTTCCTTCCCAAAGCCAGCAAAGTGTGGCCAGCTCCACAGCAAAGCCCAGCTTTTGTATACGAGGTTGAGCACCAGGCCCTGAGAAACCAAGGTCAGTGTCATCCGGTTTTAACCGCCCCCAGTGCCTGTGAAGTGTACGCGAGGTTAACCAAAATTTACCGTAACCCGTGTGTTAAGTGTCTCCGAAGCTGGCCGCCCACACAGGAAGCTTCTTGGAGCAGGTGGTCAGCAGGGCCCTCTGGTCGCGCCGGCTCCACTCACCCTGCTTGTGGGCTGCTGACTCACTGCCCAGCTACGAGCCCCAACAAGAGGCTGTCAGATAAAATGAGAGGCAAGAAAATGAAGAGGACAAGGTGAAGGAAGCAGTGATCCCAGCCCGTGTCCTCAGTGGATGAGGAGGATGAGCAGGAAACAAGGCCCTGTTGTGCCGGGCTGTTCTCCTCCTACTTGCACCTGGAGGAAAACCATGGCAGGTCGGCAGGCAGCACCAGGCAAGGGGACAGCTGTCCTTGGTGTGCCATGCTGCTCCTCACCTGCCAACAAAAATCATCTTCTTTTGGAGCATATGCCAAGGGGATAATCCAGGCTGAAGCTGCTTGCTCCAACGTATTAAAAAAGTTGAATATTTTACTGAGTAACTGCTCCAAGATTAAAGTTGTATGAATGGTACAGAAAGTATTCCTCATGATGGTTTTGTTTGTTTGTTTGTTTTCCTTTGTTACTTTTCAGAGCTAAGAAGCCCATGACTGTGGGAGAAAACCCTACCAAACTGCCATTCATTTGTCAGCCTGAAGTTTTGTGTAAGTAGTACTTTCAAGTTACTCGGTATTATTAAAATAGATGCTTTTATTTCGGGTCCTGTTAGAAATTGCAGACGGAAGGGGAAAGGAGGAGAAGCTGGTTTGGGGTGAGAAGCCTGCAGTGGTGAGAGTGATTGTGGACTGTGATTGCCAGCCCTGAGCTTTCCGTGCTCTCTCCCATGACTGTAATGCGTCCATACGACCACCAAGCATGGTGGGTCATCTAGCAGCCAAGGGGACCCCACTTGTGTCCTTAGACTGGTTCATGATCCCCTCTGGAAGGAGGGCAAACAGGAGGCTGGGGGACAGAAGCCGAGGAAGAGGTGGGTGCAGCTGCAACATGCCTTCCTCCCAGGCATGCCTCTGTGGTTGGGGCCGTTGTGTCAGCAGGGACCTTCTTCTTCTAACCCGAACGTAAGGTCTGCCATCACCCTACCAGTCCCCTGAGGGGCATGGTCAGCTCCAGCCTCGGACCATCCTTGACATTGATTTGGTTTCTGTTTTCTCTTTTGGCAGAGTTTTTCCCTTGCCACGTCTCCTGCCACTTTCTCAGCAGCACTGATTTTATTACCTCCCGTTTATTTGGCACGTAAACCCCTGCATTAATGGTGCTTTTGATTTCTGTTGAAATAGAGGAAAAAACGGTCATATTTCCTAAAAGGGAAGTTTCTGTTCAGAGAAAAGAGAAGGCATCCTGAGAGTGCATGCTGTAAACTGGGTCTGTCTAGATGACTCACCGTGGTTGCCAGCAGACATACCTGTGCAAACACACACCCTGAAGTATTATAAATTAGTCTAGTTGTCTAACACACTTGCTGAGTGCCTAATACTGCTAGCAAAATATGTCCTGGCTTTGCTAGAATGGGAGGATGTTGTCAGATCTGATCTGAAGCCAGTTTAACACAGTGAGCTTCAGATCTGGGTTTAGATGGTAACAAAACATTCCAAAATAGCTCTCATTCAGCAACGGACATCAAACTGCTGGGACAGCTCTTTTCATGCTTCAGGTGGGGTTTAAATACCTTGCAATATCAGAGTCTATATGGTCAGTTATTGATGCTGAGAGCCAGCACGCTCGTTTTACAGATTCACTGATTTTGTGTTAAAATCTATGGGCATGAACTGTAAACATCTGCCAGTGCAGCAACACAGTTTAGAGGTGTGAATTCATATGAATTTTTATACCAGGAAGATGTGTTAGCTGAACTATACCAGACATAAAAAAAAAAAAAAAGCATCCGTAGTAGGAGCTTTTCCTGCTATTAAAATCATTATTAAGAATAGTTCCCTTTCTACAGTAAAGTTTTGTTGGCAGATCAGGACCACATAATCATTTATTAAACCTAAAAATGTAGGAAGCCTAGCGCTGATCTATAGCAAGGTAGGGATACTGGGGAAGCCCTTCTACAATATGTTATGTTGGTGGGGAAAAAAAAGAAAAAAAAAAAGATGTCTTTCTCTTCTCTTTTGGAAAAAGTGCTATATTTCCAAGTACTCGTATTCTGTGATTCCACTTCCTTCAACTACGCAATGCATTCTAAGTCACGAAGGTGTAATAATGCACCACTACAGAAATCTTTTTTATTTGTGCATGCTGCAATATAAAAGGAAATTTTCAAATGCTCTGTCCACATTCGCTAATCACAAGTTGCGTTGCAGCCTGTAAAACAACCATCCATGCAGTGCTTTCCAAGAATATTTTGCATGACACATTTTCAGGCAGAAGACTATTGCTCGAAAGCCTGTGTGCACCAAGCATTCAGTGGTCTTTTACATCTTGTTGGAAACTAATGTGCTTGGTTTTTATTTTCACTAACTCGAAAACCATTGCTGTGCCTGTATGCTTTTCTACAAGTAGCTGGCAGGGCTAGAAAATGGCAAACTGAAAGATTTGAGGAATACAGACTTCCACCCACATTTTAAGCCATCTGTCAGATCTTGTTTACCTGCCCATGCTCCTTTAAGCCAGTATAAATAGCTCTACTGCTTAGTGAGGCAGGCTCAGCTGTGGTTACACTTCAGTCACGAGCAGACAGAGTTTGAAGGGTTCGAAGCTGCTTTGAAGCAGTTAGCTTGCTCAGCAGAGCAATTTTGCCCACAACCATGCTAGGCTTGCAGGCGAGCTGCTTGATGCTTCTCGAGTGCACCTCAGAGTCCCAGCGAGCTGCGTGCTGCTGCAGGAGCCAGCCCCATGCTGGTACCCAGCTGAACGCCTTAATTGCCTACGAGCTTCTCTCCATCCCGCTGTAGCAGCTGGGATAAGGCTCCTCCAGCCTAATTTGGCCCCCTAACAGGGAGGCGCGTGGTTATTCCTCCCAGCTCTGGCAGCTTGTCTGCAGCCTCCTTCCAGAGGTACACGCCATCCAGGGAGCCTGGGTAATTAGCTGGGATTACAGCCCCCTCTCTACGCAACTGAAGTTAGGTGAAATGAAACCTTCCCTTCACGACTTCTGAGACTGCAGGACCTAAGTGGTTCCAGAATGGGGACCTTTCAGTTCTTGCTATATCTTTATTTCACCACAATACCCAGATTGGAAACACATTGCAGGGATTGTTTGGGGCATATGTTAGTGTCAGATCTGTTCTGTGAGTTTCTGAAATTTGGTATTCCCATGTTTGTAAGACAAGACAGCAGTTTCTGCATTAAGTTTTGGCTTTGATAGTTTGATGCTGTCTCTGAAGCAGATGGGTATTCAGTTCCATATGTCATCCAGAGCTTTGTTTTGAAAACACCAGAATGAAAAAAAAAAGGAAAAAAGAAACAACTTCAGTCAGATTTTATTCTGCATCATTGACCATCACTAAAAAGCAGAGGGACATTTAATAATTTTATGAGTGGGTTTGAACCAGACCAATATATCTTCCAGGTAAGTCTGCAGCATAAATGGGTAAAGAAATTCATTTGAAACTTTCTTATTGAAAAATGAATATTTCACAATGCTATAACCTTCCGGGGCATTTAAATTGTTTTTGCCGCATTGCTCATATCAAAGAGGAATTGAAAAGCTGCATGACTCTGGTGTATCCTATTTGAGATGACTTCATTGTAACTTTCTTACATTATAATTGAAAAACATAAAAATAGTTTTTAAAAAGGACTTCAACTACTGAAGACTTTCCTGCTTCTGAGTCACCTGGAAGAGTTCATTATCCAAAATATGTATTTTTAACTTGTTCACACCAAAATCTCTCCAGCAAATTCCGGTGACATAAAATTGTGTCTCTCCCTATTCTGTATATTTGGGGATTGCCACAGGAAGGAGAAATAATTTTGTTCTATCTTCCGCCAAAAATACATCTATGGTGTGTTATGTTCTGACTTCTGGTCCCCACAGCTCCATCCATCATTTTTGGCAGCACTTTCTCCCTGGCGCATGGTTGCGGCACCCAGCTGTGCATCCTGCCCCATTGCAAGGACAGCTGAGCTGAGGGTGAATCAGCAACACAAACACCACAGTTACAGAGAGGTGGATTAAGACAAATCCTCTCTGAATTTGCCTTTTCTGCGCTGACAGCAGGAGTCAACCCCCGAGCCTCCCAGGCACCCATGCAGCAGGAGCGACTGACAGCTGAGGACAGACGCTCATCAGATGCCTCTGGCCAAGCCTTCCTCTCTTGTTGCTTAGTCATTAGCATCGGTTAACAGAGCTGTAATTAACTTCTTTTTGCAGTGTTGTATGAGGCCTGGCAACACATTGTTCAGATTTTAACATGAGCCACAGAGCATGCTTGTAACGCAACTGTATATCGAGGGCAGCCTGAGCACCCAGCCCGATAACCGCCCTGCTCAGCTCCGGTCTCAGCAAGGAAAAGAAAGAAGCCCTTAACAGTTAGCTTTCCACCAGTGACTAAAAAAAACAAAAACAAAAACAACAACAACAAAAAAACAACCTATGCATATCCATATTAAACCTATACCTTCGGTAAGAAAATTGGGAGCTGAAGGTCATTTTGTTATGTTTTTTTTAAAGACTAGTTAAGGATTTTGCACACATGCGCACACAAGCACACGTATTTGTTTTAATTATTAATCCAGACAAACTAAAGATTATGTCGTCGCATTAAAGGCTAATGTGATGAAAAGATCAAGGCATTTAATGAAGTGCAAAATTCATCCTACTTATGAAAAGAAATGTTGCTCTCTCCAGGGAAAACTCTGTACAGAAAATGTGGCTTTTTAATGAAAGTTATTTGTGTCTGTTTAATATTCTGGACCATGAGAAAAGATTTGTTGTTGTGTTGTTTTGGCACATTAATAGCGTTGACTACAGTACCACTTCATTTTTTCTAACAACTTGAACTCTTTGGCAGACAGCCCCACACTGGAGTGGATTACCTCTTTAGTTTAATGGGATAGTTCATTAGAAGACTTGGTCATGTAATTGGGGAGTATAGTAGACAAATTTTAAGAACTTCCTAGCTGCTGTATGTTAGGCTCACCTCCTATCGAGTTCTGGGAACCCAGACCCACCACAGCCTCTGAGACACTCAGTTAATTACTCTCTGTCTCTGAGCAATTATTTCTGCCCCAGCTTTTTCCCCTCTGATGTTCAGAACTTCCTAATAAATGAGGAGGGAGAATTAAAAAATCAAAACCCCAAATGGGCAAAGATCACCTACATGAGACTTTTCAAGCTGCATGACAAAGAGCGAGCTAGCAAAGTGCATGTAGAAGAGAAATCACTCCAATGCAGGTGGCTATCCCTGACTGTCATGGCCCAAGTTGCATAATCAAAACCTACGAGGGAGCTTTTAGAGCAGGCTGCTTTATGGGGATTGCTCTTCCTGACACTTGTACGCATCTTGTAACACTTAGATGCAGCAATTAAGTGAGCAGTTTCATACCACACAGTATTTTACTTACAGTTGAGTACCCCTATATTCTCCTCCAATAAATTGCATAGAGCTAAATTTGGAATTCCTTGTCAGGGGGATTTGAAGAAGAGAAATGCATTACAGATGAATGCTTTCAATAGTTTCCACAGACTCAGTCTAAAGCTAAAAATCACCTGTTTGGTTTCCTAAGGTGGTTTTCCTTTACAGCTGAGATTTGCAACTGATGATATCCTTACAGTGAGTGACAGTATGAAGCTATTTATTTCCAGCAGTAAGGAAATTATATATTATATTACTCACAAGAGGCATTGTGTATTCTGCTCTTGGAAGTCCATATTCATCTGTTAGTTTGAAAGGAGCAAGGCTGTCAGAAGCTCTGAGCACTCCTGGCCCACTCTTGAAGTCAGTGCAAACCGGAGATTTACTTATAGTGATTGGAGTGTGATGACAGCTTGCTCTAAGGAAAACCTGAATTACAGGAGTCATGCAGCAGATGTGGAAAGCTTGGACAACCCCATCACAATTGTCTGTAAAGGAAAGAATGCTACAGGAGACTGACAATTACTTTTAAGTTCTAAAACGTTCCTAAACCTGGGATTTGTGGGAGTAAGGGAGGCATTTTCACCAAACCATTCTCACACCCTGTTATCTCAGAATAACTAAAGTTTCAGAAAACCATCCTATAAAATTGGTATGCTATTTTTTCAAGCCTCTGGATCAACCCAAGAAAATGTAGTTAGGATCACTAGGACTAGGTGGAAGTGGAGTATGGATGACAATCTCAAAAATACACATAAATAAATAAAAAAAAAAATAGCAGTAGAAAGCTATCTATGCTGGTAGGAAATGATGTAGCCATACTGGGTCAGAGATATTGTGTCTCTGACTGTAGCAAAAAGTGGATTCCTTGGTTAGAGATGAAGAACTGGCAAACGTAGGATGCATCCTCCTGGTTGCCCTCCCAGACTCCAGCTATCCACAGCGGGACAGCCACAGGCCAAGCAGGACGCCTATGCACGTGGTAGACCCAGCACATCTCTGTCTCACCATCTTGCCCAGACCCGCTCACTCTGTTAGCATTGGTGATGGCCCCTGGCAAGGAGCTCCTCACATCACTCCTCGCTGTGTGAAGGAAAACCTCCTTTCCCTTGTTTTGTGTTTGACTTCTGCTAACGTCAGTTGACTCCCTCTAAATTGCTGGAAAAGACTGGAACTTATCAAGCTGCCTTTAGGGACAGGACCTGCAGCCTCCATTCTATCTCACCCCTGTCTACCTAACCAGCTAAGGAGGAAGAAGAACACAAACATGCAAAGAAGCAAAAAAAACAGCCTCAGAAAAGGTGGCAAAGGCACTGGAAAAAGATGCAAACACCTCCCTTTCAAAGTTGAGCTCTGCCTCTCAAAATAAGAAACTTTGGAGAAGTCACTGTGAGAAGGGTCATCCTGCAACCCCATGCTGCCAGGAGGCTCTGCAGGGCTGTGCACAGCCCCATTGCTGCCTCTGGACAGACACCTCTTGCTCCAGAACTTTTCTGTCTCCTAGGTACTTTTAACAGGAGAAAGGATGGACAGCTTCAGCAACGCTGAGGAGCAGAGCAGGTCCCCAAGCGAGACCAGAGCTGCTTGGTGCTGTGGATCCCACTGCCACTCTGCATTTCCAGACCTCTTGGTACTGGCTTGCTCTCTCCACCCCCAGAGAGGGTGATCAGGGCAGTTCTGTTGTTTTAAATCCACTGCAATTCATGTCACAGTGTAACTCAGATCCTGTAGGGCTCTAGGGGACTGCAGGGAGTCAAAACTGACTTACTGAGAAGTTTGCGGTGGCCATGGTGGTTCTGGGCGTACTCTTCACTAAGATGTTGTGAACAACACATGGCTTAACAGTAGGTGTTGCCGGTTTCCTAACTAGGAGCAGTGTAAATTCACTGTTTTATTTCAGATTAGAGGCTGTGGTTGTGGTATGGCTTGCTATGTACTTTCCAAACATCATGGTCTGTATGAGAGGCACGTAAAGTATAAGAAGTAATATATGTTCAGAGTCCAAGAGAGAAAATATTGATAGGATGTTTATATACACCCCCAACTTGATTCATTACAGCTGAGATGGCAGAAAAATGGGTCTTTAATATTTATATGTTAACAGCTGGTGTAAATTCACTGTCTAGAGCTAGCTCACATAGGAAATTTTGCCACAGCAGCTATGCCAGAGTAGCTTCCTTTGTGGACTCTATTCTGGAATAAAAAACCATTTTACTTCTTCATAATACTTGTACTCACAACACAGAAATACTGTTCTGGAATAAGGGAATGTTTATTCTGGAGTACCTGCCATATGGGGAATCACAGAGAATACTAACAGAATAGCATTTCTGTCCAGAATATTTAGTCTGGTTGATTTTCTTCCAAGGAGAGAGCCGTGTCACAAATACATAAAGGTAGAGCATACTTGATGCAGAAGGCACAGCTAGGGTAGGAAAAGATTTAGAGCAGCTCAGAAAGAGATGTTTTTTAAAACAATCTGGAAAAAATGTATTCAAAATGTGGAAATTTTAGAACACCAGGAAAGTTTCCCAGTTATTACAGGAAACACAGGACTCTTAAAATGAGTGGCAAATACAAACATTCCCCAAAGCAAAGCAAAGCTGTCTATGTAGACAGTCGCTACTATCACTAGCACATTGACTGCTCATGTTGAGTACTGGAGTAGATTGTTTTTACTGTCTGTACAAAATGGATATGAGAGATTGTTGTATTTCAGGTATTTCATTAGAAGATATGGGACAACCTCATAACATGGCTGAGATGACCCAAGTCACAAACATTAGTCCAACACAAAACACTGGGGTTTTGGGAAAACATCTACCGAGGGTGGGCAGCAGCCTGTGGCCTGTCCTTGCTCTGCAAAAATAAACCTTCAATCGGATCAATTTACAGTTTGATGGACAACCCAGATACTGTGCCTGCCAATAAAAATCAAACACACAGATCCAGCAGTTGAAAAGGTTAAGATGGAGGCTCCTCTTTACAGCTGCGCTTTCTCTTTTAATGCATTCCGTACAAAATCTTTTCATATGTTTGACAAAGAAAATGCCTACTTTAAACGATTAGGGTGCTGTCCTCAGGGGAAGTTGAAGATGTCCATGGTAACAAAATAAATAATGGAGAAAAAAATGGGTCACGCTTTATTACAGCATTTCACGATAACATGGATCTTTTTTTGAAGTGTTAAACTGTGTCTTTTATTTAGTAAAGCATACCAGCCAACACTGCAGCGTTTGGCAATCTGTAATTTATTAGCCGTGATCCTCTTTCATCAGAAGTCATTCTAAATAAAATTGTGGCTGTTTTTTATTTACTGCAACTCATAGTATTCAGTAAGAATGATGATCTGACAGGTGAAAGTGAACAGCAGAGAAAAGTGACAGACATTTTTCAAAAGAAGTGGAAAGTGAATCATGCAGTATGAGCAAGGGGTTCATTTTCTCCTTAGTGTCATTTACATTTGTGCATAACTTCATGGCCAAGACATGCTCCGGTGGTGGCATGGCTGGCCCTAAACCCAGACATAATCTCAGGTAGCTGCGTTGGTTGAAATGTCAGCTAGCAATGCCAAACACACGGAGGGCTGGTGGGGCCCCATGTGTTCTGGAACTCACGTGCATCCCTGATATGGAAGCCCCTTTCCATCAGCGAGCTTCTCTCCCCATTGCAGAGCCTCTCTGAGGACTGGAGAACCTTCCAGAGGACAGCAATGAGCCTAAAACTAAGTTTCATGAGAGAAGTTCATAAGGTAGGTACAACAGGAGGTTCAAAGCTAAGCCAGAAATTGATGCCTTTGGGATTTTGCTGAACAGCTGAAGTTCTTCTCGTGAGAAGTAATAGCTGCTGCTGGGAGGATGGTAGAGGCTCAGTCTTCCTGAATCTATTTTTAATTAGCAGCTCACTTTCTGGGAAATGGACTCTCTGGGATATACCTTATGTAAGGGGCAGTGCACCCGTTGCAACATGCCTTGAGAATCACTTGAGGGAATGACCTCAGTTTTAAAATCTTCCCTTTATTTTTCTTACTGGCAGGCTACCAGTTTTTCTGAGGCACGTGGAAGGAGAAAATTATCACCAGCTTTGAGCTGATCACTCCTCAGAATGATCCCAGCCCGCAAGGGAGCCTCCTGACACTCAGAATAGTCTGTTACTCCTTGTATCCTGTGTGCAGATTTCTAAATGCCCTGCTGAAAAGTTGAGCCTGGCAAAGATTTAAGTACATCCTGCCTCCTTCATCTTTTCATCTGTGCTATCCATGGGAGATCTTGCATCTAAATTTCCCACTTGTCAAAAATCTACCCCATCAGACAGCTTTCTTCATCCTTTATGCTATATAGTGAGAATATGGAATTTTTTCTCTCTCTCTCTTGTGTTTTTTTTCCCCCAAATCTGAAAGGGTAAAGGTGAGCAATATGTGAGAGGTGTATGAAGGGCACAATCTAGCTGTTGCATGGGTCGGCCAGCTGCACAGCCAAGGACACACCACATGCCTCTTGTAACAACTCTGGTGGAGGTGCAGGTAGGGTATGAGCTCCTTGTCCCTCACTCTCCTGGTGAATGCCACATCTGACCACCAGCACATCATGCCTTCGGTTATCCTCATTTGTTACACAGAAATAGATGTATTTAGTATCACCTAGAACTGGGAGATGTAACCTCCACTCAAGCAAGATTTCTATCTGAATTATAACTCAGGAGTAAAATCTGCACACGCAGCAAAAGAGTAGGACGTTCAGTGAAGACATGGAGTCTTTGATACCGTCATGGCAGGGCTTTTAATTTACTTTTCCTCTCTTCTTGCATTACTTCTTTTGTAGGCAGACACAACTTGGTTTGCCCATGCTCTGAGCTATGTATTCATAAACTGACAAGCACTGGAAACCACATGGCCACGATTACTGTAGCACCATGCCCAAGCTAATAAACTGGGCTCAGAGGCAGGATATATTAGGTTGGGCTCACTGCCACTCTAATATATTTACCTGGCATCCATCTGGTTCAATGTGTAGTCAAGGCATAGCTTCTTTTTCCTTCAAAAGACCGTGTAGCTGCACCTTTTGTTATCTCCCCAGTGCTTGAGGGTTAGCTCTGGAGGAAGGAGCATTCTGGTGGAAGGAAATGAAACGTAGATGTCCCTCACTTGCCAGGCAAGGGTGAGGAGGCAATACCAGCTACACACAGCTTAAGAGGAATGAAAGCCATTAGGAGGAATTTTCCCATTCATTTCCCCTGGTCATGTAAGTTAGTAAGACTTAGTGTGAGAAAACTGCCAAATGAAAAGTCAGACCTGTTGTGCTGGCTTCATCAGCATTGGACAACTCTGGATGTGTAGGAAAAGAAAATTCATGTAGACCACAAACCCAATGGAAGCAGAACCACAAAGATTTTGGTCTTCCCTTTCATTCCCTCCCTCATCCTCACAGTTTCAGCCCATCTCATACAGCTGCTTCCCATTCCTTCCCCTTCTGTTTCTCTTGAGAACTTGCCTCATGGCTGTGGTGTGTTTGATGGAGAAGGGCTGGCTACTTTCCAGGCTGAGTCATCATGAAGGGCAACCGCTGAAGCACCTCCTCTCTCAGGTGGAGAACATCCAGTCTGTACATCTCTGCTGAGCTGAGGAATAAAGGCATGATATTACAGAAGTCAAATGTATTCCCCACAGGTCCCCTATTTTGTTTAAAAGCTACTATTAGACCACCTCCTAAGCTTCTTTGAGGCAAGAAGTCCTCATTTTAGAAACAGATCCAGGGAATCATGTAAGTCCTGGATCAAGACAAGGGGTAGGGGAAGGGTTCAGTTTTGGGCAGAGGTTTCACCTGGAAGTTTTGAGCTGGAGCTGGATGCTCCCATGAGAGGGAAGGGGGCTGCTGAGGGAGGAGGCAGGGGTCCTCGCAGCCCTGCACTGGGGAGTTGTAATACATTCCTGCGCATTCAATTAGCAGGATGGAGACCAGATTAAAAACAGATCATTGTCTCTGTTGCTCATGGTGAGCAGAATCTTAGCTCTGCTCAAGATGTTGCTCAGATGTGAGCCAGGGTGGCCCTTTACCTTCCCAGAAGTGACACGGGGGAGCATTACCTCTCCCATTAGAACAGATTTGGCCTGTGGTCCTCGCAGCATTTCTGCAAAGACAGTTCCCTGGGTAAACATGAGACTGCTGTTAGTTGAAAAGAATCATAGTTACCCATTAATCTTTCTCCCTGATTGCTGTGTTGCTTTTAATCCATACTAGAATTTTGTAATTTCCTTAGGCAAAATGTTCAAGGTCATTTGCATCATGACCATGCAAATACGTGCGTAAACATCCTGCTTTCTAACAATACTTTCTTCTTTGGTGGAGTTTGGTTGTGAAATTCTGACCTTTGTTGTATTTGTGCTTGCATCTTAACTCGTTCATCAGGGACACAGAGAGGAACAGGCTGCACAAACTCTTTTCATACACTAAGCCCAGCAGCAACAACAACAACAAAGGGCAGCTAAAATAAGAAGAACACATCTGATGAGAAGCCTTTTGGTCATAAGGTGGTGGTGGGATGGATTCAATGCACTGCGTGCTAACCCTGGGAATCTGTCAAAGCTTTAGGTGGAAACAGGAAGCCAGGCAAGATGGGCAGCAGTCTGCTTCGCTGCTAGCTTGCAAAAAGTCCTGTCAGACTGCTTCCCATGCAGCCCTGGATAAGTGATTTCCTCTCTTTTTGCCTTCATCTCCTCTGTTATATGGGAGTGAGTGCTTCCTTCTTTCTCCCCTTTCATTTACTTCACATGCCTACAGCACCGGTTCTGCTTTGTTTCTCCTCCTGTAGATGCTGGGCCCCAGATTGCTCCTGAGGATGCTGACTCCTACTGCTGTATGAGCAAATGAGATGGAAGAAAGGCTTGAGGCAAAGATGGGGGGTGTGCACCCTGAAACTGAACCTGGAAACAGAGAGGAAGTATATTAATTAGTGCTATAACTTGCCCCAGTTCTGTTGACTTTGGTATGACTGGCTTCATGTTGAATATGCGCCTCTCAGCCTAAGGACGGAGAAAAAAGTGATGCCAACAAAAAAAGGCAGAGTTTGGAAAACATAGAACTCTGTGAAGTACAGCCAACCATAAGTAGGATTCTAGCAATGCAAAATAAGGGATATAGCCCAGGCAATAGCCAGGGAGATTTCTCAGACAGAGGAAACATGCTGCCAGGCCAGGAACTCAGAGGGAATGGAAGTGAGGGGTGCAGACTGAAGAATGCCAAGGCATTTGAAAAGAAAAAAACATCAGACCACAAGGCACAAAACTGGTGCTGAGAACCAAGAGGTGACTCAGAGGACATAGCAGACTTCTCTGTATGAAAGATCTGATGTTTCTTAGAGATATGTATCATTAATGTGGATCAACCAGCACAAGATGAAACTGATTTCTGCTTCTGATGCACTCAAAGTCAATTTTGGAGGAGATGGGCAGGCAGCAGAAGAGGATATATGTATATTCATGTATATTTATACACCCATAGAGATATTTATGCACCTTTAGGGTGCACAGGACAGACTGTTTCTGGCACTTCTCCGTATTTAAAAATACATACTGGCAATTCAACTGAATAACACCCAGCCACTTCCACTTTGGCCCGACAATCTTTTCTTGATTTTGTATGTCTCCCCATAACAATGCACTAAGCAGAGCCTGGGGGCTCGCCGAGGCAAGCCTCCTTGCCACGGCGCCCTCCAGACCCCCAAAGGCTAGCTCTGGTGAACTCTTAGAGGAAGCAAATTCCACAGGCAAGAGTTCACTCCTGGAGCAGGCACACAGGAGGGAATACTCCTCTGCTGCAGAGATTTCAGATACGTGGTTTCTGGCCCCTATCTAGCACACTCATTGTGTTGGTGTATAAGCGATACAGTTGCCCTTTGTATACGATAACCTTTCTCTCTCTCTCTCTCTTTTTTTTTTTTTTTTTTTATGTAAATAGCTTTCTGGTTGCAGAACAGACCTTTCAAAGGCAAAGTGCAGTATAATGAGGTTGTCTGGAGCTCGTGGATAACGTGAACCAAAGCCTCAGGAAAGGATAACATTGCCCTTCCTGTAATCTCTCTACAGTGTTCACTGAAGCCGAGGTACTTGAGAGGACCACACAGACTAACTCGCTGGTCTTCATCCCAGCATATGGGCCACCACAGAAGTTTGGCCCAGACAGGGTGGGAGTTAAGAAAGAAAGAAAGAAAGAAAGAAAGAAAGAAAGAAAGAAAGAAAGAGAGAAAGAAAAAGAAAAAAAAAAAAAGAAAGAAAGAAAAAAAGATAAATGCAAAGAAAAGGAAACAGGAGACCCACAAAGGTAGGAAAGGAATCTAAGAGAAGAGGGTCAACAAAATAAAGGGTGTACACTGTTTTCCAACAGGATGATACTGAATGCAAAAATATGGCACCAAATAAATGGTAATGATGGCAACTTGGTGCTAGTTATCTTTGTCTCTTACACTGCAAGAAGAGATCTCCCCAGTTCTGGAGAAGGGCACAATGAATTACAGTCTCAGAGACTGGTAGAGGGTGTCCTGCTCTACTCTGGTGACCAGGGGACAAGAGAGCACAATGAACCTTGGGCCTTGGTGCTGTTGTCATTGATACTGCAGAACCCATGGGGGTTTCTCCGGAGAAGTGGCTGGACACCAGACATATGCTGGAGCACCCCAAGAACATGCTGTGCCCATATTTAAGCAAATTAGTTTCACTGTTCTTGACTGGGCCATATTTTGCTGCAAAACAGTAAAATAGGACGGGCAGGTAGATCTCAGCCTTAGGAGGGTCAGGAGCATGCCTACCTGGGGAGCCTAAGAGCCAGAGGCTCCAGTGCAGACACAGCTACAGGCTGCCCTTTGTTCAGCCCCCAGCAGGAGACATGAAAGGAGAAATGCAGAGCATGGGAGGGAGCTGATGGCACTGTAGCCCTGGGACCAGCAGCAGCTAAGGACAGTGAGTCTGGGGACAGGAGAGAAGTGTTGTGAAGGTGAGGACCATTAGGGGACATATAGTGAAAAGCTGGTGATGGGGGAGCAGGGGAAGATGGGGAGTTGGGCATGATCTGGGAGCTGTACTGGAGAAATGATAGGAAACTAGACATGACAGCTAGAGGAAATATGCCTTTTGCAGAATGCAAAACCATAATAAAAAGTTACAGAATAATTTATTTTAAAGTCATTAATAGAAAGAAAGCAGACAGCTAGGCTTAATGGAAGGACTTTGTTCTGCTGGGGTCAAGAAAGTATTTTCTTCAGACCAAGGCTGAAGGCCTCGGTCTGCACCTGCCCACCTTAGATGTGGCTCTGTTGTAAAGCAGGAACAAGCATCAGCTCCAAATGGTGGGTTAGCTGGACAGGTGACCTTTACAGGAGCATGGGTACATCCTTCACCCTCGGAGGCTCCTGTCCCTAAAATGTGTGACAGCTCCAAGGGATCTGTGACAGGATCTCCTCAACTTGGCCCCTTTCCCTCCTCTCTTCCACACCTTCCTCCTTTACAAAACTCAGCAGAAGTACATTACTTTTAAAAGCCCGGCTGCTTCTGCTTACACTACTCAGACTTTTAAGGCCAACCAGAGGCTCAAAGAGAAAGACCTGGGCTGAGAGCACTGGAATGACTGAGACAATCTCTGGAAGAGTCTGGCAAGTAATAACAAAAGTCACAGTCATAAAAAAACAAACTAGCCCTAGGGCTACAGCAGCCAAACACTTGCTATGGGTGTCCAACTTGGTGCACAGCTCCTGAGTTAGCTCTACGGGACCTGCAGCAGTGGCCCTTGCCTCCGCCACTGAGAGGGGAAGAGGTAGCTCAGGGCAAGTTGGGTAGATCATTAATCAAGTGGGAAAGACACGTGCACTAGTCAAATAATGCACTCCTTTTAATTGATTCTGTCCAGAAGTCTAAAGCCTTTTTGCTTTTCACTGCTTTGTCAGTACAAAATAAAATAACCAACCAGGTATGCTTGTGTATGTTTAGTCACAAAGACACGCTGCTCACTGGTTTGTCCTCTGCCCCTGTGTTGAAATGCCAACATCTCTGCAAAAATAACTCATCAGGCTGCACTGGTGATTCAGCTAGGGCTTTTCTAGGTTACAGAAGTGTAAGGAGAGAGTCTTTGTAGTTTTTAGTTGTAGGCAAGCAGGAGTGGTATACAGAAATAGTATTTCCTGCCTGCAGTTCAAATGTAACATGATGGCTGTCTTAGAATAAAAGCAAAACAAAAGCTGTTTACAAAAATTTGTCTTTAACACCATTTCAGTAATGACTTCTCCACACTGGTGACAGCTTTTGTAAAGTTTCATTATGAGAGAAGTGCATGGTTTCCCAGGAGCTCCAGGCATCTAAAAGAAAATCTTGGCACTTGGGAGGCTGCTTTCATTCCAGTAATTGCTTAAAGAGTTCAAACATGAGCTTCCCTCTGGCCTTTAGCAAATCACTTCCTTTTCTCTTGGTGGGATAACTTTTACGTATCTCACAGTGATGCGGAGAGGCTTAGTAAATCAATTCGTAAAACACTCCAAGTCCAATGCAGACATTAGATGCTGAGATTGCTGTGTGCTGTGTGCTGCTGCCCTTGGACACCATGCTTTCAGCGCACTGAGAGCAGGCAGACTGCTGGAGGTGCTCCTGCTGGCCACACTTTCTTCCCAAAAGCCACCATAAGAAACATTTTAGTCAAAATAGCCATATCCAAATAACATTAAGTAACTGAGCAGGTAGATAAGGTAGAGCAGTTTAAGGTTCTGACCCAGATTTGATCCTTATCCCACTTCAGTTTCCTGAAAGTTAAACTGGCCCCATTGGCATTCCTGCAGAAATATACACACACCATCAGCTTCGAACCTATTTGTCTTCGGATGCCCACAGAACTAACTGTAAATGTTGAAGCCTTCCAGATGTTCCAACAGGAGATGCTCCTGCATCTCCAACAGGTACCCACGTACCCCCATGTGAGAGGTAGGGTGAGGAAGAGGTAGGCTGCCTTTGAAGAAGCAATCCATGTCCATGATGCCAATGGGATAATATTGACAGTGCAGCTTCAATTAGATGCCTATAAATATGGGTTTTAATTCAGTGCTTAAAAATATCAAGGATAATCTTTGTATTTTTAACCAGATTTTACACATCTCTCTTGCAGCGTAGAGGAAACATACCAATGCATCTCCTTATGACCATATCCATAGGTCAGTCTGCACCCACAGTATTTTCCTCTGCTGTAAACATTACATATATACTATTTAAAATTAATTGCTTTACAGGTAATACTTGATACCTGTAGCACTTTCCAGGTGAATAAAAACAGGTTTCCTGTAAAGGCAGAACTATTTTGCTATCCTTATCTAAGTTACAGAGGAACAAGGCAGAGAAGTTAAAAGCCTTTCATATCAGCACAGCAATTGCTCTTTTCTGTTGATCTGGTAGAAAATGCTGGTGAGACATCAGCCCCAATATTTTAGCCACTGTCTTCTGTACAGGCATCCTTTTGGGTCTGCCCCAAAGTTCATTGAGGGCTGCAGGGGATGACCCAGAAGAGAGCAAAAAGCAGATAAAGAGTGCAACTTTTCAGTGATACTCAAAAACAGTTGCACGCAATGTCTGCGGTGTGCCTTCTGCCTGCAGCCTAGTCCTCAACTCTTTTTGAACTCTGCAGCAAAGTTGTGCAGGCTATTGTCAGCTTCCTCTTCCCTGAGCACTTAAGAACAAATGCTGCTTACCTCAGTAGGTCTCCAGCTCCTGGCAGAGAAGAAAACCTGGGCAACTGTCGGGGCAGTAGAGAGGGCTTTGGCACAGCCGGTGGGAGAGCTGGACTCTGTCCTTAGCCATGCGATGGGACTTCTCTCAAGTAATTGCTCCAGCTCCAATGCAGGGTAATGAAACAGATGTTTCTGTGCTTTGACGTGTACTGGTGACGGCTGAAATCCTACTGCTTTGGATACCAGACTCTCTTTCCCGTGTGTTAATTTTTACTGTTGCGGTCTCTCTTTTTTTTTTTTTTTTTTTTTTTATTCCATCTATATTTAGTCAGAGATGGGATTTGGAGGAATGTAAATAAGTTGAATATATATCTGTAAACATGTAAACATACGAACAAACTTGGCAGTCCACTGTCAAGTGGTCTGTTAAATGTGCTGACATGATCACACTGCATTCTGACAGATTTAGGAGCCTGCCGGGCTTCCCACCCATGCTCTTTCTCTCTCAGACACACACACAAAGTCTCATTCACATTTCAAACTGTGTGGACCATGCAGGCACTACGTTTGGCTGTGCAATAGACAACCTGAAGCTTCTTTCACCCTTAGTTAACCAGTTACTGTTATGCAGACAGATAGATAGATGACTTGCAGATCACCAGATGGGTAACAATCATTTTCTTTGCATTTGTGCAGAGATCTGTAAATGGCTCAACCTCGTGGCCTGAAAAGTGCAGTGAGTAGGGTTACTGCTGGGGTGCCCTGCTCCTACAGCTTTGTCACCCTGAAGGGTTTTGAAAGCTGTGAGTACAAGGCTGGAGTCCCCAGAAGCCAGTGCTCTGGCTCATCTGTTGAGAGACTCTCTATCAGAGGGAAGATCGTATGGGGCTGGAGCCTCTGGAGTGCACATGCTGGTTAATATATCCTTGCAGAGGAAGTGTAGTCAATTCTCTGCAAACGGTCATCCGTCCCACCAGCCAATAATATCAGGTGCTGAAAAAGTCCCTCCATATAAATTATCCTATATTATCTAGCCATCCTTTACATTGGCCTGTACAGGAGCAGTATGCTTGCCAGCTGTTCTCCCAAGTTTCCCTCAGCAGCAGCATCCACATCATCAGTCTAAAGCAGCAGTGGCCTCCGAGATGACACACAATGTGTTCTGAGGAAGCACATTTTACCCAGAAAAATGAGATAATTCACTGAATTCTCCCAAAGTGAGAGGACAATGGGTTTCAAAAGTCCCCCTCCCCTCCCCTTTTCTTTTTCCCCTTGCTCTTTTAAACATACAGCACTGGCTGTGAACACTGAGCTCTTGCTGCTTTTCAGGGATGTGGTTTTGTGCTATTAATAAAGAAAGGCAGAAACGCTCAATGATTTCTGTTAATGCAGAGTGAGGTGTGTGCTTGGCAAAAAAAAAGATGCAGTTCAGGCGGATTTGGGGTTTGGTTGCGTGCGTGTGTATATACAGAGATAAATATATATACATATACGTTAATGAGAAAAGGAAGAGGAATTACCATTTTGAGGGGGAAGTTGAGGGTCTTTTTAAACTGCTTCCCAGGGCCTTGTAAAGAAAAGCTGAGTGGGAGAATAGGTATTTTCCTCAAACCTTTCTGACCCCAGTGGTTGAATTGTTGGCTTTGTTTTGTTTTCATTAGAATGTAGGAGAACGACGAATTCCCAGCTCTTCTGCACTTATCCCATGTGGTTCAAGTAATCATGATGCTGTGTGTGAAGCCACTGTCTAGATTTCACTTTTGACCAGACACATTTCAGTGGAAGCAAACTGCCCATTCTATGCTGCAGCTGCAGCCCCCTTCACCCATCATTGCCTTACAACCAGCCACTGTGCCTGGCCACTGCCGGGCTGCTCCATCCAGCACAGCCTCTTCCATGGAGACCATGGGGTACAGGCAAATGTGGCAAGCAAACAGCTCCATCATCCATGTGTGATGCCAGAGGGGGAGTACATGGAAGGCAGCTTCTCCTGGAGGAAGTGGGGATGCCCCAGGAAGCTCCTGGGGAGGCAGCAGCACGTGCCACCGCTGCTGCCGTGTGCTGGACACAGAGGGACGGCTGGCTGGGAAGGTGGGGGAAGGAGGAGGGGAGAGATGCAAACAGAAACATCACTGCTGAAATCTTTGCCATCTGGCTTTAAGAAGATGAACAGACAATGTTGGTTGGTTTTTGTTGTTGTTGTGTGTTTTTGTCTTTTTTCTTTAACTGACAGAAATTTAGTAGTTTTTTTTGTTTGTTTGTTTTCTGTTTCTGTTTTTTTTTTGTTTGTTTTGTTTTGTTTTATCAGCATCTTTAACACAGCCTCCTAAACTCCCTTCTCCTACTCATCCCCTTTGCTTGTCTATGCAGAGCTATTAAAGGCTTATAATGGAAATATTTTTGCATCTATGTAGTGGAAAACACCCGTTCAAACCGGATGTTTGAGATCACAGGGACTGACCCAGAATCTGCACTGGGGCAGACATGAAAGCATGAAAATTTCATTCACAAAGGTTTTCTGGGACCAGCTCTTTTCTGCCTCAGCAGAGTCACGCACATGCTGGCTCAGACGCTCCCACAGCGCTTCCAGCGCGGAGCCAGTTGCTTTCAAAGTTATGCAGGGCTACATCCTTAATGGACAGAGGCCATGAGCACGACTGGGAACAATTACCAGCTGAATAAGACGTTCATCTGCGAGGGGTGCGCTTCTGCCAGCTACTACCCTTGGACGGCCCAGGGAGCGAGAGGCACAGTCAGTCCCACGCCTACTTGTTTTCCTTCCCTCCGCTGCCACGGTTTCGACTGATTTTGATTACCCTGGCGCCAAATAAATGAAAACATTTCATAGACATATAATCACCCGTCACTGCGAAGAAAGGAAAAATGCTTGTGTACCGCGTGTTTATAAATACGCCTAATGAAAAAGGGAGAGCGCTGCCCTTCCCAGCCTCGTGTCACGTCGGGAAAGCCAGCCGCTGCTCGCGTCCCAGCACGATCCGGGGGTGCCACGGGGGGATGCATTGCCCTGCCCTCTCCCCCCTGCCCAGGCTGTGACGTTCGGTGCGGGGTGTGAGAGGTAAGCGGTGCCAGGAGAGCCCGCAGCAGCATCAGAGCAGTGCGTGGAGGTGGTGAGCTGGGAGGGGAGGGTGTGGGGACAGTGGTTTGCAGGCACAGCCTGCCAAAGCTTGCTCAGGAAGAGACTGGAGTGGCTTCCAGCGGATCGGGGTGCTTCGGTGTGGCCAGGTAAAAGGGAAGAGTGGTCGCGGCCAGCTCCTCAGGAAGCTTTCCTAATGATTTGGCAGTGGGGTTTCTTGATGTATTTATTTGTTTATAGCTAACGGGAGTGTTTGTTTTGCCTCTGTGTTTTTATGGAGAGTGTGGCTTGTCACGTAAGGCTGAATACAACTCAATATGAGAATGTCATGCCCTAAATGCAACCTTTAAAAAGGCCAGATCCTCTGCTGTAAGAAGAAAATAAATGTGTGTAAATGTCATGACAAAGTGCCACTAAGATGTATCCATTAAGCTCTTTTGACCCTTACCTTTTACCTGTCAGATCTGCTGATAGGTTACTGTCTGCATCTGCCCTGGATCCATGAACACAGGCATACTGTTGTCCTTTTCCAAACTATTATCTGAGCTGCAGTTAGTAGAAGGCCTTCACACCAGGCTTTTTTCCTTCTGAAGGTATTGTGAGCATAGGATAAAGCATTGTGAGCATTGGATAAAGTGGACAAACATAAACTGCACTGGCAAGACATCATGCCAGGTGCTTGTGGAGGTGGATGCTGCTGCAGAAGCAGCTGTATTGCACCACACATTCTGCACTTGCAAGGCCAGGGTGGGTGGAGAAGACAAAACATGAGATTGCTAAGTGCTCCTTCTAAGTTGCTGCTCCTGAACCTTCTGCAATAGCGGAGAGATGTAAGTGGAGCCACTGCTCTGAATGCAATGAGCTGCTCTTTCTAAGGTACAGGCAGCTTACAATTCACATTTTTAAAAATTTCTTCTTTTTTTCTTCAATGCTGTGAAGCTGATGCAGCATTTCAGCTTTCGTGGTCCTATTGTAAAAGAAACAGTGTTTTGTGTTCTACTGGAAGTACCACAATATGAAAAAAAGAAGATTATTGTTTTTTCAAAGAATGGTCAATGATTTATTTTTCTTACATTGTGATGGAGGACGGCTTTAAAATGTTTTTCTCTCCAGTCATGCTTCAAATCCTGTCCTGTGACTTTGAAAGACTGCCTTGTAGTACTTGAAGATTTCAGATATGGCACCAACACCAAAGCAAAAGCTGCAGCCTGACGTGGGCTGTAGAACAACGTCATGCCTTCCGAAGTGGATAATGACCTTTTTCCTGGAGCCAGGACACCCCAGGCTTGTAACTGTCCCCTGGGTGTAGGCTGGCCAACAACACAGGCTGGCTAGATTGTGTCACCTGCTAGAAACACAGAACTTGAGACAGAAAGGGACCTAGGAGGTCATCACTTCCATTCCCAAAATTTTATCAGGACTAGCTCTATAGACAGATAGCAACAGTATTTCACGGCATTCCCACTCTTCAAAACCTCTGGTGATGACAATTTTACAGTCTCCCTGGACAGTTTATTCTAGAGTTTAATTACCCTAAAAAATAAAAAAGTTTTTCCTCATGTCTAAGTCTCCCTACCTGCAGTCAAAGACCATCACCCCTGACTACCTACAGTGAATACAGAGCATGGCTTATTCCCTTCCTACTTGTTAGCACATTATGGGTTTGAAGACCAGTATCAGCTTTCCCTTGACAGACCAGGAAACAATCTCAGCTGAATCTAACCTATAGGCCACATTCTTCAAGGCCTTCTCTGTTGGCCTCTCCAGTTTTCCCACGTTCTTGAACTATGATGGACTATGGAGGGCTGTGCCCTCCAGCTGGGGTTTTGCCAGTACCGGCTCAGACAGAAAGACTAAGCTGTGTGACTTGCCCATGACACTCAGCACTTGCTTTTCCTGTAGCCAGATAACGCTTGCACTGTTAACTACCAGCCCCATGTCTTCCTCTGCAGAACTTCTGCTGAGCCAGTGTTTCTCCAGCTGGTGTTTGTGTAGCTGATTATTGCTAAACACAAGACCTGGAACTTGCACTGGCTGAATTTCACCCTCTTTATTCACACTCTTGCTCACTGGGCCAAGATCTTCTAGGATTTTAGGCTTGTCTTCCAAAGTGTTTGTGGTTTCGACTCTTTTGGTAGCATCAGTAAGAGTAGGGTGTGTTTCCTTTCTGAATGAGTTAACACAGGGGGGTTGCACCTGATGCTTGTTTTCTTTGTCCTTTTTAGTTGCTCCTCCATGCCATCTTACCCTCAAACCACTGACGGGTACATGAACCAAAAAAAGTGCCAGAGATGGCTTCGCTCTTTTCTAGATTTCTGAGAATTTATCATCTACCTTCAGGTTCCCAAGAGGAGTTGCTAACAGCCTTGGGACAGCTTCAGCCAGCTGCCAAACTATCCTAGGGTTCATTTCCAATGTAGTCAAAACACCCAAGGGCACGTCCCCACTAGTATTTCAGTTTGAATCAGGAGTGTGCTTTCGAAGCACGTCTCCTGATTGTTCCCCCTGGTGGCACTTGGTCTCACGCTGTGTAGTACTAATGGGCCATAAGAACCCGATGACTTTCAGATGGCACTGATGTGGATGGTGCACTCTGGCCCCACTCGGTCTCTGGGTCAGACAAGCCGTAGTTTGAGGTAAACCTCCCTGAAATATGCATGATGTAGGAGTCAGATCCTTAGCACCGGCTGTTCCCTGGCACTATTACTTCCAGCGATTCCTTTCTATATATGCTTGAACTCTTGCCTCGCTGTCAACAACATGACTTTGTAAGCCAGCTCCTCGTAGCTGACCAGATCCACAAAGACACGCATGAAAGATGTAACATGCTATGTGGTTTCCTTGGGATCTGTTATCAGGTTTCCCTCCCCGGTGAACAACAGACTGACTCTTTCCTTGGAGGGCGAGTGTTAGGTTACTACTTGTTTGACACACTCAGGCACGTGCATACAACCTCCCTGCAACTGTGGAAATGCTCCCGGGTACTGCTCCTCTGAAACGCCCTTTGTAGCCAGGCATCTGGCTGTCATTAAGGTACAATTTAACTCAAAGAAAAATCCCTTCTTCCCTTCTTCCATCATTAAATACAGGGAGGTTGAACGTGTCTGCAAGAGTCATCACTGGCACGTGTTACTTAAAGGGTTCAGAAAGGACAAAAATATTCTGCCTGCACTGACATAGAAGTGGCCGTGTGCTTGCTAAAACCGCACCTCTGCTCCCAGGAAAGTCACTCTTGTCTGGTGACTAATGTTAAATGCTGCCTAAGCCTCTTAATGAACCTGAGCAGGTAACTTAAAGCAGACCATAACTTAGTAAAGGTACATAAATTACTATTAACTTTTATTTAGGATACTGACCAAAGTGGGTTTTCTCACATATTCCTGAACTTAGACAATTTCAGGGCTGCTGTCCAGGCTCTGATGTCAAGACATAACTGGCTAACTGTGCTACCCTCTGGAAATGCTATTCGAGGTTTTTCTTACGATGCTATGTCATTGTCCATGGCAAAATATTTCAACACCACATAAAGGACGTGCTTTATATATTATTACCAAATGATACAGAAATGCACAAAGTTCCTATGGAATACAGAAGGAAATCTGTTGTTGATCATTTCTGCTCAACTTTGATGCAGATTGTTTTAATATTTTATTTAATTAGCATTTAATGTGCCTCCCATACAACAGCTGCCTTTTTCCACTGAATGCCACAGAAATGTCTGAACAAAAGAAAAATGAAGCGAAGGTAATGGAGTACCTTGTATTTTGCATATGTGCATGAGGTGCAGTTGTGTTTTGCTTTTTTCAAAGGCTCACGTTCAAGCTCTCAGCAAATTTATTCTCTGCTATGAAAGGTAGCAAAAAGGAATAATAATAATAATAATAAAACTACTTTGCACAATTGAACAAAAGTAGAATTAATAGATAGACCTCCAGTCTTTCACAATAGTGACCTACTTTGTAGTGCCACAGATCAATTTGCATTAGGGAGGAATTTTTGCTTCCTGCTCTAGTTGTTCTTCACTTTCCTGGCTGTCCTGGGAAGCAGGCATTTCGTGGTGCTTCTTGTCTGACTGCTCTAGCCTTCAAGGATGAGCTTCAGCTTATATTGTGCTGCTTTCTGGAACAAGACAGAATTGAAGTGTCCTTTGTCTTAAAACCATTAAAAATAAAGATCATAGGAAAAAAAAGAAAGAAAAAAGAAGGAAGGAAGGAAGGAAGGAAGGAAGGAAGGAAGGAAGGAAGGAAGGAAGGAAGGAAGGAAGGAAGGAAGGAAGGAAGGAAGGAAGGAAGGAAGGAAGAAGCAGACATTAAGAGCAGACAGAGAAAGCAAACTTAAAGGAAAGAAGCTGGCATATATTTGGCCCCTTCAGCCATAAAACGTCAAGGTGTAGAAGATGTTTTATTCTCAAAGAAGCTGGAGTAGAGCTCAGCCACTCTGGTGTTGAGCTCTTTGCCCTCTCTCAGACTTCCTCAGCAAATTACAGCCACTATCTATGTCACTGTCTGAGCCTGAAGGGAGGATGAATAGTCTTACATATCACTGAAATTATAAACTGTTCAGAGCAGTAGCTAAAACTTACTATGCAATTGTACATTGCATACTCCCAGAGGCTGGAAGTACAGTTTCTAGGAATATACAGCTACAGAAATGCATCACTGTTACTTCTGTGATGTTCCCCCTTCACTTCTCCTGTTTTGAGGTGTGTTCCTTGGTCTCTTCATCTCCATTGTCCCCCTCTCGTCAACTCTTGCAGGTGCTCGAGTGAACATTGCACTGGAACAGGTTGCCCAGGGAAGTGGTGGCACCACCATTCCTGGGGGTGTTCAAGGAAAGCTCAGTGCCAAATCTGCCAATGGCAGATTTCTAGCACCTTTGGTGAGACCACTGAGAGTTTATCCAGACAAAATTTCTCAGTGGTTTTCATTAACTGCCCTAAAGGGGCACGAGAGGAAATAATGCATAGAAGCTGATGTACTGATTAGCTGACATGCTACCCTTACTCAGAGTGTGCCGAGGAAGAAACGAAACCAAATCAAGTGACAGCTGCTAGTAAGATTTTATGGGGATGGAAATGAGCTGCACTCACTCCTAGTGGAAGTCCCAGGACTCACAGTAAGGCACAAAGGGCTCCCTTCCTTTGAACACACACAGGAGCAAGGCGATGCTTCTTCACAGTCATATGACCTCAGAGTCAGATAAACGTACAGATAAGGAGACAGTTCTGGTTTTTAAAGGGGCAGAGCAAAACCCAGTATGTGCCAGGCATTCTGGAAGAATGGCAGCTCTGCAGGTCCATTAGGTCACAGCACCAGCGTGCCTGGCACTGGGAACAGCAGCACAACCCTTACATTGCTACCTTCAAGCAAATAAGCAATTGCCAGCTCTCAAAGAGAAAATAAATAAACCTGAACAAATTGTGTTTATTTTAAGACTACAGTTCAAAAACCAGGGGCTCGTTTCCAATGACATTCCTTCCATTGAGTTCAGCAGGCATTAGATCAGGCCTTCAGATGTTTGAAACCATGATTTCTGCCAATATCTCAGTGAGCAACCTCCTTTCATGGGTTTCCTTCTGCTGATGCCATTTTATCCATCTGTGTGGTCTGAAGCTCGGTGTGCTGTGCTGCTGCAATCAGAGGAGATCCAAGGATTCCCCAAATGCTTTCCCTTGAGGGTACTTGGCATGAGACTTTTCCAGGGAAAAAAGAACCTTTGAACACTGTTTGGTTGTATGCCTTCAGAGACAAGCACACAGCAAGTAGGATTCAGAGTTCAGGCTGGGAAAGACATCCCTGCCCAGTTCACTACAATTTCTCAAACATGCACACCCACACCTCAGGCTGCGGGCTGCTCAGTTATACTGACAGGTTATTTTTTTCTGAAAGAAATCCCGTGGCAAGAAACTTGTATGATACAGATTGACAGCACAACGGATTTTATCATTTATCCACTGGCAAATTGAAAAGAAAAAGAAGACAATGCCAGTTTGTTTCAAGGGATTTTCTCCTGGAAAGCAATGTGAAACTACAGGATCTCTCTGAAACTGCATTTAATAGTGAATAATGTGGAGCAAAGAGAAACAGGGCTCCAGGATATCCGAAATTTTCCAGTGGTTGCACTACTGACTGCAGCAGGATTTGGAAAGATTTCTTCCCCAGGGATCCCAGTTTTCATGCCAGGTCTCCATTCCACATCCCCTTTTTCAGCTAGATCCTGACAGGCTGGGAGACACAGTAATCCCCCGAGCAAAATGGAGACCAACCCCAGATTTTACTGATCACCTTGATTGTTCACTTAATCTAAACCAGGGGGAACCACTTCTTAAACAGAGATGTGTGCAGTAGTTATTAGGAAAGCATGCACTGTGGGCACTATTTGTATTTTGATGCTATCGGGCATTGACATGCTGAGAAGAGGGACTTCAAAAAAAAAATTATAGATACACTATGACCAAGATTTTTAGAAGCAGGTAACAGTGCCACGTGCTTCATTTTCTGATATGAAACCACAGCTGAAATTATGAACCAAATTAAAGGGACCTAACTTTCAGAAAGGACCAGGCTTCCTATCACCAAATCATTCCATGGGCTCATGGTGGCAGTATGGAAAATCATTAGCTACTGCTGACAATTTCCACCATCACATCTACAGAAGACTTTCTAACCAAAGGATTGTTTCAGTAAGATCATCTTCCCTCCCAGACTGAAGGGAGTTGCTCATTTTTCCTACAGGTGTACTAAGGTCACAGCACTAAACTACTATGTCAACACAAAAAGCAGTTTTGCATGTTGTTGCTTTCTGTGTTGTGGTATGATCTGTTTTATGTGCACGCTTGCAGCCCCGGGTAAGAGGGTTCTGGTATGGTATTTCAGGGAGAGTTTTCCTCATAATTTCTAGGACTACTGAATAAAAGGTTGCAGACACAAAGGTGAAATTCTGTTCTGGGTAACTGTACGCTTATAACAGGGAAGTTCCACTGAAACCATGGCATTGGGCTATGTTTAGCTGCTGAACAAAGAGTAAAATTTAAGAGAGAGGGTTGAACAGGATTCAAAGGTTGTAAAAACAGAATGAAAACTTTTCATTTGCAAGTTTTCCTCCCATTCTAGTGTCTGCTTTTTTATTGCTAGACACTACCTTGAGGCTACAAGGAATCTCATACAGCTGTCATTGTATCTTTGTAGGTTGGCCAACACATGACAAGCTTATTAAGTGATGTGAGCAGAGTGCTATTGCTTGTGACTGGACCTCTCATCAGCCCAGACTCCCATCCTGTGACTCACCAGTACTTCTTTCCCTTAGGAGTGAGCCTAAAAGGAAATTCACATCCCAGTTAACTCTCGTTAGCTTTCTACAGTGTATCTCATCCCACTGACAACCATGCATAAACTGAGCACATTTTTGTAAGAGAATACATTTATTACAGCACTGCCTCCACACTGCATTATCAGACGTGCTGATGTTGGGTGGAAGAGTGGCCAAACATAGGATGATCAACACATAAAGCAAGACTGAAGCTGCTCTTTATGGAGCACCCTTGCTACACCCCATCCTGCTTTCAGCATTTCAGTCTGTTATACAAGTAAAGGTGTGGATGTTTTGTGGGCAGGAAGACAGCAGTTTCTGGGAAAACAAATGCCTTCTTTGCTTGCTGAAGAGACTTTGCTCAACACAAAAACAGACCTGATGCAACAGCTACCAGCTGCTTAAGAGAGTGAGGATGGGATCAGCTCCAGTCGTGCCTGCCACTAAATGGCCATGTGTGGGTAGGTGCCTGGCTCTTTGCTGGCCTGTAGGTAAAGACCTTCAAATACAGATACTCTTACAGCCACATCAGATTTTATTGTAATCAAATGAGGATACATTCTGGGGATTTGGGATGTATTTTTTTACTCTGACAGGGCCCACCAGGACAGTCACTGAAGTGGTAGAGGTGTGCTGTGGCTGGCAACGCAAGAAACTCAAGCATTGTTTTGCAGGATGTGCCTAAACCTCAGCTGCCCTCCACTTCAACTTAGCATATCTCCAAGCCAGCAATTAACACATCCAAGGATTTCACATTGAGGAAAGGGGAAAACCCAGACTTTGCCATAAATTCATATGGAAGAAAAAGCAAGCAAATACAACATGGAAAAATGAGGTAAACAACCCCCTTGTACCCCTCTTTCTTTTGTTAAGCTGTTTCCCAGGATGCAGTGTTAAACATTTCCTTCAGAAAATCTATGAAAATAACTTTTTTTGTACTGGTTCAAGGCAGATTCTCACATCCATTCTCCTTCATTTAAGGCCAGATGAACAACAGCACTCCTCTGCTTTATTTAGTGGTGAGTCTTCATTTATATGATGCTGCATACCTTTTTCATGAATCTCTGCCTGTTTTCTCTAACACAGTCAGCCTGTTCTTGTTGCAATTTCTTCAAGACTCATCCATTTCCCTAATCAGCCTTCCCTCTCTGAATGTATCTCTGGCTTTCCGCTTTCTGCATCAAGCGCAATGTTTGTGTCCTCAGCTCCACGACTCTTCTCACTTCTCCTTTTCTCTCTCTCTCTCTTTCCTTCTCTCTACTATTCTCATGCTATGCAATTGCTATTGCAAATGGCTGCTCCCCAGCCTCTTTGTTCACCCTTTTACATCACAGTAATCTTTTATCCATGATGTCACTTATACCCCAAACATCCTTCCAGATCCTGCTTGTTAGGCATTTTCCCTAAGTCAACTAAGACCAGACAGGGGGGCAGTTAATATTAGGATATTTACTGAAGCCACATAAAGAAATTTGGTATGCATTTTTCTGTGAGGTTCCTTCAGCAGTGGGGCATCCAAAACCTTTGCACAGTTTTGGAAAATCTCTGGGAATCTGCTTGCTCTTTACAGGGGATGCTCAGGTGGGCATTCATCAGGCTTTCATATGGAATCAGGTTAGTGGAGAGGCAGCTGCAGACTATTGTGGTGGAGGGCGGTAACAAGGTGCAAGTCCCAGGCCACCAGCTATTTCACCCAAAGCCTCCTCCAGACATGGCACCACACCAGGAAGAGGTTAGCATAGCCATAAAGACACCAGTCTTATTTGAGATCATGTTACCAACTTCAGGTTTAATTTATTCATCATCAGCAGCATGCTGATGTTCTTACAGTGAGTGAGTCCTACCATAAATGGTGAAGTCTTTTCTAAGCAATTAGATGGAATAAGGTGTTTTTACTAGGATTTTCTGTGAAAGACAGATGCTAAGCATTATTCTCAAAACTCACAACAGATAAGTAATTTGTAGTTTTCTCACTAAGTTACTTGAATTACTTCTCTTTCTCTTTCTTTCTAAGTAGCTATTTAATTTCTTATTTTCTCCATTTACAGGAAAGTGATGAGTTGCTTTGAAAAATGTCACCAAGAGCATCCAAAAATGTAAACAGTGGAACATAGTTGACGACAGTATCTACACAGTCCTGCTGAAGTGTCTAAAAACAAGAAACCAAAGAGACGGTGAACCCTGGAAAGCTCTCCCCCACTCATGAGTAATCCCACTGATTCTAGTAAAACATCTCACATGAAGAAACGTAAGCATGTTACCTGTTTTACTGTGCTTGCTTTGTGATTTTATCGATGGAAGTTCAAACTCAGCCCTTGCAGATTTAATCCAAGTTCAATTCTCGCCACTGTTTTGTGTTATTATTTATCCAGCTTGATCTGGTTCTCTCTTTTATTTTCAGCCAAATTGGAATTTGCTGATGCAGTGATTGAGAAAACGTACAGTGGTGACACATGCCAATGTAAAGGACGGGTCAGGGCTCTGGCTGGAATTTGCTCCCCAAATGAGAAAGGGAAAAATGGAAAAGTCAACAAGGTGGGGAGGTGATTGTATTAACCAGTGTGCATCACCTCTAATTAGGCACTGCTGTGTCTGGCATGAGGGAGTAGCACACCCCTGGCACTCACTAGTTCTTGCATGAGGTTTAGGGACATGTAGGATAGATCCAAATTGGTGCTGGCCTGCAATATTTGCAGGAAAGTTCAAAACGATCTGAAGTTTTATGCAAGCTTCTATGTGCAAACAATTTTAGGTGCTTACTGGATATTTGAGGCCTTTCCTTTTTCCAACCTTTCCTGGAATGTTCCCACTTTTTTTCTTCCCTTTACCCCACTGTCCACAACCATTTAACTCATTCCAATCCACCAGCAAAAGACTGGTGAAATGCTCTCCGAACTCAGTTACGACAATAAATTATTGGAGAAAGAATAAAATAACCCCTGTATCCAGGGGGAAAAAAGACCAGAAGTTGTGGAGTGATAGTGGTCAGGTTCTGCATTATCAGAGTTGCTGTAACAGAGCACTCTGTAGCAGCACTGATGTAGCATTTTTGGTATAGCTGCAAAACAGGAAGACCAGAAGGAAACAGTTCATTTAGGTCACTCTTTTTTTTTTTTTTTTTTTTTTTTTAGCTTAGTTATTTAATCTGGGTCACTTTTGAAATGAAAAACTAAAGCATTTTTTTTGAAACTGTTGGAGTGAAATGCTTGTTTTTTTTTTAAAAATGTTTCCATGCTCCCCTCTGCCATGTTAACTGACAGCCTCAAATAACAGCCAGATCCAGTTCCTCTTAAAACAGCATTCATTTTCTCCTCCACGTTTGTTTTAGTTGTCATTTGTATATCTGTTACTTACACATTATTTATACTGTTTTGGGAGGGCACCACAAAGCACAGCTCCCTGATAATGGCAAGCAAGTGCTTCTCTGTAACCTATGCTCTGCTATCCTGTGATGATCTTGCAGGGCTGCCTGGTCCATGCCATTGCCAGCCTCTCAGCACTAACTCAGCAAGTGGTTCAGACTCATGTATTTTAATGCTGCCATTCATTAGCATTCACCTTGACATATGGCGTGGGTTTAGGTCAGCAACGAGTAGTGTTTTTCCTTTGGAAGGGATGAAAACTTCAGCTCTTTTTCTGGCACTGTTGGGCAGAGGAATACATATGCAGGTGTTGGAAGCCCAAAGCCTTCATTTTGGCTTCCAGAAAAAGTAGGAAGCAAGTAAGAATATTAAGGAGGGAAAATACAAATTATGTATTGAGCAAAGTGTACAGGCAGCTTCAAACCTGCTCTCCCATTTCTTCTCTGCAACTTCTGTGCCAAAACACTTGGCATACAAAGGTGTGTCAGGGAGAACCTGGGCTGTGTTTCTTTGGGGTATATTGGGGGTGTGTTAGAGTGCAACTGGAGTTTGGGTAAAATATTATGCTTAGAAGATTTGAAGTTTTCTCTGGCTTCAAGATTTTTGGCACCCTCATTGGCTGCTGGTGAGCAAAGGCTTCAAGCATTTGCTTTGCTTTAATCTTGCTCTCTCCCGTTGATGGGACGAGGACATGTAAAGGAATGGCATCTCCTGGTATTTTCCTGCCCCAGGTCACCCCAACCCATGCAGCAATTGTCTGTCCCTACCCGTATTTAACCCAAACCTGCTGTGCCCAAGGCTGGTCAGGCACACGGTGTATTTCATACTGTGATGTCCAGGCTTTGATGTGAGGGAGCTGAGCCACAGAGTGCACCTAACATGCAGGTTACGCCCCAGGGTTCACCATGTCCTGATGCACTGAGATGTGTGGTGTTTTACTGGAAGATCCCGAGGGATAAAAATGACTCTAAATGGAAAGGAGGATAAAAACTGAGAGGCTGCTATCACTGGAGGGAAGGAAGCCTTTGTTTCCTACAGACGGTCATTTGTAGGGCAGTTGGAGAGACCACAGGCCTCCCTGTATTGTTGTGTCAAGCCTCAAACTGTAAACCTGACCTTACAACACCTCTTGAGAGCGGACGAAATAATCCCTAAATCATTCTGGTTTGGGCCATTCAGTAGCTTGTGGGATTCTGCGGCCTGCAAAGTAGCTGGCCTCTGGGGTGTACCTTGGTGGGGTCAGTGGCTACCATGCTCTACAAGGGAAAAAAGGCAGTTTATATGTAGACTGAAAAATCTAGGCTCTAAGAAGTTCCCCTGAGTTGTTTTTTTCATTCCTACCACTGAAACTTTAAGTGTTTGCACTAAAAAAAAAAAAAAAAAAAAAAAAAAAAAAAGAGAGAGAGAACTGTTTGTTTCATAGTTTTTTTTTTTTTTTTTTTTTTTTTTGAGATTTTGTCATTTTCCAAATTCTGGCAACCTTATGAGTCTCCAAATGGGATCTGCTGACTGAGAGTAAGATTCTAGCACACATACATATCCAGCATCAAGGCCTGTTTACTGGAGGTCATTGTCCAGCCAACAACCCCAGCCAAGGGGCCACGCTCTGCAGCAGCAACATAGAAAACAGATTTCTTAGTGTCCCTGAATCTCTGTCTCCTACCCCCTACACCAAATTAAACAAATTTGGTTTGGCAAATTTGACTGCTGGCACAATTTGATCTTTCCATCATCCTGTGGTGGCTTGTTAATTTGTTTCATGATGTGTCAGCTTTTAGATCTAAGACTGATATTACTCCCTGAAGGTTAACCATTATCTTGCATCTTATTCATTAGAAAGCAAAGGATGTCTAAGTACCAGTGACATGAGTTTTCTAACAGCCTCAGTTTACAGTAACTGCAGGACAGCTTTAAAAAAAATAATAATAATTGAGACTGGCATTAATGATGGCACAGCTTACATGGCAACCTTTGGATGCACTCCTTGGGGCATGAATTGTGAAATGATCCAGTTTATTCGTTTCCTCTGAGCAATGCCAGCTATGCTAGTGGTAAATTTTGACACAGATGAATTGTAGGGCTGTAGGAACAGCTGATGTGTACCCAGCAGAAAATGGCACTGTGGTGCATTCAGCGTCAACAGCAACATGTCGGTGGCTCATGCTGGTGGGATTCATGGCTTCTCTGGAGGGCGTATCAGTGGCCTGGGAGAAGTGCCATACATCCTCGTGCCTGGGTGTAGCACAGACTTGCATAGCACAGTCCGTTTCTTGAAAATCCAAGGTGGTTAAAGCTTAATAAAGCATATTCCTGCGTACTGTTCGCAGCTGACTTCTGGCAGAGCAGAGCAGAGACCGGAGTGGCAGGCTGTATTTCGAAACACTCAGTCTTTTCCCTTGCATCATCTGCCCTAGCAATGAGATGACAAAACCAGCCCAACTGTTGCTTCTCACATAGCATAGCTATGTCCTGGCCTTCACGGCAGATGACGGGGGTGAAGGCATTAGCATCGCTGGCATTCACAGTGCGCTGACACGCCGTGCTCTGCCCACAGCAACGCGGATGGACACGGCACATGCTCTGCCTGCCTGGACGTCAGCCCCAGCCCTGGCAGCAATCCTGCCCCTCTAATACTAGAAGAGGAGAAATAAAAAGCATTTTAAAACCTTTCCTCTTCCCTGCTGGACTCCCTCTGCCAGTGTGGCCCGGCCTGGCCCAGTGGGGCAGCAAAGCCCCTGAGCTCCCCGTGGGCACTGGGGCACTTGGGCCCACGTTTCCCCCTCTCAGATGAGCTCCTGGCACAGCCAGCACAATGTTTTGCCTTCAGTAGGTGCTCGTTGAGGTATTTATGTCATAGTGGAGTGAGGCTTATCCCCCTAGACCTGCTAAAAATTGGTCACAGTCAGAAAAACAAACAAACAAACAAACAAAAGAACGTGGTTAGGTCACTAGCTTAGTTGGAGTTCAAGCAGGAGTTTAAGCTGGACTCACTGTGAGGCAGAAAAGTGCCCCAGCCTTCCTGTGCTTGCTGTCCAGAACTGCTCCTTTTGCATGGTGAGAAGACTCTGCTTCAGCAAATTTTTCTTTTTGAGGAAAACCTTCCTCACATGCACCCACAGCTCCCCCCCAACTCTGAAGGAAGCCAGGGCGTAGGCTGCAGTTGCACTAGAAATGTAGGCAGTAAAGCAGTGTCAGGAATTTGACTTCCAAAGTTGCAATAAGCAGAAAGAAAAAAAAAATGCACGAAGCGCCTGCTTTTGTCGAGGTATTCCTGCTCCGGGCTGCAGGTGCAACCACAGAGCCCTGTGGCAGTTCTGGGTGTGATCTGCATGGACGGTGCTTGCGTGCTGGGGGCTTTGCTCCTCGCGGGAGGCAGTGTGTGTTATTACGTGTTTGTGCTCCACCTACCAGCATTTCTGCTAATATTGCAAAGGCTTCTCACTTTTTTTTCACCATGGTGGTCACTCAGAGCAGGCAGGGAAAGCGTCGTTCTGCGTCAGCCTTGCTTTGGGTGCAGAACTTTTTCTGGCAAAGGTTGAGCAGGTCTCAGGCTACTGAAGCTGAGTGGCCTGGGCTTTGCGCCCAGATGCCAATGGGTTGCTGCCCTCTGGTCAGAGGAGAGGAAAAGGAGGCAGAAAGTGGCACAGCAGTCACTTCTCTGTGCTGTAGGAAGTGATTTTCCTCCCACACCTTTGTGCTGTTGCAGCCAGAGCCCGAGCTGCCAATTGGATGTAAAGTGAGGACCTTTCCCTTTTTTGTTTGTTTGTTTAATTTTTCTGGGGAGGGAGAAGTAAAGGGAAGAATTTTTGACAAGATTGATGCACTGCCACCTCAGAGATGTTGTGCTGCATCCTGAGGATTTTACTCAGTTTTGCTCATGGGTAGGGATCCTTCTGACAGGAAGGCTCATTGTGCTAGACAGGGACTACTGGATTTAACCTTATGGGAGAATTCACAAAGCTTTCGTGTGGGCTCACAGAAACTAGTGTCCTTCAAGAGCTCCCTCAGAAGATGTCACTATACAGGTTCAAAATAATGTTGCTGTGGGTTTTTGTTTGTTTGTTTGTTCGTTTTTGTTTGTTTTCTCTTTCCCAAGTGTTTCTTTTTCTTTCTTTTTCCTTTCTTCTTTCTTTCTCTTTTTCTTCCTTTCTTCCTTTCATCATTTCTTCCATTCTTTCATTTTAGTTTATTTTTTCCATTCTTTTTCTTCCTTTTTTCCTTTCCTACTTTTCTTTCTTCTTTGTTCTTTCTTGTTTTCTTTCTCCCTCTCTTTCTCTTTCTCTTTCTCTTTCTTCCTTTCTTCCTTCCTTTCTTTCTTTCTTCCTTTCTTCCTTGCCTTTTGGTTTCTTTCTATCTCTCTCTCTTTGTTTCTTTCTTCCTTTATTTTTTTTTTTTTCTCTTTCTTTCCTACTGTCTTTTTCATCCCTTCTCTCTCTCTTTCTCTCTGTCTCTCTCTCTCTCTCTCTCTCTCTCTTTTTCTTTCTCTCTCTCTTTCTTTCTCTCACCTCTCTGCAGTGTACTTTCCCCAGCCAGTGGTCTTCCCTACAGCTGATTCCTAACGTTGTACAGGATGACTTACACATCCTGCCCTAACAGCCAACTAATACCCGGGTTTGAATTACTATTGAATAAGCAGCAATGAAATCCCTATCAAAATAATCAGTAGTTCCAAAAACCACAAACAACAAAACAAGCAGCGTTGCACTAGCTCAGCAAGCCCGCCTGCAGCACCGGGGCCGGTGAGTCATTTCTCTTTTCCCTCCCTCAGCAACCTCCATGGCTGCCTCGCGCAGCCCCGGGGAGGGCAGGTGGAGTGGGTAGGGCATGACTTCAGAAAGTTTTAAAAAAAAAAAAAAAAAAAAAAAAAGAAAGTAAGTCGACATCACTCAGGTCACGTGACACAGAGGGACCAATGGAGGCAGGTTATGGAAAGGGGAACAGTTAAATTTGTAATTTTGGTTGTGTGAAACACTTCTTTGGGCCTCATAAACAACCACAGAACCACAAGTTGGGTACAGAGGCAGTCACACAAGAGCGGGTCCGGGATATTGGTCAGCAGGCAGGGCGAATCGTTTTGACTGCAAACCACAGAGTTTCGTAGAGTGGTAAGCATCATCAACCACAACCGATCCGCTATTTTTTTTTTCTTTTTAAGAAACAATTTTGGAGTTCTTTTAGCAAAAGAACTTTATAATCCGCTTCGGGTTGCTCCAGAGACAGCGGAGTGCAGAGAGTGATGGCTGGGCAGAGGGTGGTAACAATGACCATTCTTCATTTCTCGCTTCCCAAGGTAGAAGAAATCATATATTCCTTCACTGTAAAGAGAGAGTGACTTTTAAAGAGGAAACAATGGCTTCAAACAGCATATTTGAGTCACTTCCTTCTTACCAGCACTTCTTGAGAGGTAAGTGCCATTCAGACTTTCTAAATATACTTTTCGCTATCCCATACTTAAGAAAATGCATGTTTGGAGAGTATCTGGGGACATCCTTGTAGTACACATTTTTTTCCCACTTTGGTCTTCTTTGAGGCATTCTTGTTCAAGCTAATATCTGAGCTTGTAGGAATACCACCTCATTACTTATCAGTCCGTTAAAGAGATTATAACAAGGGCTCATTTAAGCTGTTCAAAGGGGCACTGCATGCTTGTGAATTTTCTCTTCATAAATCAAAGTGTGTTAGAGTAGCTCACATGAGTTACTGCAGATACAATAGCAGTAGCACAAGCCCCTTTTGATTCTTTTTGGCAGAATTATGACTTTTTGAGCCACTGCCATGAAAAATGACAGCCAGCCGCATACGACACCCATTACAGGCTGCACCCCAGCGAGCGAGCAGCAGGCTCATGCCTGCAGCCAGCAGAGCGTGATGCTGTCTCACTTATGCTGCGCTGTCAGCCTTGGTTAAGGCACGCTTACCGGGGGAGAAGTCAGGGAAGCTCAGAAGCCTGCTTAAACCTAGCTGCAACTCACGTGGCTCAGGAGAAGGAGCGGCGTGGGTAAACTCAAGAGTTGCTGTTGATGCCATGAGGGTCCTGGATGAGTGCGAGTTGTTGGCAGAAGCCACCCTTAGGGAAATGAATTAGTCCTGGCAGGGCTGAGGAGGGAATTGGACTGCAGCACCCGGCAATTTGTCCCGTTGCACAGTGACCAAGTGTGCTCGGAGGCTCGCTCAGAGATTCTCACAACCCCCCGTGGAGCTGATGCTTTAGTCATGGGTTATTCATACAAGTAAGCCAGGGACTGGCACGAGAAACTCGCCTGCTTCCTCGCAACTACCTTCCCAGATAGCTCATGATACAGCTGAACTTTTCCCCTTCCACGTACACCCTCTGAGCATCCGAGCCCCTTCTGCAGCGCCGTGCCCGGCCGGATGACAGCGCGCACAGCCAGGCACAGATCGCTCATCACACTTGGCCGGCGCGCTGCAAGACGGCAGCGCTGTGTAGCTCTTTATAGCTGCAGACTACAGTTTCCCGGCCTCGCTGGCGGTGTCAGTGTGAGTCATGCGTTATTCATATTAATACTCGAGCCAGGAATGCGGAAGGCTCGTCCCAGCTGCTGTGTCACAGCCGGCAGCCGCTCGGCGAGCCCCGCGCCGCTCCTGCCAACCGGTGACTGCTGAGGGCAGGGTGCCGAACCGCCCGCCGTCCCTCCTCGCTTTCTTTCTTTTTCTTTTTGTCCCCATCACCACCACCCCGCTTTGCAAGCTTTTTCTGCATCTGGCTTTCCTGACGCCAGCAGGGAGCTGAATCGCAGCGAGCTGCGCGGGTCGGGCGGGCGCGCAGCATCTCCCAGCCAGCACAGGGGAGATGCCGGAGGTTTGGCAAGAGGCGGCTGACTCCGGTACTAACGTTTCCCCGGCACCGCTACCAAGCAAAGGAAGCAATACTGCTAGAATAACAAGAAGGATCTTCCTGCATTTCGTCAGCTTTTTTTTTTTTTTTAATTTATTTTATTTATTTTATTTTTTTTTTTTTTTAGCTGACCCAACTGTTTGCTGTTTAATCTGTAGCGCAGGAAGCCTTGTTGAGGAAATTCTGTCCTTCTGATAAAATAACAAACAGTGAGCCTCCCGGGGCTGTGCTTGCAGCATGCCAGGGCACAGCCAGCTGGCGGGACGGGCTGAGGACAGCAGGAGCCATGCTGCAGGCAGGAGCCCAGAGGGCTGGGGAGCGGCTGCTTGAGGACCAAGGGCCGATCCTCTCTTGTCCAGGCAAGGTGGAGGTTCATTAAGGCTGCTTAATCCAGTGAGTGGTTTCACTCAGCGCTTCTCTATGGGTATTATTATCCTCTTTAATACTGTTTGTATTATTATTGTTAGTGTTGTAGTACCAGTAATTTGTACTCCTTCATGGGCTATGTCCCCACTGCATTGGGTACCTTAAGGAATCCAGTGCTGGCAAGCCTGATACACATCCTGATACATATCTAGCACAAGCAAGATGAAACTGCAGCTGCATAGTGCTAGAAGAGTTTGGGCAAGGGCACTTTGGTTGGGTTATAAAGCAAATGCCACATCGTTGCGAAACATTATTGCATTTAAACGTGGAAGCCCGCGACGGTTTTCCAGCTGCTTCTTTCTTGTTCCTGTCTTTGCTCAGAAATGAGCTTAGAGCAGTTTCAAAACCCTGGACACAAGAAAAGTAATGCTTGGGCCTTGGAGCAAGAAAAATAATCATCCCCAGGGTGGATTGTTCTCACCCATATTTCTCAACAGTGTTTATATAGACTGGCCATTAGAAATGTCCAAAAATGTCTCTTCTTATTTTTTCCCGCCAAAATTTATTGCACTTTCTCTCTTAACTGAAATTATGAGTTAAAGGGAAAAATAACAAGTTGGTTTCTGCCATGGATTTCACTTTATCAGTCCATGCAGTTCTCTGAGAAGGAAATCCATAACTCTTTTTTAGCATGATACTATGTGAAAATTGGGAAAAAAGAGGGGAGTGGGGAAGCAGAACAATTGTTCCAGCCCCTGTGAGCAGTGACAGACGTAGAAAGCCTGACATATTAATTGAATGTGGTACACCACAAAGGATATGGCCCTTTTTCTATCACACCACACCAGGTCCTCGCTTCTGCCACTAGGTAAAGAAATGAGGATTGTACTGAAACCTCCAGCGGTGCGCTCCGCCTGCTGAACGCATTCAAATGCTTACCGGCTCTGCTTCTAATGACGGCCTCATTTTCCTAATGGCCTCTTTCATTTTATGGCCCGGGCTGCCTGTCAGGAGCATAAAATAAGAGCCTTTGTAAGTGTGTAGTTGCAGTGCATCCCTTTCTCAAATACGGGATTGTATCAGAAAGGCTGTAGTTTCAACTGTTCCTCTAGCAAGGTTTGAAGGACAAGGACGAATTTGCTGCCCCTATTTAATGGTGGATGCAGGTTCGTGTGTACGGGCTGGGTCTCAGCACTGGTATCTTGGAGGACCAAAACAAGGCCCACTGGAGAGCCTTCTGTTAAAGCGTGCATATGTAGTTTTTAAAAGTGGCCTAGATAATTACATGATACTACCCCACCCCATAACATCTTTATTTTTATGAGTGGGTGTTAGGCTATCACGTAAGGTTTCCTTACAATTTTGCCTGCAAAGGAAGACAGCATAACTAGTCTTTTCATAAAAGCATAGGGTTTTTATGGGGCTCTAAATAGCATGAAGCATAATATTTTCCAGGAGGGCACTTTTTCCTCATTTTCCCTTTTGCTGCAAGGTCTAATTATTTCAATATACGAAGAAGGGTGCTCCTGGTTTTTCCTTTGTTGTATTTTTTGTTAATTAATCAAGGCAGTGAAACCTTGTGGTGCAACATTTTGTTGGTTTCTTATCAAATGAAAATAAACTCCAGCAGCGCACTTTTACAACATGGAAAAACACACTGCACATACCTTCGTCTTAGTTATAATGCGCTGGCAGTGCCCAGCCACTCTGGGTCTCCTCCTTTGCAAATGCTAAAGAAAAACATCGCTAGAAGCTCCTCCTGCTCACGAAGGGCTTCCGTGCCTGGTCCTGTAACCAGCTATATCCAAGAGTAGAGTTTCTTATTGCAGGTTGGTGGCAACTTGTCTCCTGCCAGTGGCCCCATGTTTGTTCAGCAGGGTGCACAGCCCCGTGCTGAAATCAGGGCAAGCATTCACCTCCATGCTGAGCGTTTCCAGGAGCAGCCCTTGTGTGGTCATGGCGGGGCATCGAGCGCTGCAGAAAGCACCTGCTGTTGGCACAGCTTCTCCCTGCAGGTCGCTGTGTATGACATGGGTAGAAGTAATCACACACGGAGCAGCTCTGAAAAAAGCATGTTTCTCTGGGAGATGCATGGTACCCAGCACTGATATGTATTTGGAAAGGCTTTTCATTCCCTCACTCGGTAAAAGAAAACACTCTTTTCACAATGGCATAGGCTGTGTTGTCACTGTGTAGTGAGGAAACTTTTCCAGCTTTTTTTTTTTTTTTTTTTTTTTTTTTTAGGCTGCCTGAGCTTTTACAAAGAGTTAATTTGTGTCAGTGTTATAAAATGCTAACTGCGTCTTGCAAATAGGAAATTGAACTAAAGCTCATAAAAACCTTGGCTTACTGGAAGAAAAAAACTTGCACAATGTCTGATCTGCACAGCCTTCTCTCTGTTTGAGACTTGATTCACTTAAAAGCCTTGAGAAACGTTGAGAGACCTGAACACAGGAATTCCTGTGAAGCAAGGGGTGGGGTGAAGTATCTGACAGAGGTGAATACATTGCTTTGGTAAGATCAAGAAACTTTCTCTGAGGCCAGTGACACTCAGTGTAGTGATGTACTGTGATGACAGTGTCAGAGAGGGCTTAGGGTTAGGGCAGGTGTGCAGATACCCAGGATTGGCTTGGTCTTTATGCCATGGCCCTTAACAAGAGAGTGCTGCATGGCAGCTTTACCTTTGCACTGTATTTTAAGCCTGAGAGCCAAGCTTCAGCTCTGAGGTAGCTCTCTGATGGGAAATAAAAGTCTCTTCCCTCCTGCCAGTGCATGCAATATGAATAGAAAATAAACTGCTTTTTTTTTTTTTTTTTTTTTTTAATGTCTAGAAGATAACCATAGTTGAATTTGACTGCTAAGGCATGACCCCAAAGAACAGTCTGCTTATCTTTAAGTGCATGTGAAGGCCAGTGATATTGGCAAGTTGATGGAAGTAATTCATGAATTCCTGAAGAATTTTACTTCTAAAGTAAAGCAGGATGAATATTTGCACCATTCTGTTATTCTAGAGGGGAGAGGCCCCAGCTAAACAAAGTCAAATAAATCGCTCTTCTTGGATTTAGAAATGGGCATACTTGCTTTAAAAAGCTAAGAGGAACAATCCTAAGGAAACAGTGAAAGCATTTCCTGCTAAAATACAACGTTTTTTTCCACCAACAGGAGACACACACCCTACTGTGTGACCCAGCCACAGGCAGCAGGGACCTGCTGGTCCCAGCAGTGACATCTCTAAAGAGGCTGCCCAGAAGTCTGGGCAGAGGTGTTGGGGACAGGTCCTCTTGTGAGGCTGGGGAACACAGAGTTGAGATGCAGAGTAGGTGAAATGCCACTTGCAGGAAAAAGATCGTGTGGGCTGGTGCTCTGCAGAAGTTGCCAGCTACGGTGCCTCCACAAGGAATATTTTGAGGTTGCTCTGCAACAAGAAAGGGAAGCCTGTATTCCTCCCACGCACGTGGGGCAAGGGTTTGTACGTTGAAGGCTGCCGCGGTGGAGGAGGAAGACTGCCCATGTAGCTATCGAGACCTCTGTCAGAGGCATGGGCTGCTTGTGTTGACGGGTAGGAAAGATATGGCACCATGTGATGGGAGAGTTCAGGAAAGTCCTCCAGCCCTCGCAGGGGCTGATACTGACAGATTTTCTGTGCTTCCACACATTGCAATGTGCAAATATGCCTTTGCTCTGTTTTGTTTTTTTTCGTTTTTTTTTTTTTTTTTTTTTTTTTTCTCCCCTTTTTTTAAGTTTTGATTTATTTACTTGTGTTTTGTATTTGTTTGGGTTTTCGTAAAACAACTCTAACAGACAGTCAGCTCATCCTTCATTCCTTCTCATCTCCTCCTCCTTCCTTCTTTCTCTGTGCTTAGTCAATGAAGCAGAGTACGGTAGAAATAGTTTTAAACAGCGGGTGATTACAAGCAAGAGCTTGTTGCTGTGAAACACCGTTGAAACACAAAATTTATTGAAACCCAGAGTCCATAGAACAGCTCAATCTGAATACAGATAGCAGTTTCTTGATATGCACCAGCCAGGAAAAGAAGATACATGTACTTTGGAAGGTTTTAAGTTCTCCCTCCGTCTCTCACTGCTGTGTTTCAGAGCACAAACCAGTCTCTGCTAAAGCTTGAAAAGAAAGCTTCCCATGTAAGCAGGTCTGTTGTCTGCAAAATGAATTGTGGCTGCCTCCAAGACATCTGTTAGCAGCCATGGGGTAGGTGAGTCACTGGTCTGAGAGAGGGACAAGAAAACATTACATTACCTTCATTACCTCTTCTGTCATCTTACGAGAATGGCTCATATTTGTATAAACTTGAGTCAGCTTCCCAAATCGTAGATGAATAGTATGGATATCTCCTCCCTGAAGTGTCCAGACAATTGAAACAGGAAAAATGGAAAGGGCACAGAAGGGATGGCTATGAAAGCAGAGTGGCAGAGAGTGCCAGTAGTTGCTACCTGGTAGAGTTTCCAATTCATCCTTAATGCTGTCCGCAGGGCTCACCACTTCTGCTTGCAAGTGAAACTCTGTGAAATTGGGTAGTTTCACTTCACAAAGATCTGTGAGAACATTTTCTCTGCCTTTGATCTGTCTGGGTTTTTCAGCCTGCGCTTTTTGTTTTGAGTTTCTGATTCCAGTGAACACAAAAGCAGCCCAAGTCAGGGGCTTGGGGCTTTTTCTTTTGCCTTCTGAGTATTTGCTCTTGCACTGTGCTTTCTGTTGTTTGGTTTCACGTTGGCGCCATGATTTTGAGATGTGTTTGGGAGGTGCCCTTAGGTAGGGTTTTGGCTGTGAGTTGAAAGGCTGACCTCTCGTACAAATCTCTCCATGAATGCGGCGTGAGGGGACTTGCAACCCAGCGGGTTGAGTGTGATTTGTTATAGGCATTTCACTCACCTCTTCTGAGGGCAAGCCTTGCAATCCTTGTCAAACCAGCAACCTCGGAAGGCACTGACCCAGCCCTTGAAGTGCATTTTTTGGAAGAGAAAGATGACCATCTGTGAAACAGTTGAATGTTGGGGGCAAAGGAGCGCGGAGCACACCTGAGCATCTGTTTCCTTTGTGACAAATGCCCTGCACGTCCCCAGCTTTGCCTACAGCTCCCATAAGTGCCCTTTTGAGCTGGCTTGATGGCATACACCTGCGCCGTGCAGGCCAGACACATGACTCGCAGGCTCTGGGGCATTCACAGAAGACTTGAACAAGCACCGAGGGATGCTGAGCTCAGTCAGCATTGCTAAAGCATCCTGCATGGTCCCCACTTTTGGCAAACGCACACACTGTGAGGATGCCGAGCAGCTGGAGCAGGGCACCTCAGCCTTTGCAGTGGGCAGACGAGCTTCCTTGCCTGTCAGCGCTCGGGTCTCTATTTATACGTGCTGCGGTATCAAAGGGTAGTGGAAGGCAAGCTGGCACAGTGAGATGAAAGCTCTCATCTGTCTCGCGCGGGTAACACAGACAGATGCAATCGCGCGGGCGCAAGGCACCACCAGCCAAGCCCTCGGAGATGCCGGTGTGCACGGAGCCGAGCGGGGGTGGCAGGCATGCCTCCGGTTTTCACTACTGTTATTATACACGAGGGGCTGGTTCAAGCCGGTGCTGCTTTACACCCACATGCCTCCAGCCGTGCTTCTCCTTTTCTCTGTAGGCACAGCCGGGAGCTGAAAGCATGCCCCAGAGACAGCAGCGCTTGGGGTAATGTCCTGCCTCCACCCAGGCTGTGACAAAACGGCCACCGACTGCGGTGGGGCTGAGCCTGTCCCTTAGAGCAAAGACACATCTGAAGTCATGAATGAGTCTGCAATGAAATGCAGCTTTAAGATGCAAGTGTCGTTCGTGTGACTCCAGTTAGCAGAACCGTAACTGAGAATGAAAGCGTTTGCCTCTCTTACCTTGGAAATATCGATGTGGAACAATTGTTTGTGGCCTATTACGCATGGTTGTGGAAGGAGCTCTGTCAGCTGGGAGGTTTTCTTTTCTGGCTGGTGGTTTGCACGTACCTCATACATCAAGCGTGTAAGAGAGATGGGTGAGGTGTGCTCCCTCACCGAGCAGCGAGGAGCACCTCTGAGAGAAGCACTCTTTATCATGTGCCATCTCCTGGTCTCTTCTAGAAGGGCAGAGAAGGACAGGACTTGCATGAGCACAACCACAGCTTGGGAAAGCAAACCTGAAGGCACTTTCCAGGTAGGAGGCAGTGAGGAGGAGGAGGTCTCACCTGCCTGGTCAGTCTCCACGTGGTAAGGCTACCACAGGGGCTGCTGAAGGTGCCGGTGTTGCTCACTATCCTGAGCAGGGCACTGATAGAAGAGTGCACGCTGCACCCAGTTCGTAGGAAGAGCAATTTATTTTACAATACAGTTACTAGATAATATCAGACTTCTGTAAAACTGTTTTTCAGGACCTCTATGTAAATGAGCTTGGGGTTTTGCATAGGCTGGGTGTAACAGAATTCATAGCTGGAAGATACACTCAAGACTTCGTTAACCCCATTTGCACAGGAGTCAGTGAATCAGTTGCTGCAGTACAGGGTAGTTTAACTGCTCGTCTGTATTACACATTCTCCATTTTGCTTTGCAAAGAAATCGAGTTCCTCTTTGCCCACCACATCTCTGCTGCAGATGTCCAGTCACACGGGGTCCTCCAACAAGATGGTAGCCCTGCGAGGAGCCAGACCCATGTCCTCCAGACCACAGGTGCTCTGTGTGCTCCTACAGCCACCCTCTCCCTGTTTTGTCACTTGCTTTTCTAAATTAAACAGGCTGTTTCGACTGCAATATGTTGCACTACTGTGGAAACCAAGGAATGGCTTTCCTAGGTGAAAGGAAAAAGTGACTGGGTAAACTTCTTAAGCTCAAAAGTACTGAAATAAACCACTTTTTTTTTTTTTAAACCATGCTTTTTTTTTCCCCTTTTTTTTTTTTTTTATATTGTTGTTTTTTATTTTTCTTCTACTAGGGATTGCAATACCGGGAAAATGGTCTTTTTTTTGTTTTTTTTTTTTTCTGTCTCTTTTTTTTTTTTTAATAGTTTCCTAAACAGTCCAAACAATTTCAATAATTACTTTTAAAGAGTGGCATTATTTTTGATTGATATTTTCCAGTGCATCTATTTTACACAATGCAGCAGAAATGCTCCAGTAGCCCCAAAGAGCTAATTTCCCATATCACATAGGAATAAGCTTTGCCAGCAGCAACAGTTTATACTTAAATAGGTCCCTTCCCATTTGGGAGAGCATCCTGCTCTAGCCAGACACATACCAACATGAAGCAGGATTTACGACTCCCCTGTGGGGTGGAGTTATGTCGTTAGACAGACATCTATATGAGGAAGGGTGATTTAGGTTCATGTTTTACTGGGGAAAGCAAAGAAAGACAGTAAACAGTTTTTCAACACCATTTTCATCCGCAGTTTATGAGTTATCCTCTCCTCATCAGACAGTCTGTCAATACTCTTTGCTAATTTCTTCAGCAAATCCTTCCAAGCCTCTGTTCATGAAGAGGCTCCTATCCCCCCATGTCCCCAGGAGCAACTCCTTGCTGCAGTCACACAGCTTCTGATGGGGCAGCGCATGGACCAGCTGGGTAGGTTTTTCCCAGTACAAGACTTAAACTAGTAAGGGATCATTCCTGCCCAAAACTGCAGCCTGCTCTGAAGGTCCAACTTGTGGACACAGGGGTACTTGTAAAACAACGTACAAAACGTGATTCATCAGGAAATGGTTGCCAGAATCCAGTTCATTTTCAGAAAAAATCTGTTCACCCTTCCCTTAGTTATTTTCTGCCTGGAGTCCTTCATGTGTTCAAGACTCAGCCCCTCTTGTTGCAAGGCCTTGCTGGATTATTATTTTTTTTCCTGCGGGAAATGCAGGCAGCATTAAGGCAACCCTTGTCTGAAACTGCTGTTCAAAGAGGGATTGAAATCAGATTTAGGAAAATATCCTATATAAAAACATTAGCTGTCCTATTTTAGGAGATAATTAGCTGTAGCAAAGTTTCCCTCACTTATTTTTACTTGGTGAGAAAACAAACTACCTTGTCATTGAGGTTTTTATAAAATGCTGCTGTTTGCAACATTTGCCATGAACAAATTAACCCAAACATTTCTACTGCATGACTTACATTGCTAACTGTGCTACTAGCTTTCTTTTTGGAAGCTGGAGACCAAAATGCCTTCAGTTATCATACAGTGAAAGAGAAAAAATACTGAATCTCATGCTTCATTTCCAAGGAGTATGGACAAAAAAAATATATAAAAATAAGTATAAAAACTCTGCCAAGCATTTCTTAACAGAAGCCACCACAGAAAGGAGGGCAAAAAAGTCAGGAACAGAGCAGGAATGGGAAGAAGTATTTTGTTGTATTTTGTTATGTGGCAGAAGCAGCACGCCTCCTTTAGCCCTTATACCAGCAAAGCTGCTTTTACTCAGCAAACCTCTGGGATTTAGGGCAACTTCCACTGGGAACTGCGTTCTCCAGCATGACTAGGGCATACTGCAATCGGTTGTAGCTGATGTGATGATATTTTGGGGGATCAGTGGGTGACAGAGATGGCAGCCCCAGCTGCTGACATCAGAGACCCAGGTGCTGAGCACTGCCTTTGCTAGCCAGCCACAGCCAAAATAATGCGACATCGGTCACTCCCACAGTCTGTGCTCTGAGAACAATCCACGGGCATTTGTTCATTTTTTAAGAAGCTCAGCATTTGAACTAAGTCCCCCGTTGTTCATGCAGTCATCCTACCTGCTTATTAAATCATTGACCTTTTCTTCACTGGTAGCTTCCTGCTTTGGTAAGAATTAGGTGGATACAGGTGGCCAAAAGCAGCCGTGCTTCTGCACCTCACACCTGGCACAGGCTCCCTTTGATCATCCTGTCTGCAAGCTCAGCCCTTTCCAGCTGATACAGAAGGTCAGAAAGGGATCGTGCAAAGATAGAAGGTGGGTTTGGGGCATGAGAGAGAGAAGAAATATAGGAAGAAGAGAAGGATTTCTGGAGTAGTTTCTTAGCCTCTTATATTTTCATGTTTAGAAGATACTAATAAATGTGAAACTTGGTAGGCAGCATGTGTCAGGATTCTGATGCAAACAATACTGTGACAGGGCAAAAGTGATGAGGATATTAAGTTAAAAGACTGGCTCAAGTACTACAGATAATACCTGCAGGATTTCTTTTTTCTTTCATCTTTTTCCTTCATCTTACTGCACCATTACATTTAAGTGTACCTTACAATAGATAAAAAACTCTAATCGTGCTGCTAATACAGCCCTTTTTTAGTGTTGTTACTTGGATGACAACTGGAACTGGAGCATACTGAGCACTGTCTCAAGCCACAGCAGATGTTGGTGACGTGATCATAAATGTTCTTATCGTGTCACTATTGGATTTCTGGGGAAGCCCTTAGGATAGGGATGGACTGAGATCTGCCTCAAATGCCATGGGTAACTACGCTGCATATTTTAACTCTCTTAAACCCAAATGCTCTCATGTTAATGTTCCCCACAACGAGTGTAATGTGGTAAAAAGCTCTCGTGGCTGTGGAAGAGCGGTGGGAAATTCTCCGGAGAATTTATTGTCTTCTTTCCAGGTCAAGCAGTGCATCACTGGGAAGTTTCAAAAAGCTGTTTGGGGTTGTTTAATTAAAAGTGGGCAAAACCACTGAAAATCTTCTCCATGGAAATGTTGGGTTTATGGTAAAATTTCAGATGGAAGAAGCCTGCTTTCTAAATTCAAGGAAAGTTTATTTAGGTGCATTAAATAAGCCAAGACATGCTGTCCTAGGCAGAACTGGTGAAGACTGGTTTCCTACAGACGTGGGTCTTGTGGCTGCATTCTCTAACATCTGATAAGGCTTTAATCTGATCAAAGGTTTTTCTCTTCTTGAGGAATCTCTAAAATCTCTCTTAGGTGGATGCTGGTGTACCCTTCAGCTGGGAGCACCAAGAGCCCTCTGCTGCTGCTGTGTTTCATGGAAGCTGTAGGAATTTAAGACCACTTCTGCTCTATCAAATGTAGTTGAAGTTGGCCCACAAAGCAGGAAAGCTAGCAGAAGCACAGAGAGAAGAGAAAGCTATCACATAAGCTCTGTCTCCACAGACAGGCAGGCTGATAAAAGGGCTTTGCAGTTCAGTTTGGCAAGCACTGGGCTACAGCGATACACAAAGTAATCAAATGCAGGCATCTTCAGAAACTGCTTAAACCTCTCTGGGAAGAGCGTGATCCTCATTTTCATGGACGAAGAACCAGGGAAGAGTGGTCATATCAGAGACTTGGGGGAGAGGAGTGGAAGCAGAACCTTGGGTTTTTTGACTTAGTGTTCTGAGCCAGACACTGCACAAAATGATCTCTTGTTCACTTTGAATCTTAAATTTGGTCCAGTCGATGCTTTCATCGGAAAGTTACCTTAGCATTGTGTTCATTCTCTCAGGGCCCAGACATTGTACATCTCCAACTACAACTGGGCCATCCAGCTCAAGTAGCAAACCATGAAGAAAATCCAGGAAAAATGTTTTCCAATGACTTCTGAGCAGCAGGCTAACTTGGACACGTTATGAGCTGTTTGTGGGCAGTTTGGGAACAGGAAAAGAAGTAAGATTAGCTGACAAACTGTTTGTGACACAACATTTGTTCAGCTCATTAGAATCTCAACTCCTGGAAAAGCGGCGTGCTTGGGTTTTCTTCAGCCTGGCTTAGCACCCCCTTGGCACTGAGCGATGCTCTGTGCCTCCTGTGCCTGCAGAACAGCAGGGACGACTGTGGGCAGGGAGAGCAGGAGCAGGGTACAGCTCAGCCCTACCAGCCCAGCTGGAAACATCACTGCTTGGAGACTCCCCAGGAATCTCCTGGAGTCCAGGAAAGCTGGAGGTTGCTGTCCTGGGACGGGGAAATGTGCAAAGAAATTCTGCAGCAATTTAGTGTTTCTTTTCTTTTCTATTTATTTATTTTTTTTTTCAGAAAGTGTTTCAAAAGGAAAGCTTTTTTTTTTTTTCCTTCTTTTTTTTTTTTTTTTTTTCTGAAAGTTTCATTCTAGAGCTGTATTTTTTTTTTTTCTGCTTTCTCTTGTGTCGATCTGCCCCAGCACTGGGCAGTGCTCATAGAGCTTACAGGTTGGAGAGCCCCTGTGCTGCCGTTGGCATGGGCTCCACCTCTGCTGCCAGAGAGGCTCGCCCTCAGCCAGGCAATTATCAGAGCAGGGTCAGAGAGTGTTTTGCTTTTCCTGTATCTAACTTCTGAGTAGAAACCCAGGCTTGCTGGTACCTTGCTTTCTTGCAGAGACAACAGGCTTCTCCACAGGACAGCCTAAGCAGCCTTGAAAAACCGGAGGTGTTTCCTGAGGAGCCTGAGCAGCAAAGAGTGCTGCAGGGTTTTTGATGTTGCTGGGAGAAAATGGGCAGTGGGAGCTGCCCAGCAGTGGTACTAGGAGCCCTGGCTCTGCCACAGGCTCAGGTGATGCTGTCCATGAGGACAGTTACTCCTCTGGTAGCATCTCCCTTAGACTGGTCCCATCTGTGAGGGGGGACAGCACAGAAAAGAACCTGTGGTGTCCCCATCCCTGCGGCCACCATGCGAAGGGATATCAGGCTGCTGTGCAGATCAGAGAGGAGGCGAGCAGCTTGGATGTGCCTAAACGTTTCACAGGGATTTCCTTAATAACTCATTTTTTGGTGGAATAATAAAAAAGTGGGCAAGATGGAAGCTCAGCCTTTCCTCTCCATCATGGCCAAGCCTGTACCGCACACTTCTTGTTTTGCTCATCATCGGGGGGCTGCAGGAAGGAGATAGGTCTGTCCCTGTCCCCCCCTATGCCCTGCCGGGGTGCACCTGAGCCCTCTCTCCCAGAGGACAGAGCGGGGCCGCCCCTCGCCCCCAAGTTACGGGGAAGCTGTCAGCCGAAATGGAGGCATCCTGTTTGTCGAAAAACAAGCGACGGTTGCAGGAGGGTTGCGAGAGCGAGCAAACCGCAGCCCCTGCGCGGGGCTGATAACAGCCTGTGCTGCGCTTGCAGCAGTTCCGTCCCTGCCGGGGGGGCCGCAAGGGGGAGAAGAAAAAAAAAAAAAAAGACAAAAAAACGAGTGTCACTGCCACTTTCCTGTTTCGCGCTTTTTGGCCCTGCCGTTTCTTGCTGTTCGGTTCTAGAACATTTTTTCAGTTGCTCTCTCCTTTTTCCCCTCGCTGTGAACAGCACGAGGGGCTGCCCCATCCGAGGGGGCACAGCGGGCCGGCGGCTCTCAGTGCAGGCGTGCACCCTGGCAATGCCCACATGTGGCTTTCTCACCATGGCCGGCTCTGGTGGGAACCTTTTTGTGGTGGCGAAGTGGGTGCAAATGTCTGAGGTTTCTGCGTGCAGCAGCGGGAGCCCCGATGTTGTGCATGGCTGCGTACGTGGTGCTGCTCGCGCCTGCACGGCTCAGCCTGTGTCAGGCTTTCAAGGTGCAAACTCATGGTTGCACGGGCTGCAAAGGTGCTGGGCATGTGCCCCTCCATCTGCAGGCAGCTGGGGCGTTCCCTGTGGGGCTTTCCATGGTTTAAGTGTACTCAGATACGGACGCCTTAGATTAAGGATCAGCCATGCGCTAACATACATCAATTTCAGTTCTTTATCCCTGACCAATGCGCTCAAGCTAGCAGAAAAGGAGTTTTCTTTCTTTAACCAGAACCGGTGTTTTTCTCAAGTTTTGCATAAAATTCGTGAATATTATCAGAGTGTTCTTTCTACCCCAAAATATCTCAGGACATGCTAGTTTAAAACCACTAGACCAGCACTCTTATCAGCATCAGTCACATAATCCCCTCACCCCCCCCCCTTTTTTTTTTATTTGCTACAAGATGGGCTTGCCTAATTTTCAGGAAAAAAAAAAAAAATCATTTGGAAAATTGTTTCAATAAAATATCAATGCACATTGTTCTTAAAAAAATATATATAGAATAATAATATGAATAATATGAATTCTTAAAAAAAGAATAATAATATGTCCACAAAATGTGGGCAGCACATTAATTTCAAATGCAGCTCAAACCACTAACTTTTGAATTTCACAGTTTTCCCTGTGACTTCGCCCTTTTTGTTTTCGCTCACGCACTTCACTGCTGAGCCTTGCTGTGCTGGGAGCTGTATGAATGTATGGGAGAGTGCTCCGGGGGATTTACAAGCAAGAAACCAAATGGAAAAAAGGCGAAGGGCACAGCACATGGCCTTGCTGTACCAGCACTGTCGAAACTTTGCTTGTGAGAAGCGTGAAATGAAATGAAAAGATAAAAACGGTTTCAGCAAGAGTTAACGTCAGTCGCAGCAGCAGGCAGAGGAAGTTGGAGAGCCCTCTGACAGGCGATGCTGTCTGCAGTCACCTCTCGCTCCCTGCTATTACTCTCCACCCATGCTTTTACTTCTCTCCAGCTGCAGCAGAAATGCTCCTGTGTCTCTTTGTTTCCATCCCTGCTGCAGCCCATCTCGCCTCAGCCCAAACACGGGGATCCTCCCAGCTCATGCACTTCCTCTCTGATCCTTCACAGTGCCAGATCCCTGCCAGAGCCCCACTCCCGTTGGGGACACCCCATCCTGTCCAGCTCCGAGGCCACACCCTGCCCATGCCCACCCTGTTATCCCCCCGTGGAGGTGCCATGGCCAGTGCTGCCCATGGGTTGTGTCCCCTCTCACTCCCCTTGGGCACGTGTTTCCCAGTTGTGTACCCCCATCTCCCCTGTGCCCTAGTTCTGGGAATGCTTGTGATTTTTCTTCACCTTGTAAGTGTGAAACCCCCACAGATTCTTCCCCCACACCTCAGACTCCAAACTTTGTTGATAACCATGTGCTAGCAAGTTTTGAAACTGGGATCTTCAGGGAATGAAGGTGAGCCACCACTGGTGGGTTTTGAGGTAGCCTGCACATCCCACTCCCTCAGTAGCTGTGGCTCTCAGGGCTTTGGGGCTTCCTGTGGCACCCTCAGCACAGCAAGCTGTGATGAGGAAATGGAGCTGAGGCTTGACAGCACCTGCTGCTGCGTCAGACCTAATGACTTGATCTTATTTACTGCTTTGGTCCATTTTTTGAGTGATAGAAAATCAAGGAAATTTATTTCCCCACATTATTTATTGGTAAATTATAGAAACATAGATGACCTTCTGTATTTAGTAAACCATCTGCATTAGTTTCTCTTGAAAAAAGTATTGTTTTAGAGTACAAAAGTTTATTTGCTTTTTCCAAGTCTCCTTTCTTTGCCAGAGGACATACCTGGAGATCAGGGCAAGCAGTGAGCAGCCTGCTTAGCTGTTGGCGCCAGTTATTAAAAGTTGCTAAGAAGGGCTCCTCTAGCTGTCGTGGCACCTTTGCTGGGCTTACTTCCTTTGCCTTTGAATATGAAATCAGGAGAGAAAGCACGTTGGTAGCTCACCACTCCCAGCCCTGTCCCTCCCCAACCTATGCACCCAAAAAGCCCCATGGGGACCTGCACCTGGCTGCTCAGAGCGTGCCAAACCCCCATCCATCCAAGGCTATGGCACTGCTATGGCATAATAAATGGTGGTATCTTTCTTGCTTGCTTTCTGGCACAAAAATTGGCCTTTTGGTGCATGGCTTGTTGGAGCCTCTCATGTCATCTCAGAGATAAAGAGCGGAGAAGACAAGCTTCCAGGTTATCTAGTCAAAGCTTTTACTGAGGTAGAAGTTAAGAGCTGTAGTGTACTCATTTCAATCAGTTCTGAATGGTGAATAGGGATGCTTTTCATCCCTTCCCCTAGGTCATTCACTAGGAGAACGTATGGTTAGGGATTTTTCCAGAGCATTCAGCAAGTTTCTCTTCTTTTCATCTAGGTTGCCTAGTTCCTGTAGACTATTATGAGTGTGTGTGTTAGCAGCATGCAATATACAGGTGCAGCATGCAATATGCACAACTGCGTGCATGATGTGTACATTTAGGCATGTCCATGCATTACGTGTATCCACACTGTGCTTTACCTCCTTTACACCCTAAATAATACCCCTCCTGTGTTTGACACCCTCTGAGTGCTTGCAGGATGTGCTCACCGTGCCACGTCTGCATTGCTCATCCACACACTAGCTCTCTCAGCTGTCCTCAGAAGCCAGCTCCTCTCAAGCTTCCTCTTCATCTCTGTCTGGAGTGGGTGGCAGTGTCCCCTCCCTGAGGGTGTGTGGAGGTACAGGGGGGCACAGCACAGAGCTGCTGGTGGGGAGGGGAGGGAAGGTCTGGGAGGAGGCCAGGCAGGCCAGGAAGGTTGTCCTCCTGGCAGTGCCATTGCTGTCCCCCTGCTGGGCTGATGCTCTCACAAAACCCTGAGTACTCTAATGTGCTTCTTCCCTTTGCCCCTTCCTTCCCATTTGCACCTACCCTCCAAAAATCAGAGCAGGCAATATAATCACATTATTCTGAAGTCAGAGCCTAGGAGGGGAGCAAGACTCCTCGTTGAGCTAGGTGCTGCATAAGAGCAGATAAAAGAAAGCATCCCTGCCTCAGACAGCTTCTGGGTTAGAAGAGAAAACAAAAACCAGCCCAGAGACAACAAATGGACGTGCAGGCAGGTGGGGCGGGCTGCCAGCTCAGTCAGTGCTCTGGCGCAGCAGCGGCTGGTGCCAAGCTTTTGTGGGTACCACAGCAAAGGAGGACTCAGAGCAGGGAGTGGGACAGCACCGCAGGTGTGCAGGGAAGGAGGGAGGGTAGAGATGTTTGCTTGGAAGCCTGGTAAGCAGTTGGGTAACAGCAGGGGCAGGACAGGCTGAGCCCTTTGATGCTAGAAGGCAGGCAACGAGCCGTTTCTGCATGGGGATCAGAGGCGCGGCGCCATGTGCCAGGTGCTGCAGAGTTAGCAAGGCAAAGCAAGGGATTCTTTCCCCATTTTCACTCTGGTGCCAGGGCAATCCTTGGTCTTTCCTGCAGCAATGAAGTGGCCAGGCTGCCTGTGGGTACTGCTAATAGCCACTGGCTTTTCCCTGGGGCCTGGTGCAGGGCAATACATTTGGCGTGCCATGAGTCAGTACCTGGTACCTCTGCCCTCCCCTAAAGCAGCCCGCTGGTGTCTTTATCTCTTGCTAGCATCAGTTCAGTTTGCTTTTGTTCACCCTCTCTATCAGTGGAGGAGGCTGCTCCTTAGAAGACAACCGTAGTCGGCGGCTTTGACTTCATGGTGCTGTGATTAGCTTTGATTTCATCTGGTAATTACCAGAAGTGTGAATGCAATGCTGCTTGCCCCAATGAGTTTCATAGAAAGTGAAGCTGCAAAAAGCATTAGGTTTTCTCTTGTGGGAAGGCAAAAGCCACGTACACCACTAATTCCACCACAATCATTCCTTGGTTGCTGACGATAGGCAGAGTGGAGGTATATGGGGCACTCTGCTAGGCCGCAGATAGCACTCGCTGACCTCATTTCTTCCAACAGTATTTCAGATTTATTTTGTCTTAGGCCCAACACGTCTTTTTTTTTTGCATCTGACAGAGCAACAAAGAATTGCAGTGGTGCCACCCCTCACCTCCCAAAACCAGCAGCTGTGCAGGAGGCTGGGCTAGAGAACTGGTGGTGCATGGGAAAGGCTCATGCCTGTGCTTGTGTATGGGACTTCCCTGAATGGAGCATGTTTTATTTATTTTATTTTATTTTATTTTATTTTATTTTATTTTATTTTATTTTATTTTATTTTATTTTATTTTATTTTATTTTATTTTATTTTATTTTAATCTTTTTTCTGGAAATCATTTCTTCACATAAATTCAGTAATAGAGCTGGGTTAGGATAAAATAGTGGCAGTTCTTAAAACACTAGAGTTCAACCAAAGCCCTCTGTAAGCAGGGGGCAGCTGTCTCTGGTTTTGGCCAAGGTGCGCTGTTTGGACTGCAGTTTTGTTTCATGTAGAAGTATTGTCCTAAAAGGGTTCCTGGATCTAACCAAACTCCTGCACTCCAAGGGGTGTGTTCAGCTTCAGGGGTTCAAGTTGGCAAGTTCAGATCAGAGCTTCCAGTTTAAGCTGGAGGGAAAAACTCACAGCTGTTGTTTGATATTTCTGGTGCCCAATAGAAAAATTGCCTGGGCATCAACTGTGAACTTCTATCAGCAGGTTTTCAAACAGACCATAGGGTGGTTCGTTGTCTATTCCCTAGCATCTAATTTGCAACACAAATAGCTTTCTCCTGATAAGGGTTTTCCACTCAGACAACCACAAAAGCCATTATTTGTTAACTTGAGCTACTGTCAAAAATAGGTCTGCTCCCTTCCAGGACTAGCTAAAGGATAGATGCCAGTATTAAACACATGTGTAATGTTTTGCTGTCTCAGAGCTAGAGCATGTATTTTAAAGAGTACGTGCAATGCAAGTGCCTGGATTCTGTGAATTATGGTGAAACAGCCTCCAGAAAGCTCACTGATGTGCAAGGCAGGGAGCACCTGGAGCTGCACTTTGCTTCGTGCTGCACTGCAGGCGAGTGCTGCAGGTGCCTGGGTGGCTCTGCAAAGGGGATCTCGTGATTCACCCTCCTGCTGGCACAGTTTGCCTTAGGGGAAGGGTCCCTGGAGGTCTTGTGCCCTGGAATAATCGATCTGATGGCATCTCCTGAGTAAGAGAACGTCTCTCCTGTTGTATGGGAGGAAACTGCCAGGGAGTGGCCTCATTTGCCTTAGGGACAGGTGCGTTGGCTTTGTTGGGAGGTGCTGGTACGAGCTCCCTTCTTCTGTGCACTCACTCCCAAGCAAAATGGTGCAGCTGGTACAGGGGAGGGTCAAATGTTTATAGGCAGAGACAGGCATAAAAGAAGTAAAGACGGATGGCTGTAAAGCTAAATGCTCCTATTCCTATTTTAGAGCAAGCAAACAAAAAATCTCTCCGACCTTTATGAAGAGGTTTTCCTATTATGCTGAATTAGCTATCTTTTCTTATCGGTATGAAATAATTCTTTCCCTAATGCAAACAATATGTTTGGTATAAGAACAACAAATAGCTGTGAAGCTCACACTGGAGAGAGTTTTGGAGGATCAGCAATACTGATGTGACTCCTCCACTTATGAATTTGCCCCTGCCTCTTCAGGTCAAGTCTTCAAATTCAGCTCTTCAGATTCTGCATCTAGAGCAGACAAAAAAGTTATAAAACCAGAGCTATAAAAAGGCACGTGGTAGTGGCTGGATGAGGTAGCTTGGGCAAAGCTGCTCCCTTGGGAAGAGGGAGAGCAGAAGGAAGTAAAACCACAAAGAAAATCAGAGGGGGCTTTGTAGGGGCAAGAAGAAACCACAGAGGGTAGGAGGCAAGAGGAGCACAGTTTTAGGGGAAAAGGGATAACAGCAGAAGAGGGGAAGCAGAAATTGAAAAAGTGGGGAGAAGAAGAGGGGGGGAAGCAGCTGTAGAAGGACCCTGGGACTGGCAGGGATTGGGGGCACACCTTTCCTCTCAGCATCTCCAGCACAAAAATTCCCTTCAGGGCTTTTGCTGCTTTGAAGTGGGAAGCCTGAAAGAGCAGGTCTGCCTGCTCCTGGCTGCGAGGGAAAGGGTCCTCCTGCAAGTTTCCTCCTACCACATCTCTTCAGCTACAGAGAAAGTTTGGTCTTTTCTGTGAATACAGGACTCTTAGTGAGCTTTCAGTATACAAGTCCTGGGGTATGGGTTTTGCATGCTTGTACTGACAGGAGACTAGTTCCCAGTATTCTACCACTCCAATGCCACAACGTCCTAGCCAGTACAAAAAATGTCATCCTATATTCATCAGAGCTGAGCTACTGCTTTCAGTCCATTTCCCTTGGCTCCAGGCAGCAGAAATGAAGCAGTGTCCCTTATTTTGCTATAGCCCCCTTTGAATACAATGGCTCCTGTCAAAACCAACTGTTGTGTCGGCACAGATTTGAAGATGTTTTTGCTCAGTCCTCAAGGGAATTAACAGTACAGTGTCATGGAATGTATTCAGAGTGAAAATCTGTTATTTCTCAACTGCATTCCAGAAAACAAAACTGGTATATCATTTTTAATGAAATATGAATACATACAGTAGAGAATATTTACTTAAGTAGTACAAAAAAAAAAAAAGCCCCAATTCAGAGCTTGTGCATGGCCCCCTTAATCCAGTAGCACCTGCCAAAGGACATCCAATAACCTACTCTTTAGCTGCATGATGCACACAAAGGCAGTTCTCCAAGCAAGACTCATGTTACAGGCCAGCTGCTCTTTAGGATCGTTAAGCTTCTGAGGGGAAAAGGGTCCAGATCACTTGTGTGGCTTTCAAAAGAGTTTATTTAAGAGTCAGGAAAAATATATATATATATCTATGTTAAGTGGAGAAGAAGAGATAATTTGTAAGCAAGCTGAGAAGAATGACTGGACTAGACTTTGATTTTATGCACTTTGATCATTGGTATTAGCAAGGAGTTTTAAATATTAGTTAGTATTAGTTAGTATTAGTTAGTTAGTACTTTGTGTAGTCTCTGATTAAAGATGCAAGAGCCTCATAATGTGGAAAAATAGCCAAACAGGGTCCCACCTAAAATCCAGCTGGTCCCATATTGCTTCCTACAGAAAGGCAACCCGCAGGTACTTGAGGAAAACATGAGAAATACAGCAAACATGATATGCTTTCCCTGACCTGGATAGGTTTTTTTGTTTTGTTTTGTTTTTGTTTTTGTTTGTTTGTTTTCCTGCCAAAAACTTGCATAAGGCTTTCAAAACTTTTGACACACGCAGCTGACTATGACTTAAATGATGCATTGTATGAAAAACATAAACCCCTGAAATAGGTGGTGCTAAGGATTTACAAAGCTGGTAGGATTTCTTCAGCTCAATCTGTCCTCCATGACTTTTCTTAAGGAACTTCTGGTTTTATTTCTCAAATAAATTGATGAGTTCTTGAACGGATGTGTCCTCTTTGGAGATATGAACATATAATGAAATTTCATGTCAGGCAATGAAAAAAGTATTCCATTTTTTTAGTAGAAAAGCCTCCTTTCTTGAGCCCAGCTCCTTAGAAATGGTAGCTGCATAGGAAATGGTGGCTTCAAGGATCCCAAAGACTCTCTAGCTTCAAATAAATGTACAACTGTTTGACTTCTGTGAAAAAAAAAAATAACGCTAAAAATATCCTAAATATATTTATTCATTTTTCATTATATGTCATGAATTGAGTGTTGTTGTTGTTGTTTGTTTGTTTATTTTTATTTATTTATTTATTTATTTATTTATTTATTTATTAAGACTAGTCAATGTCTTGGGGGGGGTTCACTTTCTGTGGAATTTTACATAACGATTTTTCATCCACTTAATTCCTCCACACACCCACACAAAATCCAGTGATTGGAGCTTGCCAGCTCTTCTTTTTTTCTCTGTTTCTCTTTTTCTTTTTTTTCCCTCAGACTTTACACTGAAGAATTTTAGAAATCTATGGTCCTAGAGACAGAGATGCAGGTCTGCTTTAATTAATCTGTACCTTCTCAAAGTTTTGGGAATTTTAGCAAACTGACAAGATACTAAAAGAAAAAAAAATAAAAATGAGATAAATGAATTAAGAGCTCATTCAGTTTCTTACACTCAACAGAAGGGGGAAAACTGGAGGGAGAAAGTAAAACTTTAAGATATAAATTGCTTTTTTAATCTAGTGTTGAGGGTGCCCAGATGTTCTGTTTCAACATATTTCAGATGTTTTGTGAAACTTTTCTCTATTTTTGACCACTTGTAATCCCCTGAAAATCAGTATGTTCTTCAGTAAAAGGATACGCCCAATTTAAACCACTTGAAGTATGTTTAAGAAAAAAAAAAAAAACATTCTGATCTACCGATTACAATAAAGAGAAAGGGGAAAATTTTCAGGGAGAGATTACTAAAAAATCCCAAAGAAGATGGTTTGCCTGAGGTTAGAAGCAAATGAATCCCAGTATATGTTCTCCCTGGGGTTTTTAGTTGAGGCACCATCTCAAGCTGTAATCCCCATCACTGAGCACCTTGCAACTTTAAAAGAAATTATAATACTTGTAGGGTCGATATAACAGCAGCAATATATTCTGTAGAAAACGTCGAGAAAGATGGATTGATTTCTATTTGCATTAATAGCTTGAATATAAATATTAATTTGAACTTCAAAAGTTAGCAGAGTAAATACCAAAGGGAGCAACAGAATCATTTGGCTGAGAAACAGGTTTCTTTAAATATTTTATTTGTTGTAACACTTCGTGGTAAACACCCTTTATGTTTATTTCACAGGCCAGTGCTTAAACATGAATAATCGTGGCTTTCATACCTTGGTCTTCCTTTAGGGTAGAGAGCTCAGGTGCCAGGTATGGTGAATAACTTCACGTTTCATGGTGTGAAGCCAAAGGGGTTTTGTTGTGCTGCTTGTTAGGTAGCAGTGCCGTGTTGGTGTGGGACCCAGCAGCCCAAAAATGATCCCCATGCTTTCCCCCTACTGCTTGGAGCATGGTGCCACCCCAGCAGGGGTCACGTCCTGCTGCGGACAGTGGTTTCATGAGCAGGGATGTGTGGATGATCTCTCACTCATGCCTCAGCCCTAGTGTTTGTCCCTTGGGTTTCTGGCCATCTAGTCAAAAAAAGTTCGCACCAGGTAACTGCACATCCACGGAGGCAGATGAGAAAAATTTTCCTTCACTCTTCACAACAAACTTAACCGAGGAAACAAACTGGACATTTTCAAAGGATTGAAAATGAGGGAGCATTTTTCCTCTTGTAGATCAAATTTCCAGTTGATGCTCTTCTACGTTCTTCAGGGCAAACAGTAAAACCACTGATAATTGCCTGTTATTCAATGCACACACGACCAACTTTCCCTCTGAGAGTTGTGCATCTGCCTCTCAATTACCATCATCAGATTTATATTTTTTTGGACCAGTGGCTCTTTTTATGTACGTGTCTGTTTGATGTCCTAAGACAGTGAAACTTCATCTTGCTCCCTAAGCCTACCCTGTTCGTAACCATTAATTATCATGCCATAATCACTAGAGCCTGCTCATTTGGCTCAACAGCATGTGCTCACTTGCTATTTAGAGTATGCACTAATTATGTTATTACTTCATGAAGGATGGGTATTGGGGTAGATGGAGCCTGTGCTGGGTCTCCAAGGGGATGCTCAGGAGAAGGCATGGTCCAGGGGGAGCGGGGATGCAAAGGCTGCGGTACGCACAACTGGTTGTGGACACTGGGTCTGCAGCCAAGGAGCTCGAGCAGAGGCTTAGTGGGGGTAGATGATGGGGCAGGGGAATAAACACCTGCTTATTTCCTTGCAAGGGGTTTCACTCCTTTCCCCTCGACTCCGTGGAGATGGGAGCTGATGAGCCCGGGAGTCTGTCCCCTGTGCAGCTGGGAAGTGTTGAAAAGGGCTGTAGGTCTCGCCGTGCTGGTAAACCTGAGTGAGATGCACAGACAGCGAGTGGCAGGCGGGGACCCGCCACCTCCTGTTGCACTGAAGGGGAAGTGAGACAGAGGGGATAACTGCCTTCTGCAAAGTCATACGGGAAGTTCGTGCAAAGCAGAGAGTTAAAGCCGAGCTGCACGATGAGAGCTCTCTGAAAAACAATGAAAGTGGTCAAAACCAACTCCTCTTTTAAATTCCACTTCGGGTTGCACCAAACTGTAACAAAATTCCAAGTATTTTATGTATAATTTAATGTCATATTAAATTTCTTTCCACCAAAGTAGAAGAAAAAAATCTCAAGCTTGAGTGAGACCTTCACCTAGATCCCAAACTTTGCTCCCTGTCTTAAGTAGCACCAAGCGTTAGCAGGACCCAGGTACTACTGTCAGAGCAGGATGTGATGGGGGTCTGTCCCCTGGAGGCCAGGGCAGCAGACTCACCTGGGAAATGCTTTTTGCAAGCCCCAGCAAAAGCCCTGACTCAAGGGCTGGATGACTCCCACTCGGTCAGTTATTAAGTGTACAGCTCAGAATTTCACACTTGTGTTTTTGTTTGGTTTTCCAATGAGCAGCTGAGGTGTGGGCTGCAGTTTGCACAGGCAAGGTTAGCCAGAAAAAAAAAAAAAAAAAAGGAAAAAAAAAAAAAAAAGAGTCATTGGGAATTATCAGGAGGCTTCAGCTGCTCTGTTTTTAAAAGCCCAGAGTGGATGTTTTCCTCTTGGCCTCGTCATGTTTTCATAGCCGCTTGGAAACTCAGCACCAGCATCATCTGCAGTGAGCCAACCTCCGCTGCTGCCAGGGCAGGATAGTTTCCTACTCTGCCTTCTTGATCGTTTTGTCCTGTGTAGTTTTAAATGACTCAAGCTATGGTGCTTCCTACCACTTCCCCTGGGAGACAAGTTTGCAGTCTAAATAGGCTACATGGTAGCAAATTTTCCTCCTATTCAGCTTAATTTTTTTCCCTTCGTTTTCATCCCTTAATGCCTATTCCAGACAGAGGCGATGTTGTTGGAGCAGGGGGAAGCAGCCAGAAGAGCTGGCAGGATTCGTACCGGCACCCCTTGGTGATGGAAAATGTGACTGCTTTTCGTAACACAGGTGCATTGCTTGGGTGCAATGAAAGGTCCTGGGCTGCTCCTGGGTACTGAGGGCTGTGACCGTGTGCTGGCAAGTCAGAAAAAGCCAAACCCCCCTGTTACCCTCTCCAGCATCGTTGTAAGAGAGCAGCAGGGAGCAAAGCCAGGGCTTTTCCCTACCACAGTCTTATATCCTCTCCTTCCAGCAGTTTATTTTCCTTCAGTCAGGCAAGGGGAAGCAACTTCAGGCCTGCAGTGTGCATTGGCCTCCTGCTTTTAATTGCCTTCCTACTGCGAAAAGAGTTTCTCATTCCTCACCCTTTCGATTACAGCATCACCCCATCCTCTGCGCTCCCAAGAACATCACCTCATGCCTTCCCCAAACTCTGCTCTCTGCTACAGTCATATAAAAAAGTTACTCCAGGTCACTGGTGCAGGTTTCTAAAATATTTTAGCCTGGGGGAGGTGAAAGGAAAGGTTTCTCTTCCTTCATTTCTGTACTTGGCAGATTTCTTGTTTAAAAAAAGAGACAGAGAGAGAGAGAGAGAGAGAAGCTGCCTGAACCGAAAAGGAGGGGGTTGCTGCTCAGAGGTGGTTCTAAAAACGGTACTTTTAAAGCAGGTTTCCTGCAAGTTGTGTGCTCTGTACAGAAAGTGTGTTGATGTGGTGCAAGTGCGTTGTTGGTACTGGATGGAAACGATCTCAATCAATGGCTTTGCCGCTCAGGAGCTGTGCAAGCTTTCTCACAGTCAGCAGTTAATTTAATTTTGTATGCAATTTATTAGCATTTATATGCATATATTATACTAACATACTGCTATTATAAAACAAGAAAAGCAGCTACCCCTCGCCCCCCTCTTAAGTTAGACCCTCAGGCCTGGCTTTTCAGTGCTGGTTATGAAACAAAGTCCAGCAGCCTTGGGGCTGGATGGGAGAACTGCAAAGCCCCTGTGGCCCTGAGCCCCCTCGCCCCGAGGAGGCCAGGACTACCAAGGAAGCTTCACCCTCCAAACCCTAAAGCTGATGGGTTTTCTGGGTGAACAAGCCACTAGGTCAGCAAATGGGCTTTTCTTATTATACCTTGCAAATTTTTGCTAGCACGAGTCTGTAGACTGAGGAGGGCACAAAGCATGAGAAACCTTTCTGCCTTTGCATCTATGAGGTCCTGGTAGCTGGTGAGAATCTCAGTGCAAAGCCCACACTGGGACTGACAGTAAAATCAGGGTTTTAACTTTGGACATCTTCAGCTGGAGGGGAATATCCACTTTCAAGAACACGATGTTGTGGAAATTGTCTTAGGTAGAAAGGGAAGGATGAAAACTACGAAGTTACATCCAACTAATTCAGCTGTATTCAAGGGAGAGTGTGGGTCATGGGGAGGGAGAGCAACCTGCTAAAGCAAAACCATGCTGTTCAAGCTGCTTTATGAACGGGAGGCTGAGCAATGACATGTTTCTTGTACTGAAGTGAGTTTGCTGTGTTGTCTGGTCTGGTCTCGGGACGGATTTACACAGCCCAAAGTGCTGAGGTTGTGCAGTAGCTGTGCTCCAGGAGGTGTTGCTTGTGGTGAGGCAGGACGTCTGAGCATGATGTCAGGACACAGCTGCACAGCATATTTGCGGACACGTGTACCCCCAAAATGCCCACAGGTACCCCGCAACTGGTGTGAAGAGCAGCTTTGACTGTCAGAAGTGAGACATGGGATAAATAACCATGTTATCTCTATGTCCAGCAAGTAACCAAGTGGATGTTTGTTGTAACATGTGAGGATTTGTTTTATTTTCTTCCTTTTTTTTTTTTTTTTTTTTTCTCAGATGTGCAGACTAATTAAATTACTCAGAGAGGGGAAAAAATCAGTTTGATCTGACTTCAATTTGACTGAAGTCTGGAACTAAAAATGTGGTGCTTTGAAAGACAGAATAAGCAGTTTCCTGAGTCATAAATTGAGTCACACAGACCCCTAATGGTGTTTCCAGGACTGCAGACAAGCTGTTGCTCTTAAGACAAAAAGTAAAACCTTTAAAAATAAACTAGCATTTGTGGCAGATTTCCAGGGAGATTTGTAATGTCCTGTGAGAGTCACTTCAAAGGTACAGCCCCAGCCCCGGCGAGCCCCTGTCTTTACATGGAGAGAGTGAAGGGAAAGTTCTGGCCATGTGCAGGAATGGGAGCTACAGAACGGCAGCAGCTTTGCGTCCGGGGAAGCCCAACAGCACAGCATGTTACACTAAGCCTGCAGAGAGCTTAAAAATAAGGATGTTGTTCCTTAATTCCACCACCCTTGAGAGGGTGGTGGAATTTGCTGTGCTGCAGACACGCAAACCCTTGCACAGTTGCTTGTGTGCACAGTAATACAGCCGGGCTGAGCAGCCCTGCACGTTACTCTGGCTCACACTCCTGCAAGCTTCCCAGCAAAGGACAGGAGGTGATTGCTGCTTGTCTGTCCAGCAGCTATTCCCAAATAAACAGACGGACCACACTGGACGAGGAGGAGAAGCCATAGCAGCTCCTGTGCGTGAGCAGCGTAAGGCACCTGAGCCACATCCTGCGAGTGTTTCAGGAGTGCCTGAGTGCCACGGGCTGCCTGCTGGATCGGGGGCACCTCTGTGGAAGGAGCAGGCTGCTTTGTACCCCCATTATGAATCTGCTCGCTGGCCTGCATGTCCTTTGGTGTCTCCTCTTACCTCTGACGCCAGTCCTTGCGAAAGGAAACGCGCTGTGGGGAGTGCAGAGTGGGAGACTTGTTTGTCTTCCCTCTTTTATGGATGAACAGAGGATCTCAGTCTCCACAGCTATCAGTGAGTCACCCTTCACAAGCAATAAATTCACACAGCCACAAGAATGCTGCTTTATATTAATGCTTTGGTGCCATTGTTGACGATTTCTTACTGCAACCTGTGCCAACACCACAAACATTCATACTAACATGGGAGCTTCCAAGCCAGCTGATGGAAAATATTTAAGATAACAAGGAGAAAGAAAATGCCAGAACAAGCCCAGAGACTCCATCTCTAATTAAAAATAAAATAATAAAAAAAAAAAATAAAAAAAAAAAATAAAAAAATAGATCAACTATCTCACACCTCTGATTTATCTACATTTTCTGAAAATTTTCTGAGATTTGGTCTCTACTCTTATCTGTAACTTCTTGATGGTCATTGTCAGTGAAATCCAAGAGGAAAGCTGTGGGAGGGAGCATCTCCACAGTGTGGAAATAACCCACCACCTCATCTGATTTCAGGTACATCCCATGCGTTTTCCTTGAGATTATGGTAAGAATTCAGTCTCTAGAGGAAGCTGCAAAGCAGCACCTTGAAATATTGTCCTCTAGTAGGTGTCCCATGATGCAAGGGGAACTTGGAGTCTTGCAGCCTGTTCCCAAGCAAGAACAGCTCTAGAAGTGTTAAGAAAGCTTTATCTACACCATGGTGTGCACTATTGGGTGTCCAGGCCAGAGTCCTTTCTGATCTCTCTGTTGCCCTTTCACCACCACCCTCTGTCTGCCCCCCTGCCTTTTAGTCCACAGTGATTACCCAGCCGCTCTGGTCTGATTATGCACTCATCTCTTACAGTACCTACAGTGTCAGAGTATCAGGTGTCAAGTGCAGCTTGCCTTGGTTTTGTGCCTGGAAATAGAAATCCCAACCATACTGTAAGGGGTTTCATTTTACTTCCTTGAATACAGTACACCACTCTTTGGCAAGAGAGAACACACTTAGAGAAGAATAGACTATACACACGGATGTGGACCTGTCATAAAATTCATTTTAGTTTCCAGTTGAAATTACCCCTGCTAAAAAGATCTCATTACCATGCCGTCTGACAGCATAAAGCCCAACAGAAGAAAAAGGCCACCACTGTGAGGCTGGGGGATGGAAGAAGAGGGTAGATAAACCCAGATTTGTGTTTGTTCTATTTTCACCAAACTTTCCCCAGCTGATGCTGAAAATCACATCTGCTCTATGGCCTGGTGTGTGGAAAATGGTCATGCTGCTGGCATCTTTCTCACAGGCTTGGGCATACATGTATGCCTGGCCTTGCCTGGTGCCATATACCTAGCTTAACTAAGGGACTTGGGAATGGACCTTTTGCAGCTTTCACTTGAAATGGGAAGGTTTGGGGAAAAAAGGCCTGAAATTGGTATCAGCCTCCAGGAAGTCCTGTGGTGGCTGCGGTAGATGAGGACAGGACTGGAGACCTGTGTCACCCTTGTGGCCTTAACCAGTCACAAGTCTGTTTATTAAGAGCTAGCTCATGGGTGAAGGAGGTGGTGCAGCAGCTCCAGCCCTGGGGCCATGCGTGGTGGCCTCCTGCCCTCTGGTGTGCAGCACAAGGAAAGGGTACTGGCAGCCCCTGGACTTGGGGAGAAGCTGCCACCAGCAGGTCGTGAGGTGCCCCGTGAGATGCTCCTATCCCATATCAGGCCACACTGGCTCCTGCCCAAAAGTGGAAGTTTCTCCAGGTGTCCCTAATGGCTGCCTGACCATAGCATGTGTACATGGCAGAAACCCCCAGTTCAGAAAACCCCAAAACAAGGAGTGGCAGCAGCATGCGATGACCCAGATGAGCTAGCTGGCATCTAAAACCCAAGTTCGCAAAGGCCTTCAGGAAACTGTCCCAATGATTTTTTGGATTTGCAGTTGTATTTATGAGTCAGTCCCTGAATGCATGTTTAAGTAAGTGCAGCCACTTAAGGTATTTCAGGATGAACTTCTCAGTTCCTCTGTTTCTGTGTGGGACACACACTCCTGGCTTTATAGTTACTCTCTGAAATGCTGCTCGTGCTTTCAAGAGGAATATAAGCTTTTGCCTCTGTACTTTTCCAAGGCTCTAAGACTATTTAGGACAGAAACATTGTCCAAAGCAAAGCTGAGAAGGATTTCCTGAACATCTTAGATTCTTTCCATACATGTAAAAAAAAAAAAAAAGGAAAAAAAAAGGAAGGTTGGATTTTTTTCTCAGGTATGTCAACATACCAAATTAGGCAATTAGGCCCTCCATTATTTCCATGTCCAACCCTCCATGTACCATAAATAGGATGTGCCTGAAGTTCAGCATCCACCAGTTCCCCCCTGAGTTGGCTGTAAGGCTTTGGGTGCAGATAATGGCAGATCTGTGACCCTGTCACTTACAAGAAAAGTTTTCATGTATATTCCTAGTGTTGGTGATGTCATGCAGCAGCACTTTTTCACAAGGGTGTTTTTTTTCTTCTTTTTTTCAAGAAAAAGAAACGGATGAGTCATTTCTTACAGGCAGCTTTTTCCCTTCTTGTTCACTCATCATCAAAGTGCAAATCATGGCTTAACTATGTGCAATTGCAAATTGGTTTGGCATAGTTGTGTCTAGATCTACTGAGTTTCCCACTTGTGGGAGTCTCCCATTACTCTTTCTCCTCTCTGACTCACTTGCATGTGTACCAGTGATTTCACTACCAGCTGTCTCACTGCTCCAAAAGGTCTAAAATGGGATCTATGTATATATTCCCTGAATTAGATATAGATCTCTGCCATTTTGGCATTGTGCATATAACCTAGGATACACCTCAGCCCATTGACATTTCACTCTTTTTAATATTAAACTTGGGTGCACTGACTGCTTTTGCAGACTGGAAAAATAATTAGGACACATTTCCACACACTTCCAAAGAAGTGTGTGGAGCATTAGCCATGCAGTTCCCATTGACTCTAATGGAAGGTTCATATCTAAAGCCTTGTGCAATTGCTTTGGAAGTTTTAGGGGAATTTATTACATTGCCTACTGGTTGAGAAGTTATGTTATTGGTTTAGTGGTAGCTGTAATCACTGTAATGAAGTTAAGCCATAGGAGAAGAAGGTCAGAAACCAAATGTCCTCTAGTCATTACACTAACACTGTTAGATCAGTTTGTACAGCTGCTGAAACAAACAAACAAAAACAACAATAACAAAAATCCCTTGCATGTATGATAGGGTAATAACTATTTCAGATTTAGGTCAGTCCTGCATGTCTGGAAGTTGTGCTCCAGATCAGCATGCCAGAAGATTGCAAGTTCCAAAAATGCACAGGGAAAGGTGACTGTTGATCAGAGACACTTATAAAAAAAAAAAACACGAGATGTATGGGGATGAGGCTCATCTCACCTAACTATCTACAAGTCAGGCATCCAGCTCAAGTTAGTCTGTTCTCTCTTCTCTAGTTCATGGGGGCAGAGGAGGGGAGAGAGGCACCTCCATATAGGGTTTGTTCCCAGCACAAGATAAGTCTCTAAGATAAGTAGGTTGAATCACCCTCTGGCAGTGCCTTTGTAACCTCCAGTGACTATAAAGGGAGCATAGTTTAGACTGGCTTAGACAAGACAAAGCTAAAATTAGGTGAGATGAATCCCACCCTAAGCTTTGCACCCAGACAAATTGCTCTACAACAGCATGGCAGGGGAATCTGAGACTGTAGGTTGGGAGTGCTGACTGTTTAGTTTCCATACACTGCTGTCCCTGGGCTACCATCTTGCTCTCGGAGTTTTGCCCTACCCCATAGAGGTCATGAGAGTCCACTGACTTTCCTAAATTTGATTCAAGTCTATGATGCTCTTCGGTAAGTTATATAGGTAATTGTTCTTTCTGCTGCGAAAGCTGTGATATGCTACAAAATGGGATTTAAATAGGATGATCACAAGGATTTTTACCAGCGTTTTCCCCTGGCTTTTAAAAAAAGGAAAAGTTTGGCAAAGACACAATACCCTTGAAGATTGGTCCACCTTCTTTCTCTCTCATCTTATCTGCCTCTTCTACCCTGCAGGCAAAATGCATGGGATTCCAGAGGCTGACAGTTCCTCCTTAGTTCTAGGAAAGTAGTTAATTATCTAAATCACTCCATAATTGACTCACTTCCACTACTACTTCAGAAAGAAGCCATAGCAAGGAGGTAGAATTGGAGTACTAAGATCCAAGGAGCATAACTAGGCAGTGAAAACTTGCCAGTTCCTATCAATGTTCTTCCAGGAAAGCTATCTCTGTCCACTGCTTGGCTTTTCGACTTTTGTCCCCTCATTACTGGCAACTATCTTTTGGATTTATGCCTTTTGAAGTGCAGAATTGCTGTCAGTATGCAACTTTGGTTGCGCTTTGGACAGTGTGTTTTTAAAAACAAGAAAGTGATGCTGGAAATGTGTCTCTTTCAGTGCCAGCACTCCTAGAAAGCATCTTGTCTGGGTACTTTATTCCTCTGCTTCCACAGAGCTGCTGCCATCCACAGGAGCATCACTAGTAAATGATGAGTGAGCTGTCAGCATTTTTGTCATCTGTGTTTCACAAAATGCTTATCTGACATGAAAATAATTCTCGAGCCTCCAGAACTGGTCTGTAGCTTCTGTGATGCAGGGATTTCACGTGAGCTCCCCAGAACTTCCCATGTGGGCAGAGCCGGATCTGCCAGCATAACAGTCTGTGTCTTTGGGTTTGGCACCTCCGCTTGAAACTCTAGCAAAAGCTCCCCATCCAGAGTTGTGCAAACAGCAACAAAAATAGGAAGATCAACTTAGTAATGTCAGCTTAGTGCAGTAGGCTCATTCGCACAGTTAGAAAACCATTTCTCTGCACTTCCTATTATTGAAATGTTGCAGAACAAAAGTTTTATTGCATGATGGAAATGGTAAGATTTTTTTTTTAGATCAAAGGAAGTTTAAAACTATCTATAAGATGTCAGCATTTCTAGCAATGAAGTATATAAACAACAAATCAAAAAGTAATTTTACCTGAATCATCATAAACACAGTGTTACCACTTTCAATATGCTACTTTTAGGAAACCCTAGAAAGAAGGAATGGATTTACTATCAATTGATCAATGTACTGTAAAAATGCCTAGTCAGTTAGGAATATCTATGTAATTACCTGTGGTGGACTGCAGCAATAACCACACCACTCTGGAAACTCTGTATTTTCACCACACAATTTTTTAAACAGTTCCCATAGTTGACTGGTGGCCATTCTTTTCATTTTGACATTATAATAGGAAGACATATAGCTCAAACTCACATTTCTTTAGATGTCCTCATTGAGATTATTGCAGTAGCCATTTGAGGAATCAGCCATTTTTTACAAAGTACAGTCTGAAATTACCATGTTTACTCCAGTAATGTAAGTATGAGCTATCTCCTAGGTATCTAGCTGTCTAGTTGTTTTATTTTCTTATCCTGTAGTAGCTTTAGCCCTTTTTCCCCCATGCCAATCCTATTTGCAAAGGAGATACCAGCTGTGTAACTAAGGAATGAGTTTACACTGCATGTTGAAAGTGAAACAAGCTGCCTTGTCCTGATGTCCATTGAGAGTATCCAGAAGAAGAAATTAGTCTGAAACAACTTGTGTACTCTAAGTTCACATTCTGATTTCACTGAAGTTCTTGTACAAAGTCTGAGACATGTTTAAAGAAAGCCAGCGGTTGAGGCTTATGAAGATAATCGCTGAGTTATCTGAAAACTTTTGGTGCTTTCCATTTACCCTTGCATTTTGCGATATGATCTCATAAACCAGACTCAAAATGCACTTCCATTAGCACAGGCTCATTAGCAGGGTGACTACAGTGTATATATATCAATAGCCTTCTGGCTACCAGGGAGACCGACCAACCAGTTGTGCCTGTCCATAGAAAACAGAAGAGTTTTTGTGGCCAGCTATTTCTTTTGAAGGAAAGAAAGAAGTCTGAGTCATCTGGATTTCCTTGATCAGTCCATCTCAGTGAGTAGTACAGGGTGAATTTTGTAAAGCTTATGGATTTCGTACTCAAAACATTCTGAGCTAAAGAATTACTTTAGACTCCAGATGTTTTGAATTTTCTTTGTATTTATAAAAATAAAAAGATCCTTTTGTGCTTAATGAGAGTAGATAAAGCTTTCTTAACACTTCTGAAAATGATTAAAAGGTTTCTGGATGCACCTTCCTTTGTACAGGAAATTCGTGGCATTTACTTAGCTTTTCCTCAGATACACCAGAACAACATTTTGGCTGAAGCTCCACTTGCTTTCCAGGTCATACAGAAGGGGCTTGCTGTGTTGTTAGGAGTTAGATCCATCTCCCTTAGCTGCAACCTTTTTCCCTACATGATATCCAGCAGTTAGAGAGAGGTGGATTGCTCAGAGTAACTGCTTCCTGAATTAAATGCTGGCAGGAGAAGGTTTCCAGCTAAGGGTTCCTGTCTGACAGCTGCTGGACGCCCTGATTTATAAGTTAGCCTGCCTGCTTTGCCAGCCTTGCCATGAGCAGAGGAGTACTTAGGGACAACAGCATGCACGGGATGGAAAGATTTAGCTTTTCGTTGGGCTTCTTTCTGGATACTTCTGATCAACATTTTAATGCAGATTTACAGGTTTGGAAAGGACTCTGCATGAGGTTATGATGGCGGGTAAGGAGGGTGATGCACAGGCAGCTTCTTTTTCTGAGAAGGACCTCATTGTCCACAGAGTGTCACCTGCTAAGGATTGTCCTTGCTGAGCATGACTGAGCTGACCTTGCTCACTGTGCAAAGGTGTGACGCCTTTCCTTCTTCCTGAGCCCAGCAGGGAGGACTGCAGCCGGGGGCCTTGAGGGGGTTTCTGCCAGGAGTAGAGGCTGATGTGGGAGACAGATATTTGTTTGCTGTAATCCTGTTTGTTTACAAACACCATGCAAAAGCTTTCCCTGAACGCAGCGAGAATCAAACAGACGATGGTTTCTTTGATGGTGGCTCCAAGCCTCTCTGAGCCCCACTGGTGCTGAAAGATCTTGTGTTGTTCTTTTTTCTTTGCAGCATGGTGTTATTTCTCCGTCTCCTATAGTCCCTCCTCTGTTGGCTCTGGGCTCCTCTTAGTTCAGCCCTAAAAGAACACAATGCCGTCTTTGCATTTATCCCGAACAAAAGGTTACTCCCAGGCTCTCTGGGGTACACAGATCTCAACAGAGGGGTTGCAGAGCCCTGCTGAGGCCTGTCACTGCACAGCCCCACGTTGGCTCTTCCTTGCTTGGGGAACTAGAGGATGATGTTAACAGGGCCCAAGACTGTGCATCCCACTGAGAGAAGGGGCTGAGGGTGCCCCTTGACTCTTCTGGGTTCGTGTCCAACCAGCCCCAAGCCAGGGCAGAGGAACAGGAGTCTGTCTGCATATGGGTCATGTAGATGCTAATCTTCATTGTGTAAAAAAAGCAAATAATTTTACAAACTTGTAAAGAGAATTTCTTCAGCAGCAGCATCTTTTTTGTTTTCACTAAATGGAGTTACTTGCTGGCAATTATTACAGACCGGAATAGCTGGAGACTGTAGAGTTGTATTTGCATTTTTGTTCGAGTGCCTGCACATGTACTGCACACAGTGTTCCTTGCGAGGCAGTCATTTATTGTCCAAAAAGCTTTGCTTTCCACATCCAAGTACTAGAGCAGGAACCTCACAGAGTGACCTGGCTTTGGAGAACAGAAACTGAATGGTCGTGCTGATGCAAAGTTACACTTCATTATTATTAAATTATTACATTAAGCAAGCAAACCCCAAACTTTCTGTAAAGTGTTTGTTTCTCTGCTCTTCTCCATTGCATGTCCTTAAGACTGCATGCCAGCCAGACCGAAATCTGGCCCGAGCTCAGGACCAGAAAGTGGCCTCAGTGGTCCCTGAAGGCTGTTCCCCTCTCACAGCTCTGGAAGTGGCTTTCCCATCCAGCATCTCCCTGTGCTGCTCCAGGAGCTGCTGAGGTCCTTTACAAACCTGGGCAGGTACAGGGCACAGATCTCACTGAAGCTCTACTCAAAACCCTGGTTTCTAAAGCAAAACACCTAACTAGAGTCCTACCTACTCGTTCTCTTGGAAAGAGTAGAAAAGTCTCCTAAAGACTGTGGTTGTGATTTTTCTTTTCGCTAGCATGGAAAATGCAGTGCAATCTCTGTCAAGTAGCACTTAGTGGTGGAAGCTGGTGCCAGTTTTAGAGGAAGCAAGAAAAGACACAGAAAGAAAGTCTTCAGCTTGGTATCACGTAAGGGCTTCTTCCATGGGTGCTGATACAGGCTGAAGGCTAGCAGGATACTGACAAACCAGAAAGCAAACATCCTAAGTGTGGTGGGTAGATTAAATCAAGAGCAAAATTCTGGCAAAATTCATGGTTTTATAAGCAAAATGGAGCAGTGATTACAGCATGTGTCTGAATGCAAGTACTCCTTGCTCGGGGTTGGTTTAGTTTTGATTTGTTTGGAGGGCGGGAGCCAGCAGAAAATTTCAGCTTGCTGTTAAAAGACACATTCTCAGATGAACTGGGTCCCCCAGTCTTTTCTAGAGTCACCTCTTTCGAAGAAATAGCATGGGGATTCCCTCCTCTGGTGTGGGAGTTTCCGAAGGTAATCCCCCCTCTCTGGTCGTCAGCCGGCAGCGGTGCACCAGCCAGGCTGGAAGCCTGGGCTCGGTCTTTTTTTGGAAGGCGTCAGCCCCTAACCTGAGCTTCCACATTCAGGGATAAATATTTATATTGACCTTTATCCAAAGCACATTCCTGGGACATCAAATCAGCGCCTCCTGGTTTACAGGCCTGACAAAGTGCGGCATTTACAACCCCCCGAGCGAAACAGAGAGGGTTTGTGGCACAGGGGTGTCGCGTGGGAGATGTCACCTCGCGGACCTCGCTGGGGTCGTGGTGGGACGGCTGAGAGCAGGGGTGCTTGGCATCAGCTGCCAGCACTCGTGTCCAGAGGGGGTACCCTCAGCAAGGCGGGCTGAGTGGGCACGTGTGGTTTCACGGCGCCACAGGGCAGGCTGAGCTCACGGCTGCCTCGAGCATTTTGGAAAACCCCTGGTAGCGATTGAAATGCCTGCCCTGGGCAGCTTGTGAACTAGAAGCCTGTGAACTAGATGGCAGCAATTTCAACCTCCACTTTTTCTCCCCCCTCCCTTCTCTCTGCAGCCCCTGCGTGCCTGAGGTTTAGCAGCAGCTTTAGATGAGGGCTGCTTTCCCTGTTGCTGTTTTGGGGCTTTTATTTCCCTTTGGGAGCCCCCAGAAACTTGCAGGGGCATGAGCACAGCCACGAGGCAGGCTGGGCTGGCTTCGGTGGGCTCTTCAGGCGGCGGTGCACCCCACACAGACCCAGCCGGGCCTTGTCCCACCTCCCTGGGAAAAAACAGAATAAAAAGAGATGAGGTACAATGCAGCCAGCCTGGGGGCTGTGCACACACCAAAGTTCAGCATCTACTACCAGCTGTGAGAGCCATCTCTGGGGGCTGGGGGCAGGAGGAGAAAAAGGTCCCTGCACCTATGATACAGCTGCCGAGGTATTCGGGCACAGCATGGTTTTCCTGTCTCCCTGATGCCGGCTGTAATAAGCCTGTGCTTGCTTTGAGATCTCTCCCTCTGGATGTGGTGCCCAGAGGAGGCTTTGCATGGACCAGAGCGGACTTCTGCACAGAGCTTGCTTGTACTTACGAGCCAGCAGAGCAAATAAACTATGTTGGTACAAAGCTACGCCTGTAAATTTTTCCTCTCTTTAGGCTTTTTCTTCTCATTCTACATTTTTTTTTCCTTCTCCTTTCTATGAATGCATTGTGGCTGGCTTGCAGCAAGCTGTCTCTGTAGCCAGGCCTTTTCAACCTGAAATCTGAGGCCCTGCGTGAGCTACCAGCTGGTAGTCAGCATCATTTCAAGGCACACACTTTGAGCAGAAAAGGCTCCTCAGTGGCGTAGAATTATGTTTCCTTCCCTGCTTATCAGGGTAGTTTTGTGAATCAAAGACACTCACTGCTGTCTCCTGTTTAAATGTCGTGCCAGTAGGCTGCCCCAGGACAAGCAAAAGAAGAAAAACCTCCCCTTCATCACAGCCCCCTCTCCACCCTCCCTGCTGCACATGTGAGCCCGATGACGGTTAAGAGCATTTAAGTCAGATGCCAGATAAAAAGCAGAGTGAGCAGCAGCACCCGTGCTGGGGGAGCCTGTGCACGCTCGTAATGGTGTCAGCACTTGCTGTCGGAGCACTGCAAGTGTGCCAGAGCCGTGCCTGTGCTCCCTTACAGTTCTTCCAAAAGCATCTCCCCCACCTCCCTGAGGCTGGTGCCCTGCCAGCGGGTCCCCAGGCTGGCTCCTGGAGGCTCAGGGCTGCAGGTGCTCGTTCAGCTGGCATGGCTCTGTCCTCACCTAGCTCTCCAAATCGCCTCCAGAGGGTAGATGATGTCTGGTCTGAATAAATAGGCGGGAGGGGCTGAGTTTCCTGCCCCCTTCTTCCCCTCCTAGCACATCTGCGCCGGAAGAAACCTAATTTAAGCCCTGTGTCTGTGGCACAAACAAAACGGGAGCTCCAAACCCTCAGAAAGAGCAGACTAACTGAGCAACCTCAGAGGTGAATTTCACACGTTTCCCCTTAAAATTCTTGTTCTTCCTTGTGGTTTGAGATCTCGCTGCATTTGACAAGGGGGGGAGCAACGATGAAAATGAAATGACTTTTACTTTGTAGGCTGGAGCAGCCTCTGAATGGGAGTTGTGTGCAGCTTGAGGTCCTGCCATTTTGGACATGTTTATTCATTGAGCAATCACTAGGATCGCTCCAGCCCATATATTCATCAAGTGAGCTTGCCGTGGTTTGAAGTGGGTTTATCTCAATCTGCAGAGTGTGTGGCAGTACACTGGTGACTCATAAAGGCTCAGTCCTGCAAAAGCACATGTTTAAGCACATGTTTAACTTTCAGCACGTTATTATATCTCACAAAAGTCAACGGGACAACTCACTCTCTCAAAGTCAGGCTTGTTCCCAAGCTCTGCTCAGGGCTGGAGTCAGAGAGCCCAGCACCTCACAGGAGTGAGACCATAATGATTTTCTTTTCTTGCCTGCGTAAGTAACATTCCTGAAAACATGCTCTAAAGGATCAAGTTCGGCTACTGTTGAATAGCACATATTCACAGATAGTCTGGTTTTAATCAATTAGTGGATGACTTTGAGCAAATAAGATCCCCCTTCCTATAACTCAATTTCCCATGTGTAAAGTAGAGATAATGATGCTTGCCTTGTTTGCAGAATACTTAAAGATTTACTGAGAATTCACTCTATAAGAGAAAGGATCTGTATTTGGCTCTGAATAAATCAATATTAGCACACTCTCACAGCAGCAAATACAGAGTCAGAGCTAGGAAGGTAATTTTTATTTTTATGTAGTTGCTGTCTCTTAGCTGTAGGCAAACCATCTTTTCATGGGAAGACTGAAAAGTGACAGGCTGAAGTTTTGCAGTGCAACTTTTAACAAGAACTGCAGCCCTAGGGGAATAGGTTCTCAATCTCCCTATGTACATACATGCTAAGGCTGTTACAAGGTGCCTAAGCAGAAAAATTTAGTCTTGTTGTAAAAGAGCAACATTTATGCTTGTGATTATCAAGCCTAAAGCTTATCACAAACCTTTTCCATGGAGAGTAAAAATTGTAAAGGATAGAGCATCCCTGCTGCTCCTGGAAGCTGTGCTTCTGCGCTTAAACTTGTGCCTCTGTTATTAAATCTTGATTTCCTTGTGACTGGGAGAGTTTGAACATGTTTTCCACCTTCACCTGAACAAGGCAGAATGAAATTGTTCCCTATATTAGCTACTAGGGTGGGAATGCATTGACTTGTCCTAGCTGAGGATCTAGCTCTTACCTTTAACTGTAAACTCACGGGGTTTAAAGGAAAAGAAAAAGCCACCTATGAAGTGTATTTTGAAAATGGTGTTGAAAGGATGACATTGCTACTGTGTAGTCTAGCGAGTAGGCAGTCAATATTTTCCAGCAAAATTCACATTTGCATCTGTACAATGACACCCACATTCTTTTGTTTACCCTCTTGGCTACATTTAATCCGAAAGTTTCTGAAATACTCACGTTTCACTCTCAATTTTTTGTCTTCATTTATTAGCATATGGATAATTCTTGGTTTCCATCCCTGCAGATACGTTGGTTGACTCTTAAACCTGTAAGTCCAGTTTCTGTATTTTCCATATCTTTGTGTTTTCTTTACAGTGGGGATTTTGTCTGCCATGTAAAACAAAGTGATTATTCCATCCAAATCTTTGGAAAATTCTGTTCTTTGGCATAGTGTTGTGTTGTCTGATACTTTTTTTTTAAAAAAGAAAAAAGAAAAAAGAAAAAAAGTTTTAAGTTTCTGGAAGGGAAACCCTTCCTTTGCGGAGATTTAAGTTTCCATCAGTCATGAGAAAAACTGTTCCCTCTGGAATATTAGAGGTAGGCTTGGAAGACAATGTTAAACAGAAATAAAATTCCAGATTGCTTCATTTTGAATTTCAGCCCTTTCTCTTTGGAGGGGTTATTGTTTCAAAAAAACACCTTGTTTTTTTTTTTTTAAATTTTCTTGGCCTTTTCAAGTTTAGTGCATTGAATGTAATAGCCAAGAGTTTTGGATATGCAGCAGACAGGAGAAATGTACAGCATCTGTCAATAGACAAACATACATGTGTGTGTTATATACAACATAAAACTTTGTGTTGTGCTGCTATAAAAGCAAAGCAATCTTGAGATGTTGCAGCACTGATTTTCCCTCTCAGTTATTTTACTTTGGCCAAAAGAGGGCTGGGACTTCTTGCAGAAAGTTGTTTCATAGATAGCTTGTGAGATATATTTAGAAAAGTTTCACGCAAGTTCTCTGCCACTTTCATAATTTGGATAAGCCTATCTTCTCCCCACGGTATCTGAACTCTGCTCTTGTGTCCGTAATGTGCAGTTCAGGCATATGCTATTTCGTTCAGATTTCTTTTCAATGATTCTGCAAATTACATTCTGATCTTTCTTAAGACTAGCCTTAATTCCCTTGATCCTTGAGCTGTAGGCAAAAGTCTCTGTTCTGGTAAGCTGGCAGTGATGTGTGGCTATCAGTGACTACGCCTTGTCCAATTCAATAAAAGCTGAATCTTGCATTCTTCTTACATGGCCTGACAGGGTTAGGAGTTACTTTTGGGGATGGGTGTCTCTAAATAAATATTTCCTAATGCCACCAGGGTCTCAGTTCCACTGCACATGGACACCTGGTGCCATTTGAGATGCCCTGGGGTTTTCCAGTTGGCCTCCAGTTGCTGTTTGGCATGGCTCTCCCAGTGGTGTGGGTCCCCAGTGGGTCCTGAAGGAGGTTTGCTGTCACCATGTGGACATGCTGGACTCCTTGAGGCCTCTCAAAGGGCACCAGGCACCTACCGGGGTTATCTGAATCCACTCCTAGTAGTCCAGTACAGTTATCTGCTATCAGCCAGACTTCGTAGAGATACGGGATTCAAAGAAAGAGCTGCCCTCAAGCAGAGGAACATCTCCATGGTAAATCACCCCAGAATGGGCTTTGTGGCATAGCAAAATGCCAGCCATCCTCACTTCTCCAGGTATCGTGGGACATTTCATGCTGTTTCAGACCAGCTTTGCTCTCTGCAGCTCTGAAGTCACTGCAAAGTATCAAACAGCATAGAGAGAGCACTGTACGGCTTCCTTTATGGAATTGATTCCTAAATATTTGCTTTGGAAGAAAATAGCCTGGTTGTTTAGTAAAAATGAAAATGTAATTTACTTCTCCTTTGATCAAGCTGAAGTCAGTCACATGACAGGAGTGCTGCTAACACACGCTGTGTAACTGCTTTTGTCTATTCCCACTAGGCAGGCAGAGATTGCTTTCAGTAGCGAGGCATCCCAGCGCTTGGGCGTGGTACAGAGGAGGGTTCAAGTAATGAGCAAGCTCTCATTTCTCTCAGAAGACCTGGCAGAAGGCCCCGTCTGTTCTTTAATTACATTTCAACAGCTGTTTTTTATATATTTGTGTTTCCTTATTCAAACGTGGCTTATGAAGAAAAAAAAAAAAAAAAGCAAATGATGAGCATGCTTTTAACCAAGAAACACAAAACTCTGCAACACAAGAAGCTGTCATGGACTAGCCAAAATCTTTCCAAGAAAAATTATTTCCTTCCCAGACCCACGTCAGTGTTGATGCCACTATGGATGTGGTAGAAACTAAACAGAGCAGGTTGGGATCAAAGAGCTGTAATCCATATTGACTTGCAAGGAATCAGACGTTGTTAGTTATCAGTCTGTCATACTGACAGTGAGGTAATAGCCCAGCGTGATGTTACCCACAGGGTAAATGGAGAGGAACAGCTCTCCAGGACATTCAGGGGGCCTTCGTCCTTAGATGTCACCTCCTGGATCTCAGCTGTAGAGCTGTTCTTGGCTTCAGGGGAGTGAGCTGCAATGCTGTCATACGTGCATGCCCACACCTTCCCCCAGACATCTGCTTCCAGCTCAGCAAGGCCATGGTGGGGCAGGGAGCTATAGCTGTGAACACCTCTCCTCTCAGGGGCATCCCCCTGTCCCAGCCACCACAGCCCATGTGCTATGTCTCCACGAGGCTTATGCCAGGCAAGCTGCCAAGAAGTGCTAAGGACCCTCCAGAAGATTTCTTCAGGATTGGTCACTGGGAGACCAAACTTCTCCTCGTTAGTTTGGTGAGGTGAGCGAAAGGGGAAGTTTCCCTACTGTGATGTGATGATAGTCTTTGCTCCACTGACGGGAAAACCGGAAGAGTTCATGCCAAGCCCAATGTGCAAAGGCAGACTTTTTCATTACTGAAAAGGGAAAGAAAGGTTCACCTTCCTTGGGCAGACTCAGACTCTAAAGAGCAGGACTGCTCTGCTTTGCTGATGCACGACATGTTGCCTTGTTCTGTACGTCACATCTGTCTTGTTCCTTCTTCACTGCCCAAAGTTGTAAAAATGGGCATATAGGGATGACACGAGGTTCATCTTGTCTCCAGGAGGTTCATCTTGTCTCCAGCTCTGGTCAGAAGCATATGCTTAAGAGAGGTGTGTAAGCCTTGCCACTCATGGCCTTTCACAGCTTCTAGCTGTCAGCAGTGTAGGGATTTCCTGGTCTGGAAAGTGCATGTAGACTGTTGTGCTTAGTTGACAGTAAGACATGTTCTTTGTGAATATGTTTAAACCCCCGTGAATTAATTTATAATTTGGCTTCTACAGCATCCTGTGGCATAAGTTCCACAATTTAATTATAAGCTGTGTGAAAAAGTCTTTCCTGAACTCATTACAGAAATGCTACCTGATATTTTTTGTTGTTCTTGTGCTGTGAGAAATAGTGAATAGTTGATGCCCTCACCTCCTTCACCCTATTTATGATTTTAAAGATCTCTTTCATACTTTTACTTCCAACATGCAGAGCATCTTTTCTGGTCACTGAGAAGAGGACAAAATAGAATACAAAGTTCTCTGGAATATGTCTGGAATAGTTAAAGCAAGGTGCTGTACATATCTACTTGTGTATATAATCTGTGCAGAAGGAATTTACAAAACTGAGAAGGCTCAGTTATCTTAGTTAAAAAGCAAAGAAACAATATGTTTAGACTCCACTGAGACTACGTAGGCAAAATAGGAGGACAGAAAGTCCTAGTCTCTGTTTCCAAAAAGGCTAGCTGTGGAACAAGTTTAGGACCAAGACGGCCAAGTTTGGACTAGATGTTTCCTACTGAGGAATGTGGTGGATAATAATACAGTCCATTAGAAGTGGCTTCCAGCCCAAAGGGAATAATAAATGCAAGAATATGGTTGTCTCCTGAAAACAAAGCTGGTACTACGCTCAGAAACATAGTTGTTAATGAAATGCATCAAAACTAAAAATAACTTAGAAACAAATGTGCCAAAGTGTCAGAATCAGCTGGTGAAAAATAAGTACTGGCATTAAAATCAAGTGCATTTCTTGTGGGAGGTAAGTGAGTAACTCCATCTTCAGAAGAGCCTAATATAAAACCTCTCAGAAACATTTGCCTCTGTTTTTGTTTAAAGGGATACGCTTAAGCACAGTTAACTTACAGTTCTTTGCTTTTGTTTGCACAAGTGAAAGCAACATATGTTATTTTATGAACTGCCAGACATCACGGCAGAGGAACGAGCTCTACCCCCACGGTGCAGAATGGAAGGGGCTCCAGTGCTTACCAGTAATACCCAAAGCACTACTGAAAAGGAGATGAAGAGGAGGACACACACCTTTCAAGGCATCTGCTGTCTTATCCAGTGCACAAATGCCACTGTGCCCTTAAAATGCCCAGACCCTGAAATGCCATAGCCTAGATAAAGGTAAAGATGCAGGCAAGGTATCACAGTGCTATAGCTGTGTTTTGTCCTGAGTGTTTTTGGATTAATTTCTATAACAGATTGTTAGTCCCTGAAAAAGAAAAATAATAATAAAAAAATCCAAATATCCAGAGTAGATTTGGATCTGAACATTGTAAACTGCTCGTTCAAAATAACTGTAATGGATTGCTTTTGCTAACTTAGCATGACACCAACCTTTGGACTTTCTTTCAGTTCTCATTCCTTTTTAGCTTATTTGTGGAAACTTATAATTAGATTTTTCTTTTCCTTCTTCTCCCCCCACCCCAGCTGATAAAGTGCCATAAATCCTGGACATCATCCATGAGTGCAGTCATTTATGAATTTTGCTATTTTTTGCACATTGCACCATATGTAAGACAAACTAACTTAGAGGCACAGTTTCTTATTCCTGGCATGCAGGAGAGTCACTGAGAGATATCATATGGTCTCCTGGCAAAAGTACAAAGTGGCTCTTGTTGTTTGATCTACTGTCTTAAACTTAAATGCAAAATCTGATAATTGGGTCAGGCAGGAGAAGAACCTTACTAATAAAGCTCTTTTCATTTCCTTTTCCTATATTTCCTCTTTTCATCTTTTCTTTCTCTCTTTCTTGGTTGGTCCAAGGAGCTGGAATCAGCTGTTAGCAAAAGGGCTAGAAGCAGAGCTCGGCTTGTGGAATTGCATCTTCTCCTCAAAATCCCTCTCTGCCTGTCATCCTTCAGCATAAGCTGCTCTCCGACTTCCCTGCCAGTGGATTTGCTTACGCTCCTGGACTTGCTGTGAATGTTTTCTTAGAAATGTCTCGGTCTTTACAAAACTGGAATCACTGAATGCGTAGTAAGCATTCTCCACAATCATCCCCTCTTGAAAAACAAAAATGGTGTAGGAAACTCTTTTTCATCTAGGAGTCTCTTCTTATGCTGTTTGTAACAAAGACAGAGGCTTGTACTCCCAAGGATACACAAGCTAAAAGGACCATGAGCTTTCTTTGCAAGCCAAACGTCTCCATAATACAAGAAGCTGAGACCTGAGCACTCACTCAGCTGAGTGGTTTTTTAAGCAGTAATAGAGAGCTTTTGTTCTCTGCTAGGAACAGCACAGCAAGAACATTTCATGGTTGGTTTCATGGGTGGAATTAGATACTTCATGGTTGCCCACGTAATGGGATTGGCTGCATTTCCCTCCATGATTTTGCCTAAATTTCATCAAAAAATATGAAATCTCCATTTTGAAATTAGCCGCCAGCACATTTTAGAAAAGCCCTCGGGATTCTGCAGCAACCAAACGTCCACAGCCCCCGCCTCTGCAGCAAGCTGCCTGCCAGCATGGGAAGTGTCTGCCTGCAGCTTTGTCTGCTGGGTGGCCGCTGCTCCAGACCCATCAGCCTGACATGATTGCCACAAAAGGGCTTTAAAGTCACACAGGAGAAAGTTGCAGGAGCCGGCGATTGTTGGCCAGCAGCGACTGAGTAAGTGTTTTAATTGATCGCTGAGCCCCAGCTGTAGCATGTTTAGCACACAGGCTGAGAGCTATGGAAATGATCAGTTTTACACGATTACTTTTAGTATAATATGAATTGTCATTCTACTTACTGTGCTCTTAGACCTGTGACTTTCCTCCCCATCTCACCTCCAGGAGTCTTGGGAGTTCTTTTGAGTGCAGAAGACATATTTGACAGTTTGGTGAAAAACAAAGTAGGTATTTTTTCTCCTCAGATGTTGAATGCAAACACAGAAGCTCCCCAGCTGTGACCAGGAAAAATGCTCCAAAAGATGTTTCTCTCTATCCGGTTGGATAGAGCAGACAAGTTTTTGTGGGTGTAGCTGTGCCACTGCCCAAAACTGCATCTTGGCTGGTGAATTTATGGGAGCAATTGTTCAGCTGGACTCCTTACAAACCAAATTGCCTTGGTGGATAAGAATTCCCAAATAACTCCTTGCTCGGGACAGAAACTTAGCTTAAAAATAATGACAACAATAACAACAACAAACAACCTTTAGAAAACACATACTAAATAATGTGTATTGGAAGAGTATTTTTAGCAAAGATCAGCTGTACTACATTTTCACTGCGCATTCCAAGTTGAGCCTTAAATTCTGCATCTTGATCTGTGGAAGGGACACTGGAGCAGCTGGGCAATTTCATAAAAGAAAACATCAGAGCCAGCAAATGTAGAATACTTGAGTAGAAAATAAAATTAAAAAGCTGTAAGGCTCCCTCAAGATATGTGCTGAAAACGGAGTTCAGGAAGAACACAGGGTTTAAATTAGAAGGCAGAATAATAATGTAGGGACTATGGGGTAATTTTTTTAATTGTTCCCAAAACACTTTTTTTCTTGCCTTTCTCTCTTGGAGAAAATTAGACAGACTCATGCAGTGAGGAGATAAGAACACAAGCAAGGACTGTCAGCAGGGCTTCTGGGTTATTTGTACTTTTGGCAGATATTTCCTCGTCCATTCTGTGTGATGACTTAGGCCTTTTGCAGGTTTGATATTTGGTCAAAGGACCAGCTCACAGTGCCAATTTTCCCCATGTATCAGCATGAAGGCCACTGTGTTGAAGCACTGTCAAGCCTCAGCATTGTGCACTAGGGAATGTGGAAAGGGCAGTCGAGTGTCATGACGTCTCTGAATGTCTTTATTGGCTCCCATTTTGCATCCTAACTTCATCCTGCTCCTACTTTGATTGCCAGAAGTTACTTCACGTCACATCTGTAAAGGAATGTACAATCCTGATGATGAGTTGAGCATATAATACCAATGACTAACAACTACCCTGTGGTGTGCCTTTTCAGTCATTTTACAAACTAAAGGCCTCCAAGTAGGTCACTGCTAGAGCTGGATGAATTCCTAAGGGCAGCAGAAGATGCTGGTGTTGCTCTACAAATCTCTGCACCCTTGTCTTTGACAAGTATATTGTTGTATGTCATTTGGGGCTAATTGCACTGTTACTGACCTCAAGCAGGGAGATGAAGTGGTGGAAAGGAGCCTCAGACCACCTTGGGAGCAGTGCCCAGGATTTTACATTCCCATGACAGCCTGGGAAACTTTGGAAACTTTGGAAACATCCACCCCAAGCCATAGAGAAGCACAGATGTCTCACATGTAAGAGGGTATTTTGGTCTTGATTTTGGGGTTACCCAAGAGCTAACTCTAGTGTCTGGCACCTCATGGAAGCAGACAGCTCACAGATAACCCTCAAGGTTTTGGTGGCAATGCAGAGGATCAGAAGTGGTGGAACCCAGGGAGGGCTGACCACGAGGCAGGTGCAGCATGGGGCTTTGCAGCTCAAGGGAGCCTCAGGGGTGCCGTGGGCAGGACAGCGGCTTCCGTCTTGGTTACACTGACATCCATCGCCCAAGCCCACAGTCTCGTTGAGGCCAAAAGTCCCCTGGCGGTGCTCCAGAAGGGCAGCACTGCCGTGACTCCTTCCAACCACAGCGGTCAGCTGTGCTGCAACCACTGCACCAGTGGCTGTGGGCAGAGGAGGAAAGAGAGACAATAACAATTCTTGGCTGTGCAAAGCCCGCCAGGAATTGCATGGCTTCAATTATAACCGCCTTGTTTCTTTTGGTTTGTTTTTCTATCTTTTTTATTATTATTATTATTATTATTGCTATTATTATTCCAGATTCACTGGTTCAGTGTTTAATTCTACCCAGAACTTCCTTTGTCTGTTCCTTCTTGCAGACTTGCTGAAGACTGTCCAAACTTTTCACTTGCATGTGTTTACTAGTTGACTTCAAAAAAAAAAACAACTTTTACTTGAAAGGGCAGATGCAGTAACAGTGTTGTTTTAGTTCAAAAATAAATGTGAACAAAACTACTCCTGACAGTTAACAAATATGAAATACACTTGACTTCTAGACTATTAAACAAGAGCAGCAAAATGTTCCCAGCAGTTGCTTAATGCAATTACTTGATTAGAGAAAGGCATTTCATTTCCTAACCGCTACAAGAATAAGCAATATAGCTGTCAATAATTTTGCAGCAAGGTCTGAGGGCTGGTGGTCAGCCTTAGACCACATCTTTGCATGGTCATTAGTGCATATCCATCAATGCACCCAGCACAGCCTTAAGATTCTTGAGGGATTTCAGCAGTATGCGAATGACCTTTTCCTTCATCAGTTTCCAGGATGTTTTCCATTACTGAATATGTAGCACATCATAATGTTTTACATCAATCCTCCATTTAAGTCATATCATGTTATTTTGAGACAGCGTAAAATCCTGGCTGCCTTTCGCATTCAGGGGGTGATGTGTAAGTGGGGTGGCTCCCCATCTGAAAGCACTGTCAATGAGCTGAAAGACCTCCAAATGCTTATACAAAGTATGTACTCTAACAGGAGAAAGAGGGATTTGTCTTTCAGTGACTAGGGTTGCAGCAAGGGCCTAAGGGAGAGGTGATGGTCAATCAGATGGTGTGCTCAGCACCTGGGGCTTCCAACTTGCTTAAAATGTTCCAAGGGCAAAACTGATTTGATCCCAAAAAGACAGCTTTCATCCCCTCTAATGTTTGCTGGTGAGCAAGGGTGAGTCCTCGTTGGTATTTTAGTGTGATCAGGATTGCATGTCTGAAGGGCATCTCTCTGTCATCCCCCACCATGCTCTGGTGCATATCATGGGGTGGTCTCATTGAGCATGGGCTGGGTCCCTTTCTGCTGAAGCACAACTGAAGAGCAGGTTCCAAGGGGGTCAGATAACCTCAAGTCTAGCCTCAAGTGAGTACTCTGAAATACAAGTGGTGTGTTTGTCAGGCCTACAGCACCACTGGTTTCTGTCTGCAGACTTACTGCTACGGCCCAGCCTGACTTGCTACTGCCAGCACAGACAGAGCATTACACCTCCCAGGTTAAAGAGCTACTGGAGCAGTGTGTATATATGGGACACAGTAAAAATGTTCATCATTTTTGTTTCAGTCACAACATGTGCAGCCCAACCCAGCATTAAAGCTAGGTGCTGGTAGCCCCACAGTGGGAGGCGTAAAGAGCCAAAGACCATATGCCTGCAAAACTATACATGTGTGAAATCACTGATGTCCCTTTCCCTTGCCTAGAAGGCATCTTTGTAGGTGGCTGTGGGGTGGTGGGGCTGAGTAGTCCCAAGTCAGAACAGAAAAATGCAGGAGCATTTTTGTTTCCATAAAAGATGGAATAGTTTCCCTCATTCATCAGTCTTACTTAAGTCATATTTATAAATACATTCTGTCTGTGTTACTAAAGGAGACATCTTGACCATGTGTTCAAAATTATAAGTGTGAACTCATAGTGTTCTGTTGTACATAAATATTGTCTGCCACACTGTCATTCCTCAGCTTTATATTGACGCCTTTAAACTCATTTATGGTATAAATTAATAATGCTTCCTCTTAAGGGGGCTAGTTCCTTGGCTGAGTGATACACCATGCATAGATTTATTGAGAGGATGGGGCAGGATTAAAGGCAGGGTTTTTTCTCATCCCCTCTCAAGGTCCAGGTCACACGATGCAGGAGGAAACAGCCAGACCTGCTGTGAACTCTCCACCTCACTTAACCGTATCATCACTGAAGGCATTCATCCCAACAGGTGAAGGTCTCTTATGAATTTGGGGGTTATCTTCCATGTCAGAAAAAAAAAATGCAAACAGGAGAGAATACGTTGAATACATTGTGGCAAAATGAAAAACCTAAAAAATATTAGTTTAAGGTAGTGAAAAATATTTTAGTTTGACCTGAATGTAAAAGTTTCAGTTCGGGTTTGGTTTACCAGTCTTTTATAACTTTTTTTTTTGATGTAGACATGTCTTCAGACAAACAAACAAACACAAATTATCAAAATAAGAGTCAAAGTATTCATTTTAAGATTACCTTAGTGACATTTAAAAAATCCCATTTAGAAAATGTCAAAATGAAATTAACCACTTCAAAACAATTTCCCCATTTTTCTGGTCTGAATCTGTAAGCAAATTTTATTCAAATTCATGAATTAATGTTCATTCCCCTGATATACCATCTTTCACTGGAAAAAAAAAATTATCTTCAGCTCCGTTCAGAGTTTATCCATGATTTGAGAATTGGGGGTGTTTCCTGCTTTTTCCGCATCCTGCTGCACGCAGACACTGAGAAGACCAACTTTCTTCCCCTGGGAGCAACTTCGTTACCTCTCTAAAGTATTACAATTTTGAGTGAACTCTCCTTTAGAAATAATGGTGGCTACTTGTAAAGTTGGATTTTTCTTGGCCAAGCCAAAGCACACAGTGCAGCTTAGCTTTTGCTGATAATTGGGAAGTTTTCAGTGGTAGGACTACTGAACACGTTTTAGGGAGATATGAAAGGCATCCATACAGAGTTTATTACGAACACCCTTCCTAGCACACTCATAGGACTGTTTGCGTGCAGAGGGAGCCGGTGTCCATCAGCACTGCTGCAGCTGGCGTCCCTGCCCCGCTCTTCATCCTCCTGCCTCGTTCTTACCAGGGACTGAATTACTACACGTCGGGTCTGGTGTGACATGAGGGAATTACAGCACTTCTGTCTGCATTCAGTGTGCTGACTGAGCGGGTGCTGGCAGGCGTGGGTGGCTTTCTGCAACCATGAGACGTGGAAAGGCAAAACCACCTCTGCCCCCGATCAGCCTCTGGTGTGGCCCAGTGCGCGCACCCGCTGCCTTACCACACACCAGAGCTGCTTTCTGATTTTACTTCAAAAGGAATTTGAGCACATGCATTGCCACAGTTGGGGAAAAACAATTCAGAAGCACTTTCCTTGATGTGTTATTCATTCTCCTACTTGGTGTATCAAGGGCAAAATTTTCTCTTCTTTCTGATCCTGAGCACAGATCAAAAGGAAAGTAGGTCCCACATTTGCTGTTTGCCTTTTAGGGATCCAGCCTTTATATGCATACACACAACAGTAATGCTTGAAGCCTGTAGCTGAGAAAACTTCTGTTTGCAGTAGTTAGCAAACAGGTTAACACAGCACTAGTTTCTCTGGAAAAGTGATGCCTGAGATTGCAGCACTGGCTGTGAAATGATGTTGTACTGCTGAGATGGACAGTGGTCTTTGCGTTTGTAACTCCAGAGTCAGATGTTGTGGTGGTAGCAAAGTGTCTGGTTTTTTATTCATCCAGTTCCTGGGCCTGCAAGTAATTTACTGGCATGAGTAATTTCTCTGAGTTTGCTTTCATACATAAGTTTTTATAATATCAAACCCATATCTTGCATTCTTTGTTGAGTGCTACACTTCATATGAAACCAGTGGGGAGCTCAGGCTTATACAGTATTTCTTTTTTCATAATCTTTGTAGAAATTTTGCAGTGTTATCGGAGGCTTTGGTTTCTCTTTTTCTCTCTTTCTTTTCATGTATGTATATGTGTGTGTGTGCATGCATACATAGAAGTTATGTGTGTTTGTCTGAGTTTGTGTGCATGAACCAGCTAGGTGCAATGCTGTCTATTTTTCATTTGAAATTATGGAACACAAGTGCCACAAAGAGTTTTATATCATGCAAGAGGAAGCCGTACCCTAGGAGATTGAATTCCATGTTGCTGTATCTCACATACTTTATCAGCTACTCCCATTGCAGATATGAGACGTGAATATGAGGAAAGATGCTTCATTTCCATTTCACATACCTGGATATTGCACATTGCCACAGCACAGTGACAGTGCATTAAAACTGAAAGGTGGAAAAGTATTCCTTTTGTGAACAGAAACTACATTTAGATTTTTTTAAGAGGTTCTTCAAAGGAAACATCCCCTCCATTTCTGAATGTGGAAATCTTTTGGCCAGCGCTGCTGGGCATCATGACGTCCTCCCCATCCCTGGTCCTGTGCAGGGGCCCTGCGGCAGACTTCCCCCCAGCCTGGCGCGGCAGCTCCCCACCCCAAAAAGCAAGCAGTGAGATGCTTTTGAAGTGCTGAAGCCCAGCCCATTTCAATTTCGGAGGCTTTTCATCTCTGCCTTTCAACCGCGGGGCGCGTGGGTGTATCTCCAAACACAAACAGCGGGGCTGCCCACGCAGCCCCACCAGCCGGGGAGCCGGACGGAGTCCCCAGCTCCCTGTGTCCCTCCAGGGGTTCATTTTTCTCGTGCTGTGTGATGTCCGACTGGGAGAGGAGGAGAAAAAAATCAAAAAGAAAGCAACAGTCTGAAACTGCTGTAAATATACAGGGTGGTTGCCGTTTGGGGAGGCGGAAGGAAAAAAAAAAAGAAAAATGTCGTCCCTTTGGGTAGTAGCCTTAAGCAGACCAAATGGCTGGAGAAAGAGTAGGGGGGAGAGGGGAGAGAGAGCAAACTAGAAGCCTCACATGAGGAAATGCAATTGGATGTCAGAGTGAGGGCTTTGATGTTGGTGGAGGAGATTAAATGTCCACATAAAGGATTGGACTCGGGTGGTCTGTGCTGTTTCCTCTCACATGCACCGCCGTGTGACAATTGCTTTTCAAACATCAGAAATTTACCACGTTCTAAAGCAGGACTTAAAGAAAGGAGAAAAAAAAAGAAAAAAAAAAAAAAAAAAAAAAAAGACATCAAAGAGAGGTTTGAGTGCGGTGCACTGGGTGCATCACATAGCCCAGGGCTTCCAGCGATGGGGCGATGCTGCCCATGCTGCCATCACGGTGGAAATATGGCCGGGCTGCCAGGCACTGCCGAGGCCCCTCACGGTGACGTGTCCTGAAAGGCAAGGTCTCAAGCAGTGAATTATTCCTCCCAGATCTCCAGCCTTCACTCCTGAAATGACAGGGGAGCTCGCAGGAACCAGAGCAGTCGGCGCGTAGCCTTGTGCACCCATGTTCTCCACCTTGGCACAACAGCGCTTTGCAGAGCTGTGGTTAAGTGCTCCCCTCATTTTAAGCATCTTCTAAGTCATATTGCCTCAGTAAAACCTTAGCACATTGTTAATTTTCACTTTTAAGTGCTCTGCTAGGTTTCGGCCAGAGCCCCCGCCAGTTTCTCTGAAGTCTTGAGATGTGAACCACAGTAAGGGAGGATTTATTAGACTATTATTATCATTATTCCTGAGTGTAGATAGTTAGGAACATTAACTTTGTAGACAGAAGCAACAAAAAGTCCTTGCTTCCTAAGGTTCAGCAAAATACACAGAAACATGCAGAGTGGGTAGTGCAAATGCCTTCCCCCTCTGGTGTCATTCCTGTCAGGGATAGCTTCAAACATGATTTGTGCCAAAGTGGGTGTAAGCAGGGAAAGTCTGATTGATTTTAATGAGCGTTGGACCATGCATAAAAATCAGGAGGAATATAACACAAGTGACAAACGGCACTGCCATGCTCCTAAATGGGACTCTGTGGGATGAAATCTTTTGCCAGTGAAGTTAAAGTTTGGATGTGTAGTAATTTGGCTACTGTGGTTTCATGCATTTTCTACTGCAGTCAGCATTTTTATTCTGCTCTGATTATAGGTGCATTTGCAATTTTTAAAGACTTGGGTAGAGGGTTTCTTTTTTTTGCATTGAATAATTACAGAATATTTACTGTTGTTCCCTCAGACATTTTTGACTCAAGTCACTTACTCTTTTATTTTTTTCTTCTGCACCAATTTTCTGTAATCTGTAATTTTCTGTAAAGATCAGTAAACTTAACGCTTACTTACATATATTTTGATAGAGACAAAAAGAGGAAGCATTTCCGTTTGGGAAAGTAATGTCATAAAAATCGGTTTGGTTTTCTATGCCAGAAAAAAATAATAATAAAAAAAAATCCTACAGATTAAACTGAACTGTGGAATCCATCCAGATTTTATCAGAAAAATGTATATACGCTAGGCATGCCACATGCACAGCTTTTAAAGTGAATATCCTGAAGTTGTGCCAGAAAAAAAATTTGCATTGATACATATGCACCTCTTCATCAGGTTAATGAACTATTTGAAAAGATAACTCATAATATAATCCTACTGTATTTTCTGTGCAATAATGATTATGGTTAGTGAGCTTTCACACCCTGCACAGACCCTACCTTTAGTCTACGTTAGACCATAAGTCTTCAGTCATGAGGAGTTTATGCCTTTATGGCAAAAGCAGCACGGACAAGTGAATGGAGTGTGGTTACAGTGGTAATTAGTTAACATTTTTGTCACACTTAGAAGGAAAGCTTTCAAATCTCCCTAACAATAACACAACGAGTGAAGGTTTGCTCATACATGCAAGCAAAATATCTGAGTTTATTTGATGTATAAACTCTAAAGCCTTTCTCTCTCTTTCTCTCTGGTATCTCGAGAATGGGTAAGATAATTGTATTGCGTGGTTCAAAATACCATACATAAATCAAAGGATTTAGCATAGTTTTGTAGGACACAGAGACAGTCTTAGCTTACTAAGCTTAAGTTACTGCATATGTTTTTCATTAAAGAATCCAATCCCTGATCTTCATAAAAAAACACCAAAAAATCATTGTCTATAACAAAACATCAAACAATAAAATTATCATTAGCTTTCTAGACCATTACGAAATGAGAATCCCTACATTAATCTTACTGTTATTTGGTTTTAGTAAAGTGACCTTCAAAAAGAGTTTGGGTGAATAAAGCACTGAAGCATTTGCAGCGGAGCAGACAGCCTGACATTTAAGAGAATTCTCTAGTTTTACTGTAATCAACATAGCATCACACATGCAGAAGCAATGATTTTAAAAGTAAGTCTGGGAGATAAAAAGGTCTGTTGCTCAGGGGAAAGAGCTTGAAAATATTTACAAAAACATCCGGACCATAGTGGAAAACACATCAGATTGACTTAAGACAGTAAAGTCACCAAATGAAAGCATATTGGCAAAAATGGCTTGTGAAGAGCAAACAGGCAGAGGCACGTCGGCTTTGAGGCTGCTCTGAGAATAAAAATAATACCTTTATAAGCCACCTGCAAGAGCCAGGCTCTGAGATTTTTCCCAAGCGGCATGTTTCAAACACAAAAGGCAGCTGCATCTGGCTGAAGAAGCTGCAGGACAGGGAGCGAGGAATAATGGATCCAGAGGCAAAGGGGTGAAAAAGCGTGTGGGGAGAGGATGCCCTGTACCCCAGGACCATCTGCACATCTCCAGGCAGGGTGCATCGACGCCGCTGAACTTAGTGCAAACAACTTCCACTCGGCGGCCCTCGGCTCTATTTCCAACCTGCTTATTTATTGCTTCTGATTATTTTTAGTTACTAATGGATATATACAATAAAATGCAGTACTTATGGTGTTTAGATATCTTTAATGCAGAACACATTTAACAAGGACATTCAAGGACAGGCGAATACTTAGCACATGGCAGACCACATGTTATTTTTTCCTTTCATCTGAAGGATTTGGAGCCTAAGCTAGAGTGGGCTCTACTATTGTTAATTACGTCCCAGATCATTAAAGTCCCGGTGTCCATTGGGCATTCCCAACTCATTGGCTACCCTTGAGGTCCCTCACTGGGATTTTATATTTCATCCTTTTGCCTAAGCCACACAAAGGCTGCCCTTGTGGAAGCATCCTCCAGGCTAGAAGTGCGGCATGTGATTTTGCAAGTGCTTCAGCACAGGTCTCGAAGAAACATTGAATTTGCACAGGGCTCGTAGGGGTCCTGCCTTCAGCCAGCTCTGCAGTGCAGGGAGCTGCTCCAGGCAACCTTGGATGTCCCTGCAGGTTGCTGGGCACTTTATTTATTCTTGCTCAGGTTAAAAGCCACCTCAGATGTGGTTGCACTTATTCAGTGGGTGAAATTGCACTTCGAAACTCCCTGTGATCAGAAACGCTCAACAGAATTCCTTGGAATGAAAAGAGCTACGTAAAGGAGAATTAGTATTGTGTATACTGCTAAAATAGGGGGCAGAGGAACTTTAAATTTGCAGAGGCGAATAATGAGGTATAGAAAATACAACCTGTATTGACCCATATTTTTTCTTTTGAATGCATGTCCAGGACATAAAGCAATAACAAACTTGCCAACAAATATACAATTTGCATATGGAAAGAAGCAAAGCTGAACAAAATATGCAAGAATTTACAGCAGTGTTTTAGAGCCAATATTATTATAAGATGCAGCTCCAGAGAAATACAGTTCAGGGCTGTCAGCATTTTGAAATTTAATTCATTAATTTGGGAAGGAAGATGGACATGTACAGCTTCATTCCAGGTTAGCTCACACTGTGAAGAATCGCTTACTTTTTTCTCCGTTCAACAGAAGTCTTCTGGATCCAAACTGAAATATGAGTGCAAAATAGATTATTGGCTCAATTCTCTCATACAGCCAAGTAAGAATAATTTTCCAAACAGAAATTTAATCCTAAATAATTTAATAATATAATCTAATTGCTTAGTTATTAGACAGAACATGAACCAAATTCAGCCCTGGTATGTACAAACTTGCCTTGATTGGAATTCTACCGACTTGCTGAAAGGGCTGGGTTTGGCTGCACTTTATTTTCCCCAATCATAATATTAAAAGTTGGTGTTCAGTTAATGTGGAAAGCTGCACCAAACCAGTGGGAAACAAATTCCTGATTTTTGTCTTGTTCTCAGGGCATAAAAAGAGGTGAGAATCACGCTATGCTTAATCTTTTCAAAAACTTCTCCTAGTCCAAAATCAGGACTCAGAGAGCCTTTCACATCTGCAGTATGGGCAAATCCTACCTCCCTTCATATGCTCAAGAAGTGTTTATTTTCAGAAGTGTCTCAGCTTTTTTGGTTTCTATGGGCTAATTCTATAAGGCATGCTAACACTCTGAATGTCTGCTGGAAAGTGCACAGTGTTTGACCTCTGCAGAGGTCTCAGAGACTTCTGGGGTAACTGGCATCATGCCGGCAGCTCTTTGCTGTCCCAGTCGTCCAGGTAAACAAAGAAAAAGATATTGATTTGTGCTGCCAAAACATATGAAATCATCCCGGCCATGTGAATAAGGCAACCAGTGCCTTAATCTTCCACCTAAATTCAAGAAATTGTTCAGCCTTGGGGGCAGTGGGTGCTGGGGTTTTTGCACCCATTTAGCCAAATAAAATTAAAAGAACATCCCAAACAAAAGAACATGAAAGAGGAGAGAAACCTTAAGTTTAGACTTAAGTTTACCTTAAGTTTAGACTTTTTGAGTATGGCAAACTGCAAGCGTTGCAAAGAAAAATATACACTGGCTCACACCACTGGGAGGCCGCTGGCTTGGATGGTGGGAACTGGTCCTTTATCTGCCCTCTGAAACTTCCCCTGTGCTTTGCTGTTTCCCATCTTCCATTGGTGTCCACTGCAGACATAATATTTAAATCCAATTTATTGTCTCTTTTAAAGTTTGAAATACGAAGAGGAGGGGAGGCGGGAGGAGAGAGGAAACCATATGTCAAGAGAAGTGAATCAAAGTGAAAGTGGTGTGTGTGCGCGCATCGGAGGGGGCTAAATTTGGCCTGCTGTTTTCTATTTTGACTATTGGAAAATTTTGGTGAGATGTGGGCTTGGTGCGACATCTGTTTGGCTTTGGGGAGTGTGTGCGTGTCCGCATGCGTGTGCGCGTGTGTGGCAGGGACTGATGTCTTTCTTTGTGCGAAGCTGCACAGTATCACATGGGGATATAAAACGTGAACTCCCACTTAGAAAATTCACGCAGAGCGGTATTTCATCTCTCTTCATGCTGGTGAGTTTAGCTCATAGGGCACATACACAGCAAGTCTTTTTCACCATCAATATATAGTGCTTAGGAAAGCTTTACTCCAGTGATGTTCCCTGAACCAAATGTTTGAACCAAACTGGAATGTTTCTAATGTTCATTGAGGCTCTGAGAATGCATCATGACTAGCACTTACGGATGCTGTTGCAGCAAATATTACACATGCGGCTTCCTAACCTGGTCTACTGCTTGCCTAAAGCCAGCAACAGGCACGAGTAGAGCCAGCTCACAACTCACAGCTTCAGTCAGCCCTGGAAATCAGGCCACACATTTTCACTTTTCTCTCCTCATCACTAGAAAGGAGACAGACACCCTGGGGTTGGGCTGCTGTTGTTTTTTTTTCTACTTTCTCCATATCAGCAGTCCCAATATTTGTTTATAAAATGAGGGGGGGGGGGGGAAGAGAGCAACAAATCTATTTCAACAGAATTTATAGTATGTTGTGTATGGCTCTACTGAAAACAGAGCCTGATACTTCAAGGGTAATCAAGTGCCTGCAAACCAGCTCTTCCACCACTGCTGGCAATAATTAGCCATTCAGACTGCACTAAAAGCTGCCTGAAGGCGGAGAGACATTTCTAGTTTGGGGAGATGTTTTTTAAAAAATAAAAATTAAAAAAAAAAAAATCTGCCAATATTACTTGCTGCTGTTTTTCTTAAATTTCATCCCATTTTCTGTGGTGTCTCCGAACAACCTGGAAGTTTGTGCTTCCCAAAGAGCAACACACAGTGTTTGTCAGCTTTTAGGCACTAAAGCATTTGACATTAGTATAGTTTCTATTTTTGTGTAAAATCCCAAACATCTGTTCCACAGGAGAGGGGTTTGCTACCAAGCACTACTGTTAGATTTCTCGCCAACAAGTTTCATTGCTTCATGTGGTTTGTGTTTTGTTCTTTAAACAGTTAATTATGTTTTATTCTTTCTTCCATAAAAGCTAAATTTAGCCAAGATCTTCTCTAATCTGAAACATTTTATGGAAATGACAGTGTTGTTAAAAAAAGCATTCTGGGTAGAGATTACAAATGTATAAAATAAGTGAGCACAGTGTCCTTTATATCATATCTCTGTTCACCACCCTATCTTTGATGAATACGGGCAAAGGCTGCAATAAACAGAGATCAAGTAGCCTGCTGTACGTACATATGTGTACACTGGGATGCTTGCACACGCCAGTGGACGTGCACTCCCCACACACACATGCACCCGGCGGTTTATACACTGCTGTCAGCAGCCAGCCCCTGATTCACCGAGCTAAAAGAGGGGGGTCAAAACCCAGCCGGTGGGATTTATAAGAAAGTTTCACAGTGTTTTAGAACAGCAGGGCTGGAAGAGACCTCAAGAGGTCACTCCATCCATTCCATGTCCCTAGAAAGAACAGCCTCACTTATATCACTGCTGGGGAGTGTTTTTGTAACTAATCCACAGAGACATCCAGCACGGGAGATTGTGCCTCCGATCCCTGCTGCGGTAGGGGTTTGCTGCAGCCTTGCACACTTTGTGTACATCCCAGTAGCTGCCGGGCACGGGGCTGTGCTGGTGGTACAGGAACCATCAGTCCGAGGCATCCTGAACATGCACAGCACCTCTCACATGCCAGAGGATCGCCCATGGGAGGCAGGAGCTTTGCTGTTCTTGCAAATGGCTTCAGGATTTCAGCCAAAATATACATATTTACCATAGTGACACAAAATACAGGCACAAACTCATAAACTATTGCCAAGAGTGCTGGCAGTCTTACTTATCTGGCCCTCAGCCTTTATCAAATTGAAAGATAAAGTCTGTTTACAAGAAAACTGCTGAGAAATCAGACTCTAAAGAGTGTGCTTGAAGTGGCGTACCAGCTTCTCCAAACATTCAGCATCTGTATCTTAAGCTGACTCCTACATGTTCCACATTTTATATGTTTTTGTTTTTCCCTGTCTGTGTGGATACAACTTAATGCCCTCGTCATCTCTAGGATGACAAAATGGGCAGCAACCACTTTTGGCAAGTGACGTGTGGGTCCCTTGACTTCAGCCCTACATATGTGACGATTCCTTCTTCCTACACTACTCGTAATTGAACTGCTGCCGTGTCAGGCAGACCACACAGTGCTGTATTCTAGAGGCAGATACTCTTATTATGAAGCTTTTCATACTGACCTCCAGCAATATGGAAATGGGCAGTATTTATGTGGAAAAACATGGGAAGCTCCCTGCTCTTTAGGACCTGAAACTGCTGCTGTTGCTTGTGCATCCTCTATTTCAAGGGCTTGTGCCCAGGTGGCTCTCAGCTGAGGCCACCACCATTGTCATTTGCTGAGATGGTGGTATTTCCCCGTATTTCCGCAGAAATTGGCACAGTGCAAGAAAGCACACCACCCCTGCTAGAACTGCATCACCTTATCTGCTGTTGCCACTTGACAGGCCATGCCACCACTGCAGGGAGGGAGCCCAAATAATTTGCATGGCACTGAGACGGACTGTGCTCATCTGCCAGGCACCGCGAGCCATTGTGTGCCAGAGGGAGTGTGGGCACCACAAAAATGCAGCAGGCAAAAACCGGTGTTTGGGTGTTATGTTGAGCCCTTGCCCCTGCTGGGTTTTGCACAAGTATTCCCACCGAGTTTATGAGGAGAGGAAGGAACAGAAGAAAAGAGGGCTAAGTTTCCTTGGAGCACATGGGGAACTGAGCCCAACCCAAACAGGGAGCCTTGCAGTCACCCAGGGGTATTTTGTGAGGCTGCAGCACAGGTCATGCATTTCTGGGGCTGTGAAATTCCACAAAGAGCAGTGCCACTGTTGGTCTACTCAGTGATCTTAGTGGTGTGGATTTTTTTAATACCATTATTATCACATCGACAAGAAATACGCTCTGTGCACTTGTAGCCTGCACACTTCTTTTTCTTTTTGCTTTCACATTTCACTGGTTCTTCAGGGCTTCAGCAGCTTTAGCCATCCACCTTCAGCTCTGTGGCCTTCAGCCATCACTTAGACTTTTCTGAAGGGCCCCAAGATTTCAAGAGCAGGGACTTTTAGTGCAGGGAATTACCTTCAGCCTTCCACAGCAGGCACTCTTTATATGCCTGTAAAAGAGGTAACCACTGCAGTGCCAGCTGCCCAGGGAAGAGTTGCCCTTCATGATGTGCATCAGCTTCTGAGCAGGAGCTGTACTGTCTGGGTCAAGGCATGCAGGGAGGGGAGAGGGGCCAGAAGCAGAAAAATGCTTCGTCTGCTCTGTGCATAATTTTTGCCCTGTTTGGTTACACATGTGTAGCAACTGGAGACAGCATCCAGGGACAGAATTTGAGTCCATGGTGTCCTTGACACTAGAGTGTGTCCTCCTGTTTGCTTCTGTGTGACTATCCTCCAGCAGCAGCATTGATACCACCTTGTTCCCTTACCTGGGATGGGTACTAGTATGATGCTGGGTGGCTGTGGATATCTTACCATGCAATGCTTCATGGTTATGGAGGCAGTTAAGCAATTTGACATTTGTATTTCTCAGGTACAGGAATCATGTTTTCCCTGCATCCCTTCTACATGTATGCAATACATATTTGTGTCCGGGTTTGATCTTATATTTACAATGAGCGTGTGAAATTACACGAGAAAAATGGCTATAAATGCTGTGGATATGCACATCAGCACCCTTTGTTTTTTCCAGAAGTACAATATCCCTCTGTCCTTCCTCTTTTTACTGCTTTGCATGTGCTTGTGAACTCCAGTCCCTTGTCTTCCTGGGAATTGTGTAACACATCCGTCTGATTTCTTGTTCAGCATTATCGAGCTTCAGCCTCAGGAATACCTGTCACTTCCTGGCTCTAATTTTGTTTGGGCTATAAAATAGACCACCCAATTGGAGAAGGAAATATTGCTATTGCCGCACTAATTCTTAAATGATTATTTTTTTTTCAGTACTTCGGCTCCACTGGCAAGGAGCCAAATGTGTGGTAGAGCACAAACCACTAAAATCTGCACAAAGACCACCAAGTACACCCTTGTACGGGCAGCCCATCCGCAACATGCAAACACGAAGCAGGCTGCATCACCTGCAACACGTGGTTACTTGTTGCTGGAATTCAGCAGCCTGCTTTGGAAAATTCTGCACTGGGCCACTCGTCTTTCACTCGGTGCTAAGGTATCTAACACTGTGTTGCACTCATACAGCAGATTTCCATGTAAAGTTGGCATTAGTTGATTCTTCCAATGTGCTTTGAACTCCTCCTGTCCATTTCTTCGAGTCGCCTTTTGTTGCCCTGCTCTGCCCTGCTTTTATCTGTCATCACAAAGTTGTCGGCTGCCCATGCTGCAGATAAGCTCACCATAGTTTGCAACTGCTGTCCCGGGGCTGGGCTCTGCAAATCCATTTTTACACAAAGCTTTTGGTTGACAGCATCCCTCCAGCTTCATATGGGGGCCTCCGAGACCCCTTGCTCCAAGACCCAGTGCCTCCCATTCCTGGTACTGGCAGCACAAGAGAAGGCACGATACTCGCGGCTGCTGTCACCTGGTCTGATTCAGGGCAAATACGCATGGCCCAAGGTGGTGGTTTGCATCAACTAACCCCAGGAAACATTTCAGCGCAATTCTTAAGGCAGTCGAGAGTGTAGGGCACCACTGGGGGAAAAGGTCTTCCCACACTTCTGCAAAGACATGCCATTTCCCCTGAAACGAAATTCCCGGTGAAATATTTCATAACATAAAAATAAGTATGAAGTGCTACGCATACCTACCTACTGTTTTTAATGTCAAGCTACAGAAAATACACAGAAAGGATTTTCTTTCCTTGAGAAATAAGGAAACACGATGTCAAGTCTTAAAAATTCAAATTATTTTCAAAATATTTCAAAAGAAAATTGGCTTAAACAGATCCTTTTTGCCATTAAAAGATTGAATTTGATAAATCAGCTGATGGTAAAAATGTTGCACTGAAAAACCCACAACTGACTTCTGTACAGATCATCATCCCCACTGTATCCACCAGAAGTTAGTAACTTTAGCCTGTCACTGAATCGTGTGATGGAAGATCACCAAGAAGATGACAAATAATAAATTCTTTAAGAGAAGCCACATTGAAAACTGGATAAATTAAAGTATGAATATGTTGAATAAGTGCTGGCTGTTACCTTAAATCTGACATTGTTAGGCAAATTTCCCGTGTTTCTATAATCTCTTCACCTTCCGTTTTACAGCATATTGTGCTCAAAAATCTGTGGATAGATTTCCACTTTTCATTCCTTTAAAAATAATAATAATAATAATGAAATAAAATCTTGCTGTTCTAGTCTCTAGTCTCCAAAGTCTAAAGCAAGGAATATACAGTTTTTCCCCAATAAAAGAGTGACATAATAGAAAAACATACAGTCTTTTGCTACATGTGCTGATCTGGAGTAAAAACCTTTCTGTGTGTCCTTCTATGAGTTTTGTCTTTGAAATAATAAACAAAGGTAAAGTCTTCAAAGACGCTTGGTTTTCACTCTGGCTTTCACTTAGGCTGGCAAGGAAGCCCTTCTCTTTGTACCGTTTCTTCCAGATTTGTGTTTTTAATTTAAGAGGAGGTGAGAAAGTGGCACTCTGAAAGCATGGGACCAGTGGTGCCCAGCACCCCTGTTCTGGCTGCCAGGAGCAGTGTGCCAGCACGTATGAAATCGGGTGTTTCAGAAAGGTGAATTGCTTCAAGGTAGAATGACTGGAGCTGTTGTGCCAGTGCTAGCTATATAAAAGAAAAGAAAATTGTCAAAAACTTCAGGAAATGCTCTGCTCTGAGTTGACTCAAAGCAAATCTTTAAGACTGCTGGCAAACTGCTTTGAAAAATTATTCTAGAACCAAGCAAAACCTTTAAGATCAAAGGTTTCAGCTGCCAAGGCTTTTAGAACAATTTTGAAATAAGATTAAAAGTGAAGTGTTATTTTGGGTACAAATATTTGATTAAAAAAATCCATCTGTATATTTTTCACTTTCTTAAGCAAAATCAGTCAAATAATATGCATAAATTGGTGAAATACCGTTCCAACCTAAATCTGCATTGTTGTAGAGGGCAAAAAAAAATTTGGCCTTAACATTTTATGCACCCTATCAAGAAGGATTTCTTTAGTCTGTTTTCCTTTACTTATCCGTCTAGCCTATAATATGTCGCCTATTTTTCCCACTCCTTCTTCCCAGTAAGTATTAGTGTGGGCGATAATAATACAGTGTAATCAATGGGGCCCAAGCAGCACTAGCAAGTGAGAGGAGGAACGCCATTTAACAAGGGATCGTATATCTGACACTGCCATCCGAGTGGCTGCTCTCACGTCCTCTCAGTTGTTGTGTCAGAAAATCAATCCGTGACTTCAGCAAAATCTTGACGCTTTCTCCCGTCCGCAGAGGGGACCGTTAATAATTCACGACCGCTCTCCTTTCTCAAAACTCATTAGTTCTGAACCGAAATACCCCGCAAAATGCTCATTACTGAATCCACCGTGGTTCTCGTATCGCTCTTTTTCTAAAGTTAAAGTAAGCCAGAACAGGTATTTTTTTTAATACAAAATCTCAGAAAAGCATTGGTAAATAATTCTGAGTGCTGAGATCATTTTGCAGCGTGGGACTTTGTTCTATGCCTTGTGTGCAGAATTAAGTCAGCTCATACTCTAATCACATAAACAGGATGGTCTTGGTAAAGTTAATTTCCTGTAGTGGCTTCTAGATTTTGCGACAAGGCTGAGTGGGTATCAGCAGTGTTCTCATATTCTCGACACACAAAAGATAAAAATGGAAGGTTTTCTTGAGGTAAATAGGGATATAAATAGCTGTAGGAGGGTTTGTGCACCAGAAAGCTTCTTGGTTTTCTCCAGCTTTTACAGCCAATAAATAAAAAAACCTCCTACTTCTCCCAGCAAATATTTTAACATACCATAACCATAAAATACCTATAAAAAGAAAATGATTGGAGAAGGACTGGCTTGTTCCTGAACTTGTTTTTCTGTGCTGTTTTGAAGCAAGGGACAGGAGGATTAAAAAGACTCCTTCAGAACAGAAGCAAAAGAGTGTTCAACACGTGAGGCATTCTGGAACATATAAAAGTTAGGGGTTTGACCTTCTGAGTTATCCGTGATGGGATTACCTATATCAAAGCAGAGATCAGAAGCAAGTAAGCTCATATCCTCTATAATGAATGAAAATATCTCCAGGAGTGCCCCCCACGCACTGTCTACCCAGGTCAGAGTTTTCGAGCCTAAGTAATTAAACAGAAAATTTTTAAATCTGCGATCATGGAGCATAATAAATACTCCTAAGTTCTTCGGATATTTTCATTAAAGTCAGCAAGAGCTGTACTTCTTTTATTTAGTTATCTGACAGTTTGTCTCTTTGGAACACTTTGACCACAGTAATTTATTTAACCTGCTGTTTCCACCCAGCCCTGGAGTTTATCAGAACTGGTGACTTACTCTAAAGATAAAAAGCTGCATAAGCCACCGGTAATCTCAAGACACAGGTTCTGTCTTTTTGCCTTCTGGCTTCAGACTCATCCGTATATATGTCTGTAGTGCTCGTGGGTTTACAAACAGGGCAGGCAGCTTATTGTGGGGTCAGGAGATGCTCCAGTGACCTCTCTCAGTTCAGCTGTACCTGGGTGCTTCTGCAGGCTCTGTTCTTCCAGCATCTCGGTGCGTGCTATTGTCTCCAGCTGACAGAAACTGTGTTTTCATACCTGCCGGATGTTCTAAATTTAAATACTATCAGTCTACTGTAAATAACAGCTGAAATACTTTACTCTGACAGCATTGGAGGCAGCATATGGATTCAAGTTTTAGACAACACTGCATGTAAAATGCCTTTCCCTTTATAGCAGAATATATTTAGAGTCTTTTAAGCTCAGCTCCTGAAGTGAGTATGATGCATCTAGTCATCTAGCCCAATCAACAGCAGAATCACAACTTCATGTCAGTGCAATACATTGTTAACTGATATGTCAGAAAATCAATTAATTACTTTTAAGTAGCAGTTAAGAGTATCCACACAATACTGCCATGTGAATTATTAAAGAAAGCAGGGTTGAGTTTTCTCCACAATTGAAACCCTGTCTTAGAAGAAAGTGCAAAATGCTGCTTCTGCCCTGAAGCCTAATCAACGTTATTGGGTAAGCAACAGGAACCGAAGGAGTGGTGGAAGGCATGGAGCTGGAAGGGTGCTGCCTCCCAAAGCACAGGCACCGGCAGTCTGGGGTGGCTATGGCTGTTACAATAAACTCCCCCTTCCATGGAGGTACAGCAACCTTCAGATGGGAATAACGGCACAGGCATGGCTCTGACAGATTAGCGAGCAGAGCAGTGAGAGAATGGCAGAAAGGACTTTCTGTCTCCTTCTGCAGCTTCACCAAGGGACCTGTTCAGGCTTTGTGCATCCCCTGTCACTGTTTGTTATAGATTTTCGCCTGGGACTCTCCCCTGGCATGCTGAAGGGAAACATAGCCTTAGCAGGACATCACCATGAAGCTTTCTGCTTTCTTCATGCCTTGGTCTGTTGGAGATGCTACATGGGTGAATAAATCAGTGGAGATGGAGAGGTGACTACGAGGGGGGATTTAGCTTGGGGTTATGATTTTCTCTCTTGTGTTGGGAAAGCTTCACAGAGCTGGGTCTGGTGGGCTCAAGTAGGCCTAGTTGGTGTGAGCACACTGGAAGGTGCCCACCACTGCCACCACCAGTGAGGCAGGGATGGCTGCCTCTGGTCTGTATTTATCAAGACAATATGACGTTGTTTCTTTGGCTCCTCTGATCATGTCTGTCCTTCTGGCTAGGGTGAGAAATGCTAGGTAATTTTACACATACACACCTTTCTTTTTTTTTTTTTCCAAAATATCCATTTATCAAAACTAAGACTTTTCACAAAACTCTGTGTACTGGTTTTCACCAGAAAACATCCCTCAGCTCCCGGGGCAGGATGTCTGGTCAAACCAGAGGCCAACAGATCTGCCAGCCCGCTAGCTGTGATTTTATTTGGCATGTTAGCAATTCAGGTGTACTGTGGCACACATGCCTTATATTGTTTCCAGTCCTGTGTTTCAAACCAGGTTAGTTAACTGTTAGAGTCCATGGGCTGGTTTCTCCCTTCGTAAAATGCCAGGGACAGGAGGGGGACTGAGCATCGGTTCTGCAGTGCTTCTGGCTGGGAGAGCCTCTCTTAATGAATTTCAGTTTTGTCTAAAGTACGTGGATGGGTGGCTCGGGGTGGGGAGTTAATGGGCAGTCTCACCTCTTCTCCCTGACGAGTTAATTACAGCCTGGGGTAGCTCGTAGCAGAGGAGAGGGATGGAAACTGCTGGTCGGTGCAGATGCAGCTCCAGCAGATGTAGCAACGCAGAGGACCGGGCTCAGAGGGTGGACAGCGAGTTGGCATTTGGCTGTGGCACCAACCCACCGGCTGGGCCTGCCAGGTCACCCCAAAGCTCCCTCTCCTGGCCAGCACCTACCAGAGAGCCTGAGCATCCCTGAGCCTGCAGCAGAGCTCAGCATGGGGACGCAGAAAAACCCCAGGTGCTGTGTAGGGCATGCCCTGCTGCTGCTGTCTGAGGTGTCGTGGTGCTCAGTGCTGGGCTGGGGCAGATGGGCAGATCCCCACGGCTCTGCCCCTGACCACTGGTTCTAGCAGGACACCAGCAAATGTGTTCCCAGATTGCAAAGGCCTGCCTTTTTCTAAGAGCACCCAGTTCCCAGCTCTGAGATGATGACGGAAGGATGGCTCGTGTCAAAAAGGAAAAAAAAAAAAAAAAAAAAAAAAAAGATTAACATGTTTTTTTGATAGCTTTCAAATGTCTGTTAGGCAGCTCCAAAGCAAATGAAATCTTAGCTGTTGTTCCAAATGTCTCACTGGGTTTGGTTTCAATGCGGACCACATCCAGCTTCAGCATGGTGAAAGAGCACATAAATATTATCCCTATCCAGAAAAGTACAGGCGTTTGAATGTTCCCAGTAGCCATGTGTATTTTTCAGAGAAATCCACTGTGTCCATGAGTTTGGCAATCCCCTCAGAGACATGGGCAAAACTGTGACATCCCTCTTCCAGGAAAACAACCTGCTTCAGAAGGGGGTTGCTAACTACCCTGCAAAGAGGATGTCGTGCTTCAAAGTGAGTTAAAGATGATGTGGAGTGTTGAAAACAGGACGTGTGCTCCATCCTGTTTCATTCTTACTTGCCTCACCTCTTTTTTTTTTTCTTTTTTTTTTTTGGTGTTATACATTTTAAAATGTGCCAGTCATTTAGCTCAGTTCAAAGAACCCTAAAAATATTTCTGTTCATAAAATGAAACTCTCGGTGCTTATTGGGTAATCTCTCTGCACAGTCTGAAAGAGACTGACGGAGGTTAGATCTTAAGATGGGAACTTAATGTCGTGCCTCTTTCCCAGCGTGGCTTTTTGTATAACTCAGGCCACAGAATCCCATCGTTTCTATAGGGTTATCCTCATGTTTTTAAAGCGTTGCAAGATGCATGAAGAGATCAAGGAACCCACTCATTTCACATCATTCCTGTCTTGCCTAGCAATTGAAGTAAAGGTCCTCTTGTTACCATGAAGTTGGTTTGCACAGGTGTCCTGCAGTGGGGAGGGATGTTAAGAACAATATATAAGAAGAAAAAATAAAAAATAAAAAATAAAAAATAAAAAATAAAAAATAAAAAAATAAAAAATAAAAAATAAATGCTTTCTTTTGGGAAAACCTCCTTTTGTTAACAGGGCTATTTTTACAATCAAAGTTTTGGAAAGCTCTATGGCTAATGTTTCTCATTCTGAAAACAGAAGCTGTTCATGCCCATCACTTCTCATATCACCTGCTAATGGGACGCTGTCAAAAGCTGCAGTGTTCCCATCTACTTCCATTTTATTTCAGGCTGATGTTTACTTTATAAGGTTTCCTTGTATGTTTACTCTATGATGTTTCCTTTATAAGCTTTGTAAGCTCCCCAAGGGCTAATCTTAAAATTCATGCAATGCCCCAGCTGACTTCCAGATGACCCAAGCAGCAGTAGTCTCACTGGAAGCCCATGAAGTTTGTAGATCTTTAGCACCTCCAGAAATAAAGGTGTCCATTTTTTAAGCAAATGCCTTGCCAAAAATTGCATCTTCTTTAATAAGCATAGGGTCAGAACTTACCACGGAAGCAATGTTTACTGTATTTAAGTGAAACGGAAGAATACTTCTTCTCTTGGCTCTCATACGCTCTTCCCTACCACTTCAGGCTAACCCTCTGGCATACAGCTGAGAAGCTCCCAGTCAGACAGGGAATGTAGTTGATGCAATAAAAAAAAACAGCTGGGTTTTCATTTGCATCTTCATTAGGCCGTCTTTGCACTGTTGCACACACACACACTGGGAGTGAAAAGCAGTCCCCTGTAAGGACTGCTGACTGCCAGCTTTACCTAGAATTCCAAAATAACCAAATTAAATAAGAGGAAAGGAAAGTCTTTCACAGTCTCCTCACTTCTCTGTCAGCCAAGGAATTATATTAAGAAATAAAAGTATGAAACCCAAATCCATCCCAGATCTTTGGTTTAGTTTTCCCTGGAGATCCATCCGTTCTGATGTTAACATGTATGGATCTCACGCAGCCCCACCATTTCTTATCTTTATGTAAATATCTACAAGATGCTCATGCTCTGATAGATGGCCAAAAAGCAATAGGAAAAGGAAGGTGAAAACTGATAATAAAAAGCCATGAGAGAGCGAGGAACTAAAGGTCTGTAAGTTTCAAAAGCTCAAATCTAGAGCTGTATGGAGGGCTGGAAAAAGGAACCTCTTTGCTGTAGTTAGCATCTGAAGATAGCAGCTAGCGGGGGTGCTTTATCTGGCCCCTCACAGAGGGGCTATTGCACCTCTGCTGAGCCACTGTCTGTAAAGCCCAGGAAACATCTTGTTGTGCAGTTGATGAAACATTTGCCCAAGGTCTCTCACAGTCCTCCTGCGGCGGTTGAATAATGTCATAACCCAGGGTTGTGCAACAGTTGCTGGAGTGGAAGAGATTGTGCTGTTTCATTTCAGGGCACAGGGCTTTTTGTGGGGTGTTTGTGTGTGTGTGTTTTTCTTCTCTATCCATTATTGTCCTTGGGAAAACGAGTATGTTTTTTTATGGGGTCTCTCTTTGCTTAGGTATTGCTAAGACAAAGTTTAAAAGACAGGAAAATAACATGATACTTCTCCTTTTCCCATTCAGTACAAGAATGACGGACAAACAGCTCCAAACGCTTTTTGGATTAGGCTTTCCCAGAATCACATTCTACTTCATTTTCCATTTTATACCAGCTGTGTTGCAAGTTTTTTTGTGATCCCAGGGAATTAGAACCTGCTCTCACAGACGTATGGGTTTGGCCATCCCTGGAATAGCTTAAGCACACGCATAATTTTCCTCTTAGGCAATGTTATATGTGTTGAAGTGGTTGTAGGGCCTATAGGTTTGTGGCCATGTGCTGACAAGTGAGAATATAATATTTAAAACCTTAACAGTGGCTTCCACTTGAAAATGTGAAATTTGGCCAGCAGCAAATCCCTAGTAAATCTCACAGCCTTTTGTCTCTGCATGCATCCCCTGATTTCATTAGAAACATCCCATCTTGGAATCTGGAAAATACAAAAAGCATCACACCAGCAGCTATACATCTAGGCAACATTTCTTGTTGTCCACGTAGGTACAACTGACACTACTTGATTTTTTTTCTTCTTATCACTGGCTGTGAGAACCTCTGCATTTTCCAGGAGGAGAAATAGATTACAAAAGTTGAAGTAAAAAACATAAAGGAGAAACATTTGGTATCTTAGCTGACTCTTTCCTCCTTTAATGGAAAAAATAGGGAGGGGGTGACCATGTGAGCCACTAAAGGATGTTAAAGCACTGCAGTACACGAGATGGTTGGTAAATCTGCACTGCACACTAGGATCTGCTTGTCTGCCAGCTGCCTTTCGCTCTCTCTCAGCAACTGCAGCATTTTGGCATGCTCTGAAAAACAACTGGACTAAACTTTGGAGTCTGGTGTAACAATTTTGAGAATCTCTCTACCTGTCTATCCATCCATTTCTTCATTCATCCATACACCTATTAATCTCTTCAAGAGCACTCTATGAAATTGCTGAATTTCACGCTTGGTGACAAATGTGACAGGCTCTTAAGGAGCATATAGCAAGTCATACACTTCTAGGAAGGATTATTTCCTCTTAAACGCTAGAAGACTGAGATGCATATCACTTTGCCTACGTACGAAATTTCAAGCTTTACAGATACTGACTCATGTTTACTGATTTATCAGTGCATAGTGGTTGACTCTTGTTACCATTTCTCATACGTGTTCCCATCCCAGGGATGTCAGTGCAATTATTTCCATGTGCAGGGGGAAAGAGAGCTTAAACTGCCTGGTATATTTACTGAAAAAAAATCTCTTTGTAATCAGGGATGTTCCCATGATACCACTGTCTGGTGCTAATGACTGTAAAATACTGTGAGCAGGAGAAGTCTGCAGAGTCAGTACCAATGTTGTTACTCTATTTGCTGGTTGTAGACCCTTGTACATCTGAAGTAGGACCTCAGCTGAAACAACAGGAGAGCAGTCCACTGCACGATACCAACCTGGTTTCTAACAGCAAAGCTCTGAACTTAAATCTTCATCCGCTTCCACTCTAATTGGGCAGAGAAAAATCATCTGAGAAGCTAAATGAAAATTACTAGCCTATAAATGCCTGAGGCAAAAAAAGAGAGAGAGGAGGGAGAGAGAAAGACGGGAAGTCTCATGTGAGTTTGGTTAGTGGGGGGAAAAAAAAACCACGTACTAAGTATGGCTGCATGTCATTTTTCAATTTGCTCATGTTAAATAATGATCTCTAGGGCAGAGAAGGAGTGGAGTGAAAAGGAAGAGCTCTCCCCTCATCTTGTTTAGTTTGTGCTCATCTTTTGGAGTGTCTGCCCACTGCAAGGCTATCATATAAACTTAATCATGAACCACGGGCAGTTTGGTGTGTCTTCTCTCTCCTGGACCATGTACCTGATGAGGAAAAACAGAGCAGCCCCTGGCTTTTTTGGTAAAGACTTATTTATCTTCCTTTTCAAAAGTTTTTTTCCTTTTATTAATGTGATAAAAATCTTCATTGTAAAGTAATAGAAAGTATTTGGTGGAGAAAGCTTTTAAGGCAAAATAGTTTCTGTTGGAGTAAAATAAGGAAATCTATGGCTGTGTGCATGTGTGTGTATTAACTTCCATGAGACAGCTGAATACCTACAGGAGCTTTTACTGGTCTGTTAAGTATGTTGCAAGCCTCTTTAACTGAATCAGTTTCTTCAGAGGAAATGCTTCAAAACAGTTTCCACTTGAAATGCTTGGGATGGGGGTGCCACGGGGACAGGCGGGCATCCTGCTGCTGAGCACGGGGGTGCAAGGGGATGGCTGTCAGATGGCACCTACTGCTCTGTGCTTTGCAGCCCTGCAGAAGCAAAGTGATCGTGGAGGACAAGATAGCATAAAGAGATGACAGATATCTTGAGTCTTGGGGTTATTTGTGGATTTGTACAAACTAAAGGTTTGACCTATACGCTAGATGCTTTTCTAATCCCTTAAAGACGGCAATGAAGTAAAAATGTTCCCATCAGAATTTCAGAGTTAACTTTTTATCACAAGGATATTTTGTATAAAATTATACAAATTTTAATAAAACTTTGCCTGGTTGTATAGACCCTGCTGTTGTCCATCATGCTGTGCCTCCGCTGAGAATGAGATGCTGCCCTTTCAGCATCATCAACACCTTTTGCACAAGCAGTGTGCCAGAGAAAAAGACATTATACCTCTTTTTAAATATGTGATGTATTGCCAAGTTTGTTTCTTTTCCATAATCCTGGACTAGCTCTATTCTTAGCTACTTGCTTTCTGCTAAATATGTACTGAAGTAAACAAATTGGTATTGGAGTATGAAAGGGTTGTATAGCAAGCTGATAATTATTATTATGGCTTTGATTTTAAAAGCTCTGGTGAAGAGGAAAGGCCAGAATGGAAGTTGGGAATGAGGGAAGGAAGTGACATTATTTTCCATTCGCTCTCAAAGATTCCCTTGCTTTTCCTATCTCACTAAATTTTAGGAAGCCTGGTGGCACCTTCCTCAAGGGGCTGCTGCTAGCATTCACTGTCATAAAGTCTCAGTTTGCACCAAGGCAAGAGAACAGATTTTCTTCTTACGTGCAGTCTGTGAACCCCTTGAACTCTGAATTCCATTCATCCTAAATCGGTGTCAGCTTGAGAGGATTACACTTTGTTTCTGTTGCAGAGTATTTCGGAAGAAGACACTGAGTCATTCTGCCATATACCTAAGTGCTGGATAAAGCCCAGCCCTGGGGCTTTGCCACCAGAGCATTTAGGCACGATGTGCCATTCCTTGCTTTGCTTCTGCAAAGCATCACACTTAGTGAAAACTCTGGGAAAGCCTGGCACGCTGCTGCAGGCTCCGTGAAGCTTTTCAAAAACAGACAAAAGAACGTGACATCATTTTACTGACGTGTCCACAGTACTACAGCCCATACCTAGAAAAACACCTTCATATCTGGGGGATACCTTCTGCTTGGTAAGGTAGGGGAATTCTTTGTGGTGGCTATCTTTGTGGTAGCATCTGAGAAATTAGCATCTCATTCTTTCATAAATTGCCTCTTACTTACTCCATCCTCTTGGACTGAGAGAAAAATGTTAGGACACAGCATTGTAAGTCATGGTTGGTGTTTGTGCACTGTGTAACAGCAATACATGTAGAAAGCTCTAATAAAATGGTCAAGTTATAAATATTTGCTGTATTTTAGACTGTTTTTAACAGATACATATAGCTCTCACTCCGCTAGACACCGAAGAAAACTCTCTTTTGGTACTATAGGTAAAACAGAGCGTGAAATGAATATCATGGTAGTTGGTCTGCATAGTGTATAAACCAAATGAGCAACTACATTTACGTAGTATTGTCCTGTGTATATCTGATTTACTGGTGATAACTCACACCTAGAAAGCATCTAAGAATGGTTTGTGTTGGCTAAGAAAGGCTTAAACATATTGCTGCATCTGTCTGTTACCTAAGAAAGCTAAAGTTAATACATTTACAGTCCCTAATTTCATAATAGTACAGATGAACTGAAGGAAAAAGAGATTAAAATACCATGTTGTCTTTAAAATGATCTTGCCGATTATAGACAGCACATTGTGCCACTAGGTATCATGGGCAACATCTGTAACTGGAAAGCAGTAAAGGAATGTCATCATAAGCTAATCTTGCTAAGCTTTGCTCACTCTACAGCAACTTTCCTTTTAGAAGAGTTGTGTATGGCAGCTGGTGTTCAGGGAGCCATTTATTATGACTTGCTGCCTTGGAAAGAATATTTCGTGCTCTCATGTGTTCTGTAAGGTATATTTCAGGGCAGATTTGCAAAGAGACTGAAGTTAAAGGCCTGGAAGTATAGCTTTTCTTCTCACCTACCTTGGCACAAACCAAGGCCTCACAGTTAGAGCTATAAGCAGAGGCCCAGGCCCAGGGCCAGGCCCAGCCCAGGGAGGATTTTGCCACCCGATGTCCTCCTGCACCCCACCGGGTGGCTGTGGCAGATTTCTTGGTGTCTCAGCAGGGTGATTTCGGCTGCTCCCTCCCTCTCCCCGCAGCACACGCTGCTGTCTTGCAGATTTCATCTCGGGCAGATGAGCACGGAGGCTTTGATATGAAGTTGCACCTTATTATGACCCGAGGGAGATCTGTGGTTGAGATCAAAGGTGGTAGATGACATACCTGGTAAATTAAAAATGCTTAAGAAAAAAACCACCCAAGAGGAGCAGCGATGATTTCCATTAAAACAAAGTACCACTTTTGTAGCAATTATTTACATGTGTTTTAAGTCCAATTCCTGCAGGTGAGAGGTGCCAGACTGACAGTCCGGGACGTATCACCTCTTCCCTCAGCAGGAGCAGCAGTGCCCATCCATCCAGGTCCACCCCATAGTAGGACAGCCTGATGCTGGCCATGGACATGCTCCCTCCACCACACAGCACCCTGCAGGCCTCCTTCCTCATGCTCACTGCCCATGTCCCACAAAAGGTGCCTGGGTGTAGCTAAGCCTTGGTGAAATATCTGGCACTGGGAATGGGACGGGGTCTGCCCAGCATGAACTGGTGCGGGTCCATGTGAGCAGAGGTCTGTCAGACCTTGTAACAGTCCACCCCTAGTACTGCTGCATTAGGGCATCTGTACCTGCTCTAGGTGATCCGTGGTGCTTTCAGGGTAGGTTTGGGGCCATCTGAATATCCCGAAATTGTTCTGGGAAAGGGTAAAATTTCAGAACTGGAAATAGCCTGTCTTGAGCATGAGTGTGTTGAGATGTCCTCATTTAGCAAGGACTCACAGCCAGAGAAGATTTCTGCAAGCTTTTTTATCACCCTAAGAGTCTCCTAAAGCAATCAAATTGTGGAAGGGTTGTGTAAAGCAGTTTGGTGGGTTTAAGCTGTAATCATAGCACCAAAACAAAGTGGCACTGAAAAAGATACAAAAAAGAATGAAACAATTTGGAAAATATTCTTGTAATTAAACTAACAAAATAAAACTTAGGTAAAATTGACATATTGAGAAGACAATCATAAAGAATAAACCCGCTGAGTGATTTTGATGCCTTTGGCTCGGGGGAGGACACTCTTTGAATTCAGCCTGCAGACCTCCTGCATTCCCTGCTCATGCCACTGTGGGCTTTGCCGTGTTAGGTGTTAGAGCAGGGCAGCTTATCTAGGCGCACTTGTCATTTACAGACCCCAGAGCAACCCAAGGAGGACATACACAGAAAGAGCCCAAGGTAGAGTTATTTCATCCAATATACACAGGTGTCACTGCCCGCCAGTCGGCAAAGGTGCTGCTCTGCCAATGTTTAGCCAGATGAGCTGAGCATCGGGACCTTTCCCTACAGGGCCATGGCAGCTCAGTATGGGCCCGCACGAACACGCCTGAGCCCAGACCTGCACGGTGCGGGCGGAGGCAGTCACAGGTGGGATGCTAATCAGGGAAGAAACAATTTAGGAGATTAGCTTGCGGCTTTATCTGTGGCTGTGAGAGGGCATTAGCGGTGCTGCACGTGGTTAACAGTGCCTTGGTGTTTTGGATGGGCTTTTCTTCCTCCGACCCCAGTTTGATCAAGTGGTGCTGTGGTGAGAGTCCCGGGCATGATTCCCCCATAAGCACAAGCCTTTTCTGTGTGCTCATGGCAGGTTTGGGAAGGGCTAAGTATGAAGTGTGCTGGTCACTGGAGAGCAGGCTGGTGGGGAATAGCCCTGCTGCTGGCTGAGGGCACTTGTGTGGCCTCCTGCAGCTGATACCAGCCCTATGGGCTGAGATGGACACTGGCAGAAGCCTGGTTTCAGGTGAGGAGCAGCTTCTAGACAAAGAGACAAGCATAAGGTGACAGCAAAACAGTTCCACTTCACTGTGCTGTGGTGTTGCCGTGTTTAAAAGATCAAACTGGGTGCAAGACTAAAAGGCAGTTTCTCCCTCACCTTAGTCTCACTAAGCCTAAGCTCAAGCTGCAACAGCATCTCGCTGTGCCCCTCTGCAGTCTCCCTGGGAAAGTGGTTTCAGTCCTCTCTCGATGCCAGGTCACTGGGTAGCTATTGCAAATGCTCTGCAAACTCACTGCATGGAGCACTACCCTGTGGGCAAGCAATGAATAAGCTACCAACATTTTCCCCACCATCCTTGAAGAGCTCTAGGAAAAAGGGGAAACAGACAGAGAGAGAAATACAAGCTGTCCTGACCCTTAAAAATGGAAACAGGAGGAACAGAGAAGTCTTTCCTTCACTGAATGTCTTCGCCAGTAATACCACCCGCTGATAAAAGCACTGCAGTGTCGTACTGGGAATAATGTCATTATTTTCTTCTTGACTGCCTGTTCCATCATTCTAGCCTGTCACAGTTTCTAAACAGTGAAAGTAGTGCAGGAATAAGAAAAAGGAAGCAGTTAGTATCCTTATTTCTAGTTTTTAACTCCAGTCCACAGTGCTGCAAGACCACAGCCTTCCTTCTGGCAAGCCTGGGAGGAAGGAGCCTCCTTTGGAAGCTGTCTTTCTTCCTATCCACTACGTGTCAGGAGCAACTTTTCCCGAGGATGGGAGCGTGTAACCCTGTACTGTGTCTCCACCTCTGCTTGACCTGAACAACCAATCCCTTATTTAGAGGGAATGAGGAAGGACATTCGGGGATTTAAATGCTTTTTTTCTGTCTTAATTTCACTGTTTCAAATCTGGGCCAAAGTTAGTAGCAAATTAGGCTTTTGTACAAGGTTTTGATAACTCTTATTCATTTGCTGAAAAACAATATTTATGTCACAGATTTGCCCTGGAGCTGACTTCTTTACTGGCAGAGCAGGAGCCTCCCAGTAATGAGCTCATGAATAATGTCCCACAGCTTCTCCGCTCAGTGGCAAAGCACTCTGGGGGTGCGTACGGAAGAAGCTTTACCCCCAAAATATACCAAGGATTTCAGTCCCCTGCTTATGACCCCATAGGAACTTTGGCAGCCATTTATAATTCATACTTACTTTTGACTGAAGATGAAGCAAACCAACCCTAAGCAAGACAAACCCATGCCAAGTTATTTGGAGCAGATACAGCATGCATGCTACCACTACATTTTGCCCATTAGCACCATACATATAGTGCAATTTTTATTTTATTTTTATTTTCCTGGATTGAGTACACTCAGCAGCCTGATTCTCCCTCTGGTCAGTCACCACTAATTGCAGGAAGAAAGTCTGGGGTGCGGGAGGGGAACCTTTAACTGCACTGCTCAGCTCCTAGCATCAGTCAAAGCACCAACAGGGCTGCTCCAATGTGAGTGGGGCTGTCTGGAGCACCACAGGCTGTTCTGACAGCCAAGGAGCAGTGCTGCTGCAGCTCCTGCTCCACGGCATGCCCTCACCCTCAGAGGTGCAGGAGCAGGGAATAAAGCAGTCAGGTTAATTCTGTGCCACCAGTGGAGTCCTCCTCATGCCAGGGCTGTTCCCTGATGTCCAGTCAGGTTGGAGTTACTGCTCCTTTTAACTGTCCTGAAACAAAAGGGAGCTGCTCTTTTTTTTTTTTTTTTTTATTTTATTATACATTTTTATTTTTCCATTTGCTGGTAAAGGCATCTGTAGTGTTCCTACCAGAGCAGAAGATCAAAAGCCCAAATGTTACAATTAGTGCTGGAGGTTGTTATGATGTGAACCTGAGTATATAAAATGCCACAGAAAATACTAGGTGTGGGTGATGTTATCTGCATTAATCTCGGCATGTAATGAGCATAGTATAATGGCACACAATGTGTATTTTTTAAGCCTCCAAACCAGCGAGTACTTATACCAGATGGCAGCTTTTCAACAATTTCCATTCCCTTCTCCACCCCATACTCCCAAGTATTTCAAGTAATTGGCTTCTCCTCTAGGGATTAGCCACAGTAGAATCGTATTAAATGACTAATTTTCCTCACTTAGCCTTTTCCCCCCTCCTTTTAATTTTGAGCTGTGCAGAGAAAGAAATCATCCAAACGCTCTGAGTATTTGTTTGTGTTTGTTTTTAGAAGCCCTCCAGAATGGCCTCAAAATCATTTGGGCTTTTAGGTCAGGCAGTACATCCTTGCGCTTCTTGGCTTCACTTCTACTATTTCTTAAACTTTCCCCTTCAAGGTGCTTGTCAAGCTCTGACTTGAAAAGTTCAAGTGATGTTGATTCTGCAGCTTCCCTGGGAGCGTATTCTCCTGCCTATTTGATCTTACGATCAACGTTGCCCCTGCTCTTAAAACTGAACTCGTTTTACTTCAGTTGGCATCTGTTACTTCTTGTCTTATCATTTTTAACTAATGAAAACAGTTCCTCCCCTTCCTCTTTATAGTTGTCTTTCATGTACTTGTAAACCGCAGTCATGCTGTCCCCTTGGCTTCCCTTTTGCCCCAAATTATATGTATGTATTTAATTCCTTTAATCTTTCCTTATAGGTAGTTCCTTCCAGACCTTTAATCACTGCAGTTGCCCTTCTCTGTAATCTCTCTTGTTCACTGATATATAGCCAATAACACCGTGGCCAGGACTAAACCCGTTGCTCTCCCTGGGATTCAAGTGCTGGGAAAATAAGCCTGCTTGCTCCCTCAGCTCTAGATGCGACCCTGCGCCGCCAGGGAGCTTCTCCCTTTTACCGTGCACCATTGTACTGAGTAACCACCTTGCATTTTTGGGGAAGAATCCTACATTAGGATGCATCCTAATGGCACAGTCATGCACTTCACACGCCCAGTCCACCGGCACGGGGAGGCAAGCCACTGGAAGGTATTTTTGCAGTGACAACTTTAACCCAGTCTCCACTCCTACTCACAAGCTTGCCCGCAACGGCATCAACACAGGCAGCTGCTGCAGGTCTTCATGGTGATTATTAATCTCGCCTTTGAGGAAATGGGAAATGGGGAAGAAAGTTGTGATGGAGAAGAGTCCCCAAGGTGGTGGCACAGGCAAGGTGCTATGGCAGCCCCGTAGTTGTGCTCCCCGTGTTGCTGTGCGCTGAGATCGTGTCCCTGCTGGTCCTTCTGGGGCTGTGCCCAGAGCTCCTGAGCTCTGAGCTCCCCCTTTGGCTGCTGCTTTAACTCATTCCTTCACCCAGCGGAGCCCTCAGAGGACCTGCAGCCACCTGCAGGCCTGCAATGCTGGGATAAATGCTGGGTGAAAAGCATTCATAGTTAGCCTCCCCCGAAGGTTGTCCTTCTCCAGGTGCATCCCGCTCCCTGCCCATTGCCACCACCAGCTGATGGTTGGACTCAAGAGAGATGCAGTGCTCTGGTTTGCGCTTTCTGGATGGTCAGGGAGGTGAAATGGTGAAAGGAAGCTCCCTTCTTATGTCAGTCCGTGCCGTGTCTCTGGTAACATGCTTACTATTCAGGCAAATCATTTCCCACATCCTCAGAGTGGGAGTTACGTCCACCCGCTGAAGTATTTTGAGTGACCAGACCATGGATGGCTTTTCTCTATTTGAAAACTTGGGAACTTTTTCAGTGTTCATGTTGGGTCACAAGTAATCAGATGTCCAGGCTACAGGTATCGAATGAAAATGTGGTATTTCATTGTTCATCACAACCCCTCTGCTATGTATAATCCGAGCTGCAGCCAGTTTTCCCTCTTCCAGAGAGAATAACCTTGGATCTGTTAACAGAGATCAAAAAACCCTGCGGGGTTTAGGCACTCCCCCCTCCCTGAAACGGAGCAAAGTTAGACTCCACACACCTGTGAAGTCCTGGCCCACTGAGCCAAATTCCCTGGCATCACACTGGCCATCTCACATCTCGTTCTCGGTGGCATCGTACCCAAGCTTCACGCGCTGGGATGAAACATTTGCATTTCTCTGCGCGAGAGATCACTGCAGGAAACAAGGAGCACCTTACCTTTTTACTTGCAGGCTGCTGCTTTTCCCTGTCCAATGTTTAATTACTGGAATAATGAATTACTGGAATAATGAAACATTATTCCAGCACCAAAATAATTTAATATATCACTACAGCAATAGTTTCCCTGTCAGTCACTGGAATTACCCGTGATGGTAACTGTTATGCTATAAATACTTGCAGGGGCAACTCAGAAGCCTAATCCCACAGATTTCATTTCCAAGCATTAACCCCCTGATTCACCACCAGCAGAAGCAAGGCACTCTCACACCACTATAAGTATCTTCAGGAGGGCCTAAATACTTATACTAAATTCATTCAGGTGCAAGCGGTAGGAGCTGACCCACGGAATAATGCCACGTTAAGCCCAGATGTTAAGCCCGGTGCGTGCACGATTGCATTCCCTGACGAGATTTCTGTTGCACGCGGCAGGAAGGTTGCTAAGAATGAGGTTGGGCATGTTTCTAAGTGTTGGCAAGATCAGGGTCTGTAGCCAGTTCTTTCAGTTTGCGCTCACGTTGTGTGTATGCCAGCTCCGTTACGGTCTGCATTTTTTCTCCTCTAACAAAACGTCCTGCTGCCTTCCTCGTTCAAGTTTTCTCTCGCCCTGCACAAATTCAAACCATTTCAAACAAGTGTCCACTTCTGCCTGTTTGGCCAGGGAGTGTTTGCATGTGCGGTGTGCTCAGGCTGTAATTCTCCCCTTGCAATTTAAGCTGTTTAAAATTCATCCCTAAAGTGTTGCTCCCTCTCTCTTATTTCCGAAGCTTTTGCTTTAACTGTGTTATGTAAAAAGCTCGGTGCTTTGTGGTCTAGTAATCCCGTACGACAGAGGCAATGCATGGTAGATAGAGATTCAGTTGTGGTTTGTTTACGGCCGTAATAAATTGATGTCAAAATACAAACGTGAGCAGCGCTGTAAGTGAATGGGTAAAGGTGTAATACCAGTTGTGATTCCTGCTTCAAAGGGATTCTTGCACAAAGGACTGACTGTCCGAGCACAAGTCTTGGCACTGGGGATGCCGAAAAGTCTTAGCATGTGAGAAGAAATACCGACTTTAAATACCCTGCCTCATTTCCTTACTTTGCCTAATGACGGGTATCCCTGCGAGCTGCTTCATTCATTAATTCCCATCCTTCCAGTGACTGCTCAAGATACAGCAAGGGGGTAGCAAATCCCTGCAAGAGCTCCTCTCTTTGTCATGCAAAAATAAAATTATAAGGAAGATGACAGACTGCGTTAGATTAAAAAATAAATAAATAGACACCTCCCCCCACCTGTCGTAAGTGTTAACGGGTATGTAAAACAGACGGCTCGATCTGTATTGAAATATCCTCACCACCGTATTTTCCCTTCCTGCCCTCTCTTACTTAACTCCTTAGCTTACCTTGGTAAAAGCGTGGTTCTGTGCAGTTAAATAACAATACAGTCACCTGCAGCCGAGATTAACATCCCTCACCTCAGCCCTGGTAAGGCTGCTAAGTTAATAAAAAAATAATAATAAAAAAAAAATAATTAAAAAGTAAACTAAGTTACAGAAAAGTGTAAGCATGAAATATTTTCTCCGACTTCTGTTAAGTTGGGGCATTTTGTATTTTTCTGACCATCCACGTGTGTAATAGAACGGCTTTATTTTGTATATATCTAAAGGAGCTCAGACTGAGAAAGGATGCAAAGCACTGATTGGAATTTATAGTTCATATATTGATTAATTTAAATAGAAAATACTCCCTACCTCTTGACTAAAATAGGAGAAGCAGAGCAGAAAGAAAGAGAAGGGAAAAGGGAAAGAGAAAAAGTAAAAGAGAAAAGGGAAATGGAAAGGGAAAAGGAAAAGGGAAAGGGAAATGAAAGGAGAAAGAAAAAGGAAAAGATAAATAAAAGGGAAAAGAAAGCGGGAATAGAAAAAGGAAAAGAAAATAAGAAAAAGAAAACCCAAACACTATATGCGTCTTTTAGCGTTTTAGGCGATGTATATGGCTATGTGCACATCGCCGAAATAGCTCTTCTTATCTCTGTAATGCCCGTAAAAAGTTACCAGCCCCTAATACACCCCAGATGGCTTCCAAGCGGCAGTTTCCACCAGCCATTCGCCCGTCCGACTTTATTTTTTCCTCCCACCGGCAGAAAACATCCCCGCAATGACTTAAACCTTAAACCCCGGGGTGAATTTCCACCGAGCGAGCGCTCGGCGGGGCGCAACTGGTGGCGGGGAGTGAAGACGGAGTTAAAAAATACATAATAAGAAGGATGATAACGGTAAGAATAATCACGGCGACGCACAGGAGTGACACCGGGGGCTTCCCCGTGCCGGTCCGAGCCGTGCCGAGCCGGGCGGAGCCGTCCCGCAGCCCCGCTCCCCGCTGCGGGCGGCGGAGCGCCCAGGGCAGGCGGCGGGCCCCCTCTGCCGGCCCCGCGGCGGAGCTGCAGCGGGTGCGGGGACCGAGCCCTCCTCGTCCCGGGGGAGCCCCAAACCCCCCTTCCCGGGGGATATCGGAACTCCAGCGCACAAAATTATAATAAATGAGTAAATCACGGTAATAATGATTAAAAAAAAAAAAAAAAAAAAAAAGGGCAGCCACGCCATCGCTCCGGTGTAACGCACCGGGACGGCGGGGTAGGATGGGGGTCTCCGGGGGTCTCGGGGTCCCGGAGCTCGCTCGGGGGCGCGCTCGGGGGCGCGCTCCGGCCGGGCGCTGCCCGCACAGTAGCGGCGGCGGCGGCGGCGGCGGCGGCGGGCGCGCCAATTCCGGGAGCCCCTGGCCCACGGCCGCGCCCTGGCTGCCGGCGGGGAGGGCGCTGATTGGCCGCCGCGCCGCCCGTATGCAAAGCAGCCGCGGGGATGACATTCCTCCGCGCGCCGCCCGCCGCGCGCCTCCTCCATTCATCCCGGCGGCGCGCGCCGGAGCCGAGCGGAGCCGAACCGAGCCGAGCCGGGCCGGGCCGGGCCGGGCTGACCGCGGGGGGCAAAGGGCGGCAGCGAGCCGAGGGGTGCCGGCGCCGTGGGAAGCTTTGCGAAGACCCCGCTGTGGAAATGTGCTTTATCCCGAGCCGTCGTCTGGGCTGGAGGCTGTGACTTGTGACCCTGCCTGGGAACTTTCTCGTTTTGTTGGCTTTTATTAATTTTTTTTTCCTTTTTTTTTTTTTTTTCCCCTAGTCGCTTCCTTCCCGCCTAGGGGTTAGCGGCGCTGCCCCCACACCCGCTCCCCGGGGTGCTTGCTTTTTTTTTTTTTTTTTTTTTTTGCCATCGGGTGTTTTTTGGCTGCCGCCGCTTGGCCGGGTGCGGGGGCTCTGCCCGCAGCCAGCCCCCATCCACCCCGCTGGGGGAGGCGAGCCATGCTTCCCAGAGCAGGCTTCCACCTGCTGCGGTTAAAGGCTTGGTGAGCAGCCGGCTCCTGCGGCCGGATTAGAGGAAGGCTGCCTCAGATACCGAAAAAAAAAAAAAATAATACTAATACTAATACTAATTGGCAATGACTTTCGAAGTTGTTGCAGGCTGTTGGTTTGTCTGCTGAGGGGAACGTGAGTGAGAGAGAGAGAGCGCTGTTGCACACACAAAACCGCAGGGAGAACCCACAATTTAACCAACATCCCCAAACCCAACTTCTCAGATGTGGACCTCTCAGCCTCAGCGCTCGTGAGCGGCTGCGACCTTTCCTTGCGTTCATGGCAGGCGTTACACCAAAGACAAGTGCACAGAGAGAGATCTGAAGCTTGAATGCCATGCACTGAGCTTTTCATTTTTCTTTTTTTTTATTATTATTTTTTAAACTTTTTTTTTTTTTTTTTCCGCGAGAATTATTGAGGGGTCATGCCACGAGCGCTCGCAAACCAAACTACTGAGGCCGATTCCCAAGGCTGCTTAAAACCAAAACCCTGCAGAGCACGTTAATGGATTCCCGGCGTGGTTAAATCCTCCGCAGATGATCCTGTAAATGTTTGATGAAGCGCGGTGTACGCGGTGTGTGTGTGCCTGCGTGGGTATGTCTGTGCGGTGCCAGCCGGCTGACCTTTGAGCACAAAGCCCGAGACCGACCCCGCGTTTCGCTGCTCGTAAGAGCGACTTTCGCCTCCGCAAGACGCTGATGCGCTCCGCTTCCCCCCGGGACTGTAGAGGAGCCACCTGGAAGAAAGCGCTAGGCAGCTGCCTCCCCGGGAAGCCCGGCTTTCTCCTGCTCCCGGCTTGCACCCCACTCGCGTAGCTTTTGCTGGGGAGCCCTCCCGGAGCGTGCCCTGCGGGAACTTTTGGCCACGCCAAAGCCCTCGATGCCCGGGCGCGGCGGGGCGGCCCCGCACCGAAGACCCCTTCTCTTACTGGATTAACGCCACCTCTACGCGGCACCGGGAAGCCAAGAGTTAAGTCTCGGCGTGCTCGCTGCCGCAGCCGCGTTCGGCAAAGAGGAGAGAAAAAAAAAAAAAAATTAAACTTTGGGGACTGGCGTAGAACCGAGTTTCCCCCGGGTGCTCAGCCCGTATCCGTTTATGTTGGTCCCCAGAGAGCGGCTCGCCGAAGAGTTACGCTCGCTTGGCTGCTTGGTAAGAACTCTGTGGAGGTCCCTCACTCAACAGGCTTGTTGTGATGCGTATCCCCGTAGATACCAGCACCAGCCGCCGCTTCACGCCGCCCTCCACCACGCTGAGCCCGGGGAAGATGAGCGAGCCGCTGCCGCTGCCCGGCGCCGAGCACAGCGGCGCCCTGGCGGGGAAGCTGCGCAGCGCCGACCGCAGCATGGTGGAGGTCCTGGCGGATCACCCCGGGGAGCTGGTGCGCACCGACAGCCCCAACTTCCTCTGCTCCGTGCTGCCCACCCACTGGCGCTGCAACAAGACGCTGCCCATCGCCTTCAAGGTACGTCCTGCCGCCCGCCCGGCAGCGCGATCCCGGGGGGCACGGGGCGGCCGGGGGAGGGATGGGACCCACGCGGGGGGGAGACGGGACTCGCGGGACCCACGGGGGGGACGGGACGCACGGGGGAGGACGGGACACACGGGGGGGGACAGCCCCGAGCCTCCCTCCCTTCGCCCGCCGCAGCCACCCGCGGAGCGGAGCGGGTGCGGGCGGGACGGGCGGGCACCCCCCGGCCGCTGCCTCTCTCCCGTAACTCTGAAAAAATAAATTAAAAGTTAAAATTAGATATATGTATGTATATATAAATGTCCAAACACTAAAAGTTTGGCCGCCCAGGGGAGCAGATGCAGGCGCTGCCCGTGGCGGGCGGCCCGGAGCTCCGGGCGGCAGCCCCCGGTGGCTGCGGAGAAAATTAAAATAATAATTATAACAAATACATTTTTTTAATTATTGTTACTATTTGGGATGGTTTGAGTAGTAACTCTCGGGGCCTACCCTCCGTTGCCTTCTGCGGCCGCTTCGTTGCACATCCCTCCCTCCCCCGGCCTGCTTTCCCGTTACCCGGCTTCAGGCTAAATTCACCCCCTCCCCTTGCTCGTTTTTTTTTTTTTTCCTTTTTTTTTTTTTTTTTTTTTCTCCCCACTTCGGCCTATCTCTGGCTGAATGCGCTGCCCTTCGTGCTACCGCTGTAGCTGTGCATCCGAGCCGGGGAAGAATCCAGGTAATTGTCCCCTCGCCACCCCGTTCTCCCAGGCGGGAGCCCCGAAAGCCCCGAAAGGCTGGAGTTGGGACGGGTGATGGGGAATCGTCGGCTTTGTGCTGCCTGCTCCCGTCGCTGCTGCACCCCACCGCCTCGGCACGGCTTGGCTGAAGGAGGGCAGCCCCCCGGTCTTTCATTTTTTGGGGGAGGAGGAAAGTGAGAGAAGGCAACCAGCCCAGCTCCCGAGATTTTGGGAAGCGCTGCGTTAGGGAAAAGTTGTGCCGTGTCCGGAGAGCCTTCTGGTTCCCGCGGAGACAAGTCTGGGGGAAGGCAGGCACTCATCGGCAGGGCCAGTTCCTAAATTCCCGCGTTCCTATTAATTACTGCCCTGGCACCCACGCAGCGGGCGAGTGCTGCTAATTGCTCGGGAAGCTCTCCTCCTGGAAGGCACAGCGGCTGCCTGAGAAACCGGGGCGAAACCCCGCTCCTCTGGCCCCGGCCCCGCATGTGCCCGCTCCGGAGGGTCCCCCGCTGCCGGGGGGTCTGCCACGCGTGGCCGTGGCCGGGGGACACGGGACACGGGACGGCCACCGCCCGACCGCAGCCTCGGGTCCTGCGGAGAAGGCGAGAGCGAGCGCAGAGATGCGACCGCGGAGAGAAAACCCCCAAAACGGGAGGGCGTCCCCGTAGGGCCGGCTGAAGGGGACTGCGAGCAGCTCCCGACCCCACAACCGCTCCCCTGAAGCGGGACCCCCCTTTGCTGCCGGCGTTGGGAAAGTCGCGACACAGATCGCGAGGCGATTCGAATCGTAAGAGGGTTTGGATCGTGCCGAAACTAAGCGAGTCCGCTCGCTCCCGGGCTGCCAATGTCTTATTCTCACCTGACACCAAAATAAAAAAGAAAGAAAAAGGGGAAAAAAGCACTGAACTTTATTAAGTGTTTGCTCACAGCTATTGCATCGATATGAAGAGGGAGACAGAGAGTTTCCTCTCGCGTTTCCTTACCAAAACTCACTAGTTCTGTTCGATCTGTAGGATCAGAGTATTATTCCCGACCAAAACGGTCATTCCCGTGCATTACTTTTTTTCTAAAATATAGCAAGATTCTGGGAAAACTTAGAGAAAAATGCATAACTCTAATAAAGTGCCGTACAGATTCATTTTCCAAGTGCTTCTTGGAAATAATCTAAATCTCAATTTAAAAGGCCAATTTTGTTTGATTGATGCACCAGCAGCAAGTAATTCAGATAGCTGTCAGTGCTGCAACTTCCCACTTCTCTGGAAATCTGTATTTTTAAGAGTGCAACAGGGTACTAGATAATGCCAGTCACCAAGTCCCAACTTATCTGTCCAGTCTTTTTTCCAATGTAAATGTTTGTATTTCTGTTTCTATTGTTTGTGACTTTTAACTCTAGTTTCTTTTCCGCACTCCGCATTTTTGTAGCATTTGTTTCTAATATTTTCTTTGCGTTTCTTATCGACAAGGTTGCCTTCAGTGTAATTTGAAAATGGTGGTTTTAAATATTTGTTCGGTAAGAGACAACTGACCCTGGTTTCGTGAAGGTTTTTTCATCCCTAAAAATGCTAGCAGGTATTTCCTTAAGTGAGCAGGCACGCATTTGCATCAGAGGGAGGCGAGGGTAATGCCCAGGTTTTCCCCTTTCTCTTTCTTCTGTCTTTAATATATGTGCCTGAATTAAGGTTTTCTGATAACTTCCTATGAACCGGGAAAGTGCATCAGGTTCACGGCGGCTGATCTTGTGAGACAGCGTGCCTTGTTACACAATGTTGTGGAAGGAGAAAACATTAGATCAAACATTTTGAGAGGGGACTATTTTATGCGAAGATCAGGAGAACTGGAAAAGCTGAACGCTGAGCACAGAACAGGCCACAGGAATGGCTTACGGCACGCAGAGGAGAACAAGAAACAAAAGTCTGAGCTGCAGAGGAATGGGAAAGAGGAAGCTGAAATATATACGTAAAGAGGGAATTTTGACACAGTGATTTTAACTTCGTATGTGGAAGTGAAAATAAGGGTTATAGGTGACAAATGACACTGAAATGACACTGAAGCCCCTGCAAAGGAGAGAGTCCGAAATACCAGAGGCTGGGGACCCCTGTCTTATTGGGGAAAATAGCTTATTACTGGGAAATAAGCGTCAGAGACAGATTAAGTAAAGGGGCTGCTGATCTTGTCTGGAAAACTAATAGCAATCAGACCAGGCTGTGACAAGTTGGAACCAATTATAACTGCATGGACGTAAGCTAGAAAATGCTAAGAGGAAGGAAAAATATCAAGCAGCAACTCAGAGGACCTGGTGCAGGACTACTTCCTCTTAGAATATGTAAAAGAGGAAATAAAAACAAGCTAGATCTTTTTTTCCTCTTTTTTTTTTTCTTTCTTTTTTTTTTCTTTTTTTTTTTTTCTTTTTGGTAATAGTGGTGCTGAGATCACTACTGCACTACTGTAGACTTAACTGGGGGAACTTCTTAGCAAGAGCAGCAGGTTCTAAGAAAAACTATGACAGAGGACCCGATTCAAGCACTTACTTTTGCCAGAGCAAATCAAGAGATGCACCAGACATCCATTCAATGCAGGGCAATAGCCAGGTAAAACTGTGCTGGGAATTCAGTCCTGCTCAATAAGATAAGATAAAATTAAATTTTTATTAGTTTTACCAGTGTGAATGTTGCAGATACAAGCCAGACTGATTAATGTTCGAAATCCATACATCTCCCAGAGCATCATGTCAAAAATGCAGTGAATCCTGGGTTCCTGAATATTTGTTTGATAGATGCTAGTGGTAAGGAGCTACAATGCAAGCCTTTAAAATGAGGTGAAAGCTGCTGAGCTGCTGCAGGTTTCATTAGTTCAGATTGCAATTTCCATCCACCAGGCTACAGGTGAATTCTTAAGTCAATGATATGCTTTCATGATTCCAAATGAAAAAAAAATAATGTTTAGTGAGTTGCAATTAAGCATTTGGTTGAGGCCTGTTTGTTCATGTACTTACTCTGAATTTATGTATTCAGATAGGTGGGATGAGCAGAGAGAGAACTGGCGCAACTGTGGGGAATTTGACCCTCAGTGTCCGTGAGATGATTGCCTTGGTTTTGTTTTCTCTTGAATTTTACATTTACATGACTTTGCTGTAGCTTAAAAGTAGTGCCACTGATGTAAATCAGATCAAAATCAATTCCTGTTACTTGAATTTGTTTGTTGCCAATTACAGAAGTATATTTTGGAAAGTTGATTTCATGTATTTTTCATGCTGGGTTGCACATTATACTTCATATTTCGGGCGCACGTCAATGTAAAAATGTGGCCGTAACTCTGCAAGGTAGTAATGGAAGTGATTTCGGTTTTCCCCAAATGGCTTTTAGTCCCCATTTATTTCTGTTGTTGCTGCTATTTCCTATTTTATCACATTAATTGTTGGCGTTCTGTGCCTGAAAATAAATGTCGCATGAGGAAGCTGAGGATCCTGCGCTTTGATTCCACAGGTGGTAGCCCTGGGAGACGTGCCCGATGGGACGCTGGTGACGGTAATGGCTGGAAATGATGAAAACTACTCCGCAGAACTCAGAAATGCAACAGCTGCCATGAAAAACCAAGTAGCAAGGTTCAACGACCTCAGATTTGTGGGTAGAAGTGGAAGAGGTAGGTATTTGTTCACAGCTGCAGTTCAGTCATCTTTACCGGCTATGTCAAGTTCTGGTTACGCAGAGAGAATTTGAATGTGGGGTATGTAGAGTTTTCGGCAGTAGGGAGATCTGATTTAGGCCAATTCCAAAGGTACAGAGCCAGCTATGTGTTTTTCTTGTTGTCTTTTAGCCTGCCGTCCATGTTATTTCAATTTCTATACAGTAAAATCTCATTTAAAAAAAATCACGGACAGTGAGCCTCATTTTGACTACAGAATTCTCCATGCCACTTTAGAACAGCACAATATTACACATGTTTAAGTTTAAATAACACATTTTCAATTTAAAATAGGACTTTTCAGCTTGTCTGGAGAACTGTGACTGTCTCAGGGCTCACAGGCACACTCTGCAAAACCTGGTCTCTGCAACAGCATGAGTCAACCTAAAATTACAAATAATTCCCACATAGATCTAATTTTTTTTTCAGGCTTCACCACAATGTGATGAAGGGATAGGGCACTTCTTCTGACCTTTCTTTCTCTGGAATAGCCATAGAGCCTTATACAGTAGGCATTTAATGTACTACTACTGCAAGGTGCATAGGATGGGGTAGGTAGGACAGAGCAGAGCCAAATAGATGAGCTTAATGTCAGACTTCCTGCATCTCTGTGATAACCAGGAATTACTGGTACAAATAGAAAGGCATTATGAGTCTGAGTAACAAGAGCCAAAGCTGACTTAGACTGTAACTATATGTAAATGTTGTTAGAAAGCTGCAAATAGTGTCTCGCATGTGCGTTTCACGTATCGTGTGTGTGAACAGGCGTGTAAAGCGTGATCCAAAATCCCGTAACATCAACAGAAGGACCCTTTGTAGTAATGTTGCTCTTTGGCTCAAGCCCATAATCTCAAAAACCATAAATTCCAAGCAATCGTGTTTACGTTTCTGTTACAAGATTATTTGAAGTGCTCCTCCTGCATTACTGCCCTTGCTCCTGTGAGCGGAGAGCCTTTGCGTGGCCAGAGTGGTTAAAGCAAACCTACTGAAACCGGTGAGCTGCTGCTTGGAAGAAGCACAGAGAAACAATCGGCCTCTTTGGTTTAAGGTCAAGATTGAAAAACTGTCACGTCTTCCATGTGACTTCATGTGGTATTTACTTATGTGTTTTCCTTTTGTCTAGTTCGTATCTTCAAGTAAAATCGGAACATAACATCACGGTGTTCCAAAGACAACATTGTTGTTTCAGGACAATTCAGTGCTGTAACATTCACAAATCAAAGCGATAGTATCTACGGCACCTAAATAGGTTTCTTTATTCTGCCTTTTGGAGCTATTTGGGAGCTGCTGTCTCTCATGACCAGATTGAATACCCTGGGGTAGGCTGACCCTTCCTCAGCACCTTCTGCTCCCATGTAGTCACTCTTTGAGCATCTGGGCCATGTCCTGGTGCGTGGTGGCATGCGTGGCTCTTACAAACATGCACCGACTTACAGCAAACACACTTCAGGAGCATTGCAAAGGTGACCCACTTCTGCTCTCTTTCTCAAAACCTTTTACTCCCAGTGGCAGATGGGTCAGGCTTTAGGCTGAGGAAGTCATTCTGATTATACGCAACAGCTTCTACTTGCCTTTGAAGTCAAATGCATTTGAGGATATTCTTCCAGTGTAAATGCAGCCTGCAATTTTGGAAGAATATGGCGCTGTGAAAACACGGACGCAAGCAGCAAATACATTTTAAGTATAAAATACCCATCCAATCCCTCACTATCCAGCAGCATTTTTAGCTGAGGATACAGAGGGAGATGTCTTTCAAATCGTGTTGTTTGGACTGTCTTCAAAATGTACTTGGTGGAAAACACCCGCAGCTGAGAACGTAGCTTCGTAATGCTAGCAAAGAATAATAATAGGGTAATGCAGAGAAAATTATATCCATTTACTGAAAACATGAGAGATGCTGTAATGTCTAAAAGTATCAGTCATTAAACGTGTTCATTTGTTATATTAAAGGTTCCACCTTTTCAGTAAATGGAATTTGCATTATGATTCAGAGATGACTGTTTAGAAGATTCAAATGAATAGCTGGCAAAGTGGCTGAGAAGCTAATAAAAACAAACCTGTAGTTCAGTTCCTGGCCACGGCAGCGAAGCTAGGAATCACAACAGTGAACTGTGGGATTTTCAAGGTCAAAATTCAGCGGCGGAGGGAGGGAAAGGGGGGGGAGAACAGTGGCTATTCATGCAGAAGGGCTTTGCGGGGAGCCTCGCTCAGCCCCTCACCGGCCAGCACTCAGCCATGGACACGTGTGTGTGGACATAGATGTCCTGTGCTGTGTGGTGCTCTGGTGCTCGGGATTATCTCAGCAGCAGTGATTTGGGAGCGCTGCATGCTGTTAGTCAGTCTCGGAGGTCAAATCTCCCAAGCCCCATTGGCCGCCCATCTTTGGAGCCAGTGACTAATGTATGCCTGTGTTTACTCCTCTAACAGGGGATTGTTTTCCAAAGGTGTGGATTGTTTGCATTTGGTACATGATTTCTGGGGTGCTGTTCTGTTGAATTTGTATAAAGCCCGAAGCAGAAGGTGGCTGCTTCAAAGGGCATTGCTTCCTTTGATACTTTGCAAGAGGAAAATTAACCGAAACTTTGTTTGCTGTGTAATATTTGAGTTTGAATAAGTTCAGTTGCCACCAGTGATAGTGTGATGCCAGGAATATTATATGAATAGCGACTGAAAGTTCACGTCGGTTGCAGTCATAGTGGACATTATTTGTGTACCTTGGGTGATTTAAAATCACTGCTGGAGAATAAGGAATGGTTTTGCTGAGTGACAGTCCCGGTCCGTACCTCGCTTTTCTTCCCTAAACGTCGGCTGCCGCTCAGCTGTAAACAGCCCCATTAAAAGCCTTGCGGAACTGTCGGCAAGCCACTTCCCTCTCTCTTTTAAAAGAGCAGAAAATTGTCGTCTTGATAAATGGTCTAAATCTTTATTCTGTGAGCTTTAAATGAGCAAGGTCTAGCAAGACAGCCTGATGGTTGTTTCAAACGCCCTTGCATAAAGCTATTGTCCCCATCCCCATCCTAGTACATAAGTGGCTGTCCTCTCACCATAAGAGTTACAACAATTTACTCCATTCAGAGGTCTGATCCTGTGCGTCTGTCAAATCACACACATAAACCAAATATTGGCTGCAACGTAAAGAACTAATCAGCATTTCAGTGCTTATTTCATATTTACCAGCAAGAAGTGACCCTGTGCTGCTCTGGCTGTGCCTAGAATTCAGAATTAAAAATAATAATAATAATTAAAAAAAAAAAAGCACTTTATTTTCTTGACACCAGGACTGGGAGCTGAGAATATCACAGGTCTCCCGAAACAGCAAGATGTTGTATAAAAGCAATTTGGCTGGCTTTCCTGAACAAAACAGATTTACATTGGAATTGGCTGGGGCCCAGAATTACTATTCCTCACCCTAGTTTGAGAATGCTACTGGGAAAACCTGCCTGTCTGGCTTGTAAGCCCGAGTAAGTAATTTCTGAAAGAAAAATGTAGTTTAAAACTTCAGCCAATCTCAGACCCTCTTGCATGATTACATGGTTAAAAAAAAAAATCTTTATTTTTCTCCCTCCATTCATAAAAGTTTCAAACTTCAAAATGCTGCTAATGCAGAGCACCCTGTTTTCTAAATGTATAATGAACCAGTTTAGGTTACTATGATGAAATAAATCCGATGCAAAAAGCCTGACGCCCTGGAAGTTCATTGGATAAAATTAAAAATAAATAGTTATTTTGGAGAGGGCAAGCTTCGTGGCTCAGTAAGCATCACATATTTTCCTCATGGAATCATTAATCCTAGTAACTATCTTCTTTGTAGAACGTAACATTTAAAAAAAATAAAAATAAAAAAAATAACAACAACAAATAAACATGTTTTCCAGATGAAAATAATTATTAATAGGTTATCGTAACAGTAGCTAATGGGGAAGTGTCTTGGCTTGCTGCAGAAAATCTCAATCTAAAGCTGAAATCCGTAGCTGCAGCTTCACATGCAGCTAGCTTTCTAGAAGGCCTTTTTAAATACTGAGTTTTAGAACGGGCTGAACATTAACCCCCCGTATATATATTTTCTACCTGCTATCATAATTAGGCATATGTGAAGAAATTTAATGATGTTTTTTTAATTTCTTTGGAGCCTAGGAAGTACCCCTTTTTCACAGGAGTAGCTGGTTGGAGAGTACGAGAGGGAGATTACGAAGCATAACCATAAGTTTCTGCCTCCAGAACTCTTCCTTCTGGATATAATTTTGGGGAAGAAAAATCAGTTTAAGCTGGAATCTCAGAAATACTTAAAACACAAAAATTGCTGGCTGGACCCTGAGTCCAATTATTTTTATTGGTCTTCTGAAGTCAGAATTTTGCTCCTTCTGTGTAGCTTCAGCCTGTGGTTGTGTTATTTAGGCACTTTGTTAAAAAATGTTTTATTTTTACTTGAGCGCATTCAAAATTATAAAAGTATGTGCAAAACAGAGGAGGATGCTCTTCAGCAGGGTCGTAAAATCAGTATTAAGCAGCCACTCGGGTCTGGGTCCAAACCATTGGAATGCTTCAGGGGACGTGGTATCAGATACTGGAGTAACAACTCGCCACGCTTGCCAGATGAGACAAAAATAGACGAAACACAGCAGAAATCATCAAAGCTGAAAAAGGGTCAGTTGGTAGAGCTGAAAAACAACTGCTTAGTGATACTTCAGGCCGACGGGTGTGCAGGGATAGCGGATGCGCTGGCGGGAGGTGGTTTGTTGCTCTGGCTAGATGTTTGGGGTAAAAATCGATTTGATTACAAGTGGGTTTGGATCACAGGGCTCCTCTCTGTCGACCCATCGGACCTGAACAGAGAATTTTTCTCTAAAAGACAGAGGCTGGAAGCGCTCATTTAGTTTTTGAGTGACTTGGGGTTGCTTGGATGTGTCGTTAATTTTACCAGGTCGCCGTGCAGGCGTCCAGTGAGAGGACTGCTGACGGGTCGGTGCCTATAGCGAGTCAGACAGCACGGGTCGCTGTGCAATTAATTAGCAAACACAGCCCTTTAAGCAGGACTGCTGTCCTGGTGCAAGCCTTTGGCAGAGGCTTGCTGGTCGGAGGAGGAGGCGGGGGAGACGGCTCGCATGTTGCGGGCGTCCAGCCCGAGTCGTCTTCGGTGCACTCCCGGTACGTGCAGCCGTTTTTCTATGAATTGCTGATTGTGTAAGAAAGTATATGATACAGCTCAGCGAGGGTGTCTGGACTGAAAACATCATGTGGTCTGCGAGGCTGAGCATGACTGGGGCTATCTTTGCCAGCTCACAAACACTCTGCTGGGTTACTTAAAATTTGGTCTGGGCGAAAGAACTCTCAATCAGAAAGCGTCAACAGGAGAAAAATAATGGCAGAGTGATTTTGAGAACTTCCTGTCTCCGGGAGCATTACTGCTGTAAACAGTGACCATGCCAAGTGCTGAACCACTGCCCTCATTCCAATAACAATAAATCTATTTTTTGGTTGTGCAGAGCTGTGCTTGTACATTTTTTAAACTCAGGGTAACGATGAGGATGAGGCAGACACTATCCTCTGAGCATTTTCTTGTTTTCTGCAATGATAAAAGAAGTTGGGCTTACCAGGATACTGCCTCTGGAAGACAAAGTACCTCTCTAGATGAAGAGGTTGCATAGTTTCAAGTGATATGTTTGCCCTTCAACTTTTGATCTATTTATTTTTTTAATTCTTTTTATTTTGTTTTGGTTTGTATTTTAGTGTACTTTCTTCAGTAGAGACATTTGAGTTCTAGTAAAAAAAAAATATTTATTTTTGTGTGTAGGTATGTATGTATATACCTATATTACAACCCAAATAAGAGCTTGTGTTTTGTGCTCAAAATGAAATTATTCTGAGATATTAATTAGGAGCTGGGCTTTAGGGCTGGATAGTGAACTTCAGATGACTGTTCTATGGCAAGCATTTCTTGTCGAATTGTCAGCTCGCTCAGCCTTAGCAGAAGTGAGGATGCTGCAAATCAGTGGCTTACAATTGCTGTCAGGAGAGCCTTCCTTTTCCAGCAGTCATGTGCATAAACCCTCGTCCGCCTGAATCAGTCTCTATTCCCTTCCAAAAATCATTTAGCAACAGAAAACAAAAACAAAAAATACGACAAAACACTTTTTCTTTTACCTTGAAGCTGACTCCACACCTCTTTAACTCCCATCCTGCTTCTCCCTTGTTTTCCCATCACACTGTTTCATCACCACTTTCTCAGCTTCTTCAAACTGACCCCATTCCCTATATCTGTGTCTGCATCCACCTCCATCTCTTGATCCCTGTCCTCTGCCAATGCTCCTCCTGCCTCTCTTCTTTGAGACAGTCACTGAGAACCCCTCACAGGGACCAGGCTGCATCCAGCAGCACCAAAGCCCCGAGCTGCTACTGTTTATATCACTTTGGTGCCTGTGGGTGAGGCACGGGTTGGGACTCATGTACCAGCCTCTACAACTGGAGCTGGGTTTGGCCTCCAGCGTGGTGCTAGGATGGAGGAATTAAATTCCTTCCACCCTCCTCCCGCGGGGAGCTACCTCCCATGCTGTGCAGGCATGGCAGGGTGGAGAGGGCCGAGAGGAGAGGCGAGGAGGAGAGCAGCAGCTGTCCCGAAGGCTTGATGCCATAAGAGCTCTTTAGCAGGGCGGTGCTTGGAGCAGTGCGTATGCACAACATCAGTTCCCTGAAGTTTAGGGAGGAACTGAAGGAAACGGTTTGGCAAGGCCGCAGAGTTTCCACAGGCTAGACTTTATGTACCACGACTCCGACAAAGCCATGTCCATATCTGAGGCCTCAGAGGCCGTCCTGCTCTTGGAAGTCATCTCTGGTAGAGTTTGGCAGGTCCCAGGCTCGTAATGGCAGTGTTATCTCCCCCTTGCTGACGGCATGGATATCCATCAAGTGACCCCGGACTTCTGCCGAGCTCTGAAATCAATGCGCATTGCATTAGTGTAATGACAGCACGGAGGAGTCCTTCCTCCAAGAAAATGAGCTGAGAGTAAACAGTCCCCATGTGCACTCCCACGCTCAGCTAGCTACTGACGAAGCGACTTGTCAGGCCGCCTTTCGGCCTTCACCTGCTCTGGGACACTGCAGGCAGAAGTCCCTCCTGCTATAGCAGCAGTGAAGATGATCACCTGCTATATCCAGAGCAGCACGTTGCTCTTCCAGACATCCCACACCTTCCTTGTTCCCTGTGCCCAGTGCTCTGCCTGCAGCTGCACCAGCAGGCCGTCATCTTCATGGCTCTATAGGGAGCCATGGAGTGTGTTTGGTCCCAGCTCCAGTGGCGTGCCAGAGCAGGAAGGTGTGCCAGAATCAGCCTTTACACTGAGGTTTCCCCGCTCTCAGCCCTGACCGTGCTGAGCTGCTCCTCCCTGGGGGCTGAGCTCATGGCTGTGGTGCATTGGGTTGGACAGCAGAGGAAGCACCCTCAGATAGCCAGCCACTGCTTCTGCTGCCGGGCTTCAGCTAGATGGGGGCTCGGAGGGGAGTAATTTAGGGCTTAAGCACTTAAATCAAACCCGAATCCCACTTCAGGTAGCTAAATCCTCTTGTGAATCTAAGCCTTAACCTTTTCATGTCTGCCTCATCACCTGTAAAGTGTGGGTGATAATTTCTACCTCAAAAAGCTTATTAATGGCTTGAAATTATAGCTGGGTTAAGGACTATTATTAGGCTTAAGGATCCCAAGGCATTCTCTGTGAGAAGGTGATAGGTGGTTTTGCAGTTAAGTCATCTCATTTTGAACTGTCCTGTACATTTTGTGTCCCTGGTACTCTTTTTTTTTTTTTTTTTTTTTTATTTCCCTGAACTATTAGCAGTGACATGGTGTTCTGCTGAAAGATGGTGGCTTTGTTCCACCCGAGAACTGGATGCACTTCTGGAGGCTGTCACTTCTGAACACTTGTTCATGTATACCCCAGCCTCTGATATATAGAAGAGCTGTGTTTTAAAAATTTAAAATTCCTGATATGTAGTAAACCACAGCTAGAAAGCAGAGGTTCATTTTTGGGGGTGGCCAGTTCATACGGAGTATCTGAAAATTCATATGGAGTGTCTGAAAGTCATCTTTGGGGAAAAAATAGCTCTACTTTAATTTCACCCTCCATAATCTGTGCTCAAACAGCTCAGGTCTTAAAAACATCGTAACAAGAAGCACTACATTTTACAACTCAAACTGCAATCTCTGTGCTGACACTCTGGTGCAGAAGCCAGGCAACCCATCGCATCTCATTTTTCCTGTGCTGTAATTATTGTCTCCACCCAAGTTCATAAGAATTTTATAGTGGTTACTGCAGCAACTCCACTTATAGTTAGAGGCTGCTTGACTTTTCCATTAAAAGGTCTTCCCTCCGCTTCCCCCCACAACCCAGCGTTTTAATGCTTTAATCCATTTTGCAAACTTGATCTGCAGGCTTTCAGTCTAAGGAGGCATCACACCCCCAAAATTCAGTTAAAACAGGTCACTCAGGTTGTCTTTCAGAACAGGATGGAAAAACACTTTTTTTTCCTTTTATTTGGTCAGACACTGTTGTGTCGGACTCTGGTGCCCATGCTCACACACATGCATATACCCAGCACCTCCATCTCAAAGCCTAAACGCTGGTGCATACATTGAACATAAACCTAAGCATGCTAAAGTACAAACAATGTTCCTGCTGACCAAATTCCTGCCACAGCTTGAAGCAGAAGTCTCTCTTCAGAAGTTAGGCAACATGACAATATAGGGGAGATTCATGGTGGTTTTGTGTATTTGTGGAGTGTTGACATTGCTATACGAAAGCGACTAATGTCTAAGCTACTACTGGATGTCATCCGAAGCTGACTGCTGCAGGATACCCTTTATTCAGAGACCTCCTTCCTGCGATCCAGATCCAAAATCACTTGACTGTCTCATCTCTTCAGATAGTTCATTTGTGCCCTTTCCCATAAGCTCAGAGATGTCCTCCTACCTGCTTTCTGCTGCAGCTCCCTTCCTGATAAACGTCCATGACCATTTAGTATCTAAACCTGCTATCTCCTGCTACTGAAGCAACACCATTTTGACTCTAAACAGAATAATTTGTATTATTATTATTATTATTTGTGGCACATCTACTGAAGCACATTTACAGCATTTATATGACGGAAAAATAACATGAGGTAATAACCTCAGGGAGGGAACTTGAGGGAATCAGGTTGAGACTGGAGACTGGTATGTAACATTTTAGACATCAATGCAAGTTCCTGAAGCAGAGAAGGGCCACCAGGTGCCTTGCAAGCTGACAGTGGAGCAGCAGCAGCAGTGGCTGCACTTTTACACACATTGCCAGACTGTCGACGAAGGGATTAGCACGGAGGCCCCTGCAAAGCTGGAGGAGGCGGTGGCCGGTATCATCATGACAGCACATGGGACTGGGAAGTGAAACCCATCATCAGCACAGAAGTGAAACTGCCTGCACACAAGCTCATCAAATTAAAATGTAAACAGCTGGCCAAAAAAAAAAAAAAAGAGAGAGAGAAAAAAAAATAGGACAGTTTTAATGAGCTAAGTCCTCTCTTGCAGCTCTTGAGAGCGTGAACGATCCTGTTTGTGCAAGGGAGAACCACTCTTCTGAGGGTTTCAGATCAAGTGCTGTGTTATTTGCTACAGTAATGGGTTAAAAGTAGCACTCAGGCAAAGATGTGGTTTTTGAACTGAGGGTGACACATTTTTGGAGTGCTGGGGGCTAGCATTTTTTGTTTAGTCCAGCTAGAAGGCATTCTCTTTTTTTTTTAATTATTTTTATTTTTTTTTATTTTTTCCTGAGGAAAGGGATCGATTGTCGGTACCTCTTTAGGAGATCAAAGTGTAGGGGAAAATCAACTTTAGGATCTGCTACCTTCAGGGGCCCGAGTCAGCCTTATTTTAACAGCTGTGAAGTTACACTGAGCACAGAGCACAGAACCAGCTTCTGCATTGGTTTGCTTAAATATTTCATGTCAACAACATGCGGGCATGGGGTTATGTTTTTAACTTATGAAATAAGAAGATTTTTGGGGACAGTCTTCAGAAATGTGTTGAGGACTATCCTTATCACCCAGATAACGCTTTTAAGGTAAATTTAGATGTTAGAACCTGCTTGGGTTGGCAGTGCCTCTATTAACGTTGCTCGATTTCAGTTACGTAATTTTGGTTGCTTAACATGGTTCCTGTGTTGCCCTAGGTTAAATGTCATGCATATGTTTCACCAGCATAATGCCTTGAAATGATTTCACCTCAGATACAACCTTTCTCCAGCCTTCCAGCACAGGGAAGTCGTGGTGAATAAAGGGTATGGAGAATGTGTGAGGAGAAGAGAATGAGGTGCACGTCTTGCCTAAGCACTCGGTTGTGCTGCAGGGAACTGGGAGGGAGGCAAAAGGGCAGCAGTGTGCCTGCTGTGCCCCACTGCAGTGGGGATGCTCTGCTCAGCTTTAGGGAGCTGCTTGTGGCTTTTCCAGCACTTTCTGCACAGCAAATGAAGTAGCTTATGGCAGGGGCCAGAGGTACAGCGGGGCTGCTTTTGGACATTTGCATGAAAACTTGGCCCCATGTAAATCCAGTTTGGTTTATTTAATGGGACTGAGTTTTCATTCAGGGTAAGTGAACGCTGTGTAAACACAGATATAAGAACTTCCTGGAGTAAGCCACCTGAGAAAAACTTTCAAAAGTGTACCTTCATGCTGACCCAGTCTGGTTTGGCAGGAGACAGGTAGGTGTATTTCCCAAATCTTGAAGTTTCCACGCACACCCACGGAACATCCCTATAAATACGCAAAAAGATCAGTTGCCCTGCAGCTGATTTGCTTGCACAGCTCTTGCATTTCTTTGTGCAGTGACCCTGATTTGCTGACATCTCCCCATGTGGTTATTTATCCATTTGGTTCGTTGTTCTGTGGTGGTCAGAGTTTGCAAACAATTTACGGTGCAGTAGTGGATGAGGTTAATAGCAGTTTTTTTCTTATATTTAAATTAGGTGGCATCTGTGGTACTGATGGTAAACAAATTATGTTCTTTTTTTGATGCCACTTACTTCAACTGCAACTCTTTTCTGATGAAATAGCCATCAGACCAAGCACAACAGGCAAAGCTGCATGCTTACCATGTGAAACTGTAACTGCCAACAGGACAAAATAGTTATCACCCAATGAGAAGAGTAGTTGTGCAGGTTTTTTTTTCTTTTTGCAATTGGAAATAAAATCTGAAGAACTACAAAAACATTTCACTCATGTCATGAGCAACAGTCAGCTAATGAAGTGTCAACTTATGTTGGCCTGTCTCACCCTATTGATTACCTTTGGTTTATTCAGCTAACAAAGTATAATGTGACTTACGTGATAAAAATGGCAAAATTTGGACCCAGTGAATAACAATCAACAGCTGAGAATGAATATGTGTGCATGTATTGCAGCCTGCCCAGGGATACAGTCAGATATGTTATTAAAATGCAGTAGGTATCTTTGCTTTGGCAGATACCCAGAAAGATGTTGTGAGAAAATGTAAAGATGTATAAAACTGATCATTTAGCATGGTTTAATAAAAGTAAGTACATAAGCATTAAAAAGTAGAAGCTGGATAAAAGAATAGTATCATAATCATTCTTACTAGAATCTGGAAGACTCTCACTAATATCATAGAAATGTCTGTAATATAATTTGTATTGCATTTTTATATTACATTTCATATTTTGCCATCCATACCTTCTGTCCTTGTCAGCACAGGCATTCTTGTCTCTTTTCCCTTTTTCTTCTTTTTATCTAATATTTTACTGTAATGATTTAAAACAAAACAAGACAAAAAACTCTAATGACACATCTAAGATCAGCAGAAAAAAATCCCCAAAGAAAAATATAGTAAATGTGATCACAGCATCTGATGGCATCCCTTTCTTTCTCCCCACCATGTGGGCAGACTTCCGAAGCTTTAGCTCCATTTTCATTCTGTCCTCATTTGGCTGACCCTTCTTCAGTGGAATCGGTGGATCTTTTTGCCTAAGAAAGAGATGGAATAAAGTGAAAGGATAAGTTTGAGGGGTGGTTTGTCTTCCCTAAAGTGTGTCTGTTCTCATTCCCCCTTGCATCTGCCCGTGCCGCCACCTATATTTTAAGCATGCCTTCCCACCCCCAGATCCATCTGGCCATGACACGGCTCAGGGATGACTAAAGCAGCACGCAGGAGCTTCATGTGACCATGTTGTCACTTGAGATTCATTTTCACCCCTTGGTTCCTCTCGGACCTTCCCAGGGGCCGCAGTTTACAAGCCTATTGCTCCCTCTAGAGCCCTTCAGCCCCGTGCTGGGTTGTTCTGGGAGACCACTGACATAAATCCCTCATCCTGCCGGGTGTGAACTCATGGCTCTCTTTGCTTTTAGACTCGGTCAGATGGGATGCAGCTGAATATTGCCAAGCAGAGCACGGGTACAACACCTTCGGATGCTCAGGAACCGGAGGCTGATCCTGCTTGTTTGCTGGCCCAGGAACAGCCTTGCTGGGCAGGCACTGGCAGATGTTATGCTTTGTGCTTCCTCTTAAGTTCTTACAGCTTTGCACGGCATCCAGGGATCTCACAAGCAATCCTGTAAAGTCAGGAGCTGGGGACAACTGACTTTAGCTGTCAAATCAGCAGTAACTCTCCAGGGCTCTGTTGGTAAGCTAGTCTCTAACAAACCCTTTGGCAGTCTCTGGGTATCATTTCAAAAGTCAGTATTGCGTTTTGGCCAGAAACGCTACTGTTTCCATTATTTTTTTTTTCTGAAAGGGTACTGACATTAATGCTCCTGCAAAATAAATGTTACCAGGCAATTTTTCCTACCCTAGTTATGCGGGAATACTTGATGGAAGCAGTGAGTCCTGTGCTCTACCCATAAACATACGACAGCATGTCTGATGTCAGTGAGGAGGGTTTCCAAAGGCAGCGCTCTGTCCCACATCTGGAGAATTTAATCTTTGTGCTCATCAGGTGCTCTGTGCCTGACATTAGGAGCTGCCAGGGATGGCTGCAGATAGCAGCACTCTCTGAAAGGACTGCTGGACCCCAGAGAGGCACAGCTTGGCATGGGCATCACCCTTCAGCCCTTCCACCATTGGCACAGACTCCCATGATGATACTGTAGTGATTGACTTAAACGTGTCGAGGAACACATCATAGACCCAAAGTAAAAGTCTCCGATTTTGATGTTAGTCAATGAAGGGCTACATGCTGGCTTGCTGTCACCACTGGGCCATAAAGAAATTGTCATCATGACTGTTTGAAGCATCTGAACCTGGCCAGCATTTCAGAAGGTCCTCCTGGGGTATGTGATCCCTCTTTATAGTCACTAGAGAGGTCAGTCCTTCACTTAGGCTGTCTGACCCAGCTTTGGAGGCACCCACTCCTTCCTGAGCTGAGCAGGCATGCACAGTGCTCAGCATAGGTCTTCTGCCCTTAGTTAGGAGGTCCAGTTACTTAGAAATCAGAAATCATGACATCTGCTATATCCTCCAGTGCTAGGGAGTCTGAATATGGCCTGCAGTGACTGATCTGGTATTATATCCACCAGTGTAGTCTGCTGCATGTTTTATATCTATCTGTGTGTGTGTGCTGGTATATAGGTGTATTGTACAAGCATATGCTGAAAATAAAAAATTATCTTTTATCTTGCCTGTATCATAATACATAAAAGCAAGGAGGGGAAGTTTATTGTCATGCTGTCATCCCAAAGCAGGTACACCCGTAAAACATATATTTCACTAACAATACCTGCAATCTAAACCTGCCTTTGTCAACCAGGCATATAAATGATGAATAATGTAGAAGCTATGAATAAAAATGATAAAACCACTTAATAAAACTAAATGTAAATGAAACAGAACAACCAGAGAAAAGCACAGCCAGAATTATTGGTAAGCAGCAATGAGTGACATGTAGGTTTATGGTTATATAGCCCTGTGGTTAACCAGTATGTGGTTAATGAATAGTCTTCTGTCAACAAGAAGTAAGCTAAGTATCTTCCTGCTTTTGCCAGCTTGTATCACAGACTTATACTGGTTCTGAGATCTCTGTTTTGTAGAAGATCTTGAAAGTAACTTTGCTCCCCTCTTCTTCTTTATTCTGGTCTTGTAGACTGAAAATGTGGCCACATTGTCCTTACAGTTCATCATTCTAATGCCTTTTTTTCCTGCATTTTTTTCTATCTTGAAACTCTTCGAAGGCCTTCTATAGAAACAAATTGACTGTATTCTAGCAAAACAGCAGAAGCACCTTACCTAATGCATCAGCTGTTGGCAAAAAATAAACTGGAAGCAAGATGGAAGTACTGCAGATTAGTAAAGGGAATAATGCATATTTTCAAAGTCTCCCAGTCTTGGAGATCTAAGTGTTGCATCTAACAATACAGGGAAACTATTTTTTATATTTTTAAAAGAAAAAAGAACTACCAGTGCCTCTCTGATATTTGTTAAGTCTAATGCTATGGGTGTTAAAATTTGTTGGAAGAAAGCTTATTGAGCTTTATTGTTAATGCCTCATAGAAAGATCTGGTGTGGTGGAAAAAATAAAAAAGCTTTATCACATAACTTGGTATTAAAAAATGTCAGGAACACCATGATCCTTGGTCAAGGTAGGTGTAGGACACTAGAGTTGGGGTCCAAAGGCCCTGAGACAGTGATCTAAATTTACTTATGCTTCACTTGGAATTCTTTTGATCTCAGGGACTGCTTTCTAGTAAGAATGTGGAGGTGAAAAGATAGCGGCCTGGGATCTGGGAGGTTTGTATTTCAGCTTCTGTTTTCTCAGGGCTGTGATTCAGGATTATTGTCGGATTTAGCTGCAGCAGCCAAAGTGGTTAGCATCACTGGCCGCAGGCTTCCTGTGAGATCTTGGCCAAGACACTTTATCTGCCCACAGTTCCTCATCTGTAAAGTGGGGAGAATACCTCTCTAATTCACAGGGATGCGATGAAGACAGCTTCCAGTAACAGCTACGTGTGTGCAGTGCGCTCACTGTGCTGTTGATGCAGACCATTAGCACCACACTAGGAATCGCATTAAGAGAAATATTGAATTGCAAGTAAATGTGCACAGGGAGGGGGAGAATATTGCTGCTAGAGGCAGGCATTTATACTTGTATTTACATTTATATTTATATTTATTTATATAGATAAACCAAGCAAACTATAGGAGTGGGAGATCTTAGGAGGGAAGAAACTCCTCCTTCAGGAGGGCTGGAGCCAGGCGATGGAATGAGCAGGCAGAGCTGTATGGGAAGGGCACAGCATGTGCCCAAAGGAGAAGGACCTCAATGTTCTTACAACGGTTCCTGGTTATCTAACTTGAGGTGATGGCCCTTGATGTCTCTGACTGATAATGAAGATTTCTGCCAGTGTCTGAGTCCTCTGTGATGCTGAGATAACGATGCTAAACCTGCTGACAGCCAATGTTTTCATTGCTGCCCAGGCCAAAGTCGTAATGAATACATACATGAGGTCTTATCAAGGATAGAGAAAGTTTCTTCTGTTACTGAGTAAATGCCTAAAGTAATGCTGGCATTGGCCAAAAGTGAATCCAGAGGTAGAAGGATTTGAATGCATCACAGTCTCAAGGGGATACAAAGCCATCCAGCCTCCCCAGCAGCCATCCAAATGAGCACTTTTCAGAACTCTGAGCTGTGGCATGCACACAACAGTTTTGAAAAGGCCTTCACAGTTTTCTTACTGAATAATAGAGAAACTGAGCATAATGCTCCGCTATGTCTTCATAAAAAGTTTTAATTCTCTGCGGACAGGCAGCGGGGATTTTTTATTTTTTCCATTCCCTTGTCTCTTGGCATTGCAATAGCAGATTATTTTTAAAGGGTTCGTAATATGGAATTGATCTAATGCTAGCTTCAACACCAAAGCATGGGAATTTACGATCTGCCCAGGGGACCTGAGCACCCAGTTCTCTTTAATTTTAACAAGCACTGTTGATCAGATTCCCGTGGCAGTTTTGGAAGAGTCAGCCACAATTTTCAAGCTTCTCTGAACTAACAGCCTTTAGAAAGTACAGATAATGCACCAGTAGTCAAGTAGATCAGATAAACTACAACAGTTAGGGGTAACCACCTTATTTTACAAACAAAATGTAGATCATTTACATATAAATTAATATTTTTTTTTCAAATGCTTTGAGCAGTTGCCACAGAGGGAATGCATCCAGCATCAGACAGTGGTGAGGTTATACACTACACTGTCTGTGCTCATATCTGTCCTTAGATATGGACAGATGAAGTGTTTTGGTGCCATTTGGAGTGTTCTGGTGCTATTGGAAAGGACAAATGCACCTTTTCTTGATGTATGTTCAGTAACCTTTTTTCCTGTTGCAGGGAAAAGCTTCACGCTGACCATCACAGTTTTCACGAACCCTCCGCAAGTAGCCACGTACCACAGAGCCATCAAGATAACGGTGGATGGACCTCGAGAACCCAGAAGTAAGTGAACTAACAACAACATTTGCAAAAGGTGATGTTGATGGTTTAGTACAGGGATTCCTCACCAGCCACATGAGATGCAGCAACCTCCAGTGCATGGGGAGCCGTGGATGTGCCTCAAGCCAAGGTTGTCCCATGAATGGTATTAATTATGTCTTCCTGAAGCCTTATTTTTCATGGGTGCCCAGCTGATCCAGAGTATGAATTGCATTGCATTTATGAAGTATCTACCCAGGGATGACTTGGATCATACCCAAAAGCTGACAAAAGGGATGCTGGTAAAAGGTGGGCAGTGTATACCCTATGCATCATTTCTTGCTAGCCTCGCCTTTCAGATGTTAAGAGGGTTTTAAAGCATTGGAAACCAATATGTCATTGATCCAAATTTTCAAGCTCAGCCACCCTGCAAAAATAAATAAATGTCTGAGAGAGGACACCTGGTTGCTGCATGGTAGAGTTCACTGTGCCTCACTCCACGGTATAACTTGGGAAAACAGTAATTGCTGAGAGTAGTGCTTCCAACAAGCAGATGCAATTACCCCACTGGGACACCCGTTCTCACAGACAAGCAATCTCTCCTATATATTTCTTTCTTTTTTTAAGAATAAATTATAAGGAGAAGATGAATGATTTGGTATCTTCAGGGAATTGCCCACACCTTTCACACATGCAGTTGTTTTTGTGAGGTTGGAGGGAAGGTTGCTTTGTTTGGGATGGAAGTGGGGTGAGGGTGGAACAGACAGGCAGATGTAAATGCTCCTGCAGCACATGCTCTGCCTGTTACCAGAGGCAATCCTTAACCTCAGTCACTAGCCCAAGTGTGGAATTTTCATATTTTTATCGAAATGCCCTGATGCAAATTGAGGTTTGTGGTTAGTTTTTCACTCCTCCTGCACACTTGGCAGAAGTTCTGGCTGTTGCTTAAGTGGAGTCGTCCCGGGAGAAGAGAGCAGTAAGATTCAAACACCCACTAGAGAATGAGACTTACGGCTCTGGGCTACTTAACTGAGTGATGGAAAAAAATAATGATTTGAAACTTGAGTTAAAATAGCTTAGAAAACTCCTATCTTTCATGTACATTTTCTTCCTGAGCCTTCATTCGTCTGAGTTGTGTCGTGATACTGCATATATTTAATGGAAGATTCTGTCCTATATTTTTTGGATTTGAGGCCAGACTTTAAAACAAATATTGCTGTCAGGGCAAGGCTTCTTACTTAGTTTGCATTTGTTTTTCTGAAAACTGTGGTTGGATTGTCCCTGAAAAAATATCCCCGGTGAACAAGGCAGCTGTGCACATAAAATAGATATTTGTATATGCAAGCTGCTGATTTGTGTATGCAATTACCTGGGCATGTTCATAGTTTGCACACAACAAATAAGCGTTAGTTGTTTGAATATGAGTCTGCTAGAATAGTAAGAAACAAAACCATCCTGCAGGCATACCTACTGTTTTAAATCAATTCTTCAGTTGCTATAGTAGTTAATATTTAATAAGATTCTACATTTTAAAAAGGAAGTAGAAATATAATACATTCTGAAGCAACACATGTATCTTCCTGACTCAAATGCATGTAAAAGCTTCCTTGTAAATGATTTCACTTTGTCGCGGGCAAGTCAGAGGTATAAAGGAGCTCCACAGTCAGGGAGGCTTTATGTGTGTCGTGAGCAGCGGTCAGCCCCCCCTTGGCAGGAATGCACAGCTCCTTTTATCGCTAAATCACTCCTGAGGCAAGGTAGAAGGGATTATGCTCCTTTCACTTGTAAGGGGGCTGCAAGGTCCTTCAGCCTGACTTCCCACCAGGGGTTTCTGAACTGCGGCGGCTGTTGCAGTCAGTCTGGATGCTGCAGTCCTCCTGGTACATCTGACTGAAATACTGGGTGGCTCGGAGGAATAGAGCACACGCTGCGAAGGAAGGAAGAAGTAGTTCCCAGTGCTTTCCCCATTCCTTGTTCCTCACGTGTTTGGAACAACCCTTACTACAGCTCAGTTTTCCCAGCTAGCACCACGTCACCAGTTTCTAGTAACTAAACTCAGAATCCATTCTCTCCAAGTAACTCTTGTGGCTCTGAGACAGTTCTGTCTGTTTTGGGCTATACAACTCTTTTTACGCCCTCACTCAGCGGGTGCGTCCTGTTCTGCACTGACCCGATTAGATCAAGGTGCATTTGTAGCCTGTACAAAAAGTGATTGCATGGCATAGATTGCTACCTGTACAAACTCACATGTAAGGGATGTGGTTGGACATGGCAGCACATGCATGCTGTGTCCTGAAGAGCTTTGAAATGATATCAGCCTTCTTGCTTGCATTCAGGCAGGAATCAAAATAAAAGCTGCTAGATTAGAGGAGGGTTTCTAGCTTCAGTGATCAATATTTGGGAACTTCCGTGCCTGGAGATCCATGACTCACTCTCTCTCCTGAGCTGAAGAAACTGCAGAAATACTGAGCTGGGTTTTCTAAGATGTCCTGATTCAAAAGAAATCTGAGGAAGGTAGCAGTGGGAACAAAATTAGATACTGCTTTCTTGCAGACCTCTGGAAAAAAAAGCATACTTAATTCTGAAACCAACTCCAGCAACTTATTTTTAATTCATTTACTTTTTTTTTGTTGTTCGTAACAGTTGCAGATAGACTGAATTCTAGTGAGTGCCTATGTTGCCTGCAAAAAATATTGGAAGTTAAGGTGCCATTTTTGAGAGGGGAGGCAATCTGAGACAGAACTCAGAACTTCGTACCAGGACAATTTTTAGTGACTCTGAGAGGTTGTAAAAATACTTAAAACAAACCAAACACCTTTAGACTGATTAACTTAAGAAATAACAGAAACACTTTATTTCTTTCATCTTCAGAGAATGATAGATTAGGAGCAGTTTCTGAGTCCTCACCAAGTTAGATGCCATTCTAATTCTAATGGTTCTAAAACCAGGGGTTTTTAATGAAAAGGACAACTTCTTCAGCTATGCATGCTTGGGTAAAAGATCTTCAAAAAGTAATGCCATTTTGGGAAAGTAGAAAAATACTCAAATTAAAGGCTCCAAAAGGAAGGACTTTTTGGCTCACTGTGATGTGTGGAGATGTCACGATATGTGACGATAGCATGGTGTGTGTCATCACATGTGTGCACCTTCCCTTTCTGCACAAAGGCCTGACTGTCCAGGTTTTCAGACTATAGATTCTTGCATTGTACATTTGGTCACAGTGTACAAAGTATGGCCAATTCTTTGCCCAACAGCCTATTTGCATATGTAACTACCAGATTTGCATTTACAACTTTGATAATTACTTGTGTGCATTATTTACACCATTGTCTTTTTTTTTGCCATTGAATTTCTGACTGTGCCTATCCAGATGATACTTCTCATCAAATTGTCATGGTATGTAGAGAGAGCCAAGGTACTTACAAATCTGGCTCTTCCTCCACTGCATTCATTATGTATTTTTAAAATCTCTTTTGAACTCAGTATTTTCATTCTCCGGCTTTACTGAAGTGCTTATTTTCATTTTATTTTTTTTTAATTTTTTATTTTATAAAAAGAAATGATACTGCACTGTCAGTGAGAAGGGCAAGATGACCTAACCCATCATTTTCTTCTCCAACTTCTATGCTTCTATGATTCATAAAGCAATTTATGTTTTTATGAGCTAAGTCCATGGGGGAAATCATTAGCAGTAACCAGATCAAGAGTAGTGCTCCTGATGAAAATACTTTTGGTTGGGAAACTTGGTAGAAATAGTATGACTCTTAAATTAAATATTTCCCTTAGGCCATTTGACCTACTGTGCATGTCTGCTCAAAAATTAGGTTTTTCTTCTTTTGACTGCTTCTTTCTGTTTTTCTCATTGAATTGTTTTAACCTACATAACTCTGAAAAAAATCACTAATGGACCAGGTGCCTGAAAACTTTGCAGAATGAAAAGGCTGCATAGATTTTGCCCTGGTGGCCCTGAGCTGTCCAGGGTTAAGCTGTGCATTAAATGTGATTATCCCGTATTGGATATGTGGTTTTCCCAAAAACATTTTTGGCATCCTTGTATCAAAGGGCATGATGCTGCAAAACAGAGTGAGAGAGAGAGAATAATTTTGCTGAGCAGGGTTGGAGAAGATGCTTTAAGAGCTGCTGGCCCAAGAAGTGCCTTTCCAGGGACAAAGGTTGGCTTTTGCCTCCCAACAGAGTTAGCCACGAGGTGCACGTGTGGTCAACCACAGTTGAGGGCACCCTCAGACCTTGGTCTGAAGTGATCCCTGCTTGCTCGTGAAGTTCCTGGAGAAACCCTTGGCCTGTAGCTACTTGGAAGGAATGCCTTCACCTTCAGCCTCTCCTGCAAGGAAAAGCCAAACAGTTCACCAACCCCATCATCTCGGTGACCTGAAATAACATGAAATGCCTTCATTTCTTGCTTGCTTTCTGCTGCAAGTACCTCCATCTGCTGGAAACTGAGACTAACATATACCAAAGAACAGTTTAGAAATCATGAGAACATGAATCATCGTGGCATTGGAATAGACCCACCGTATAAATTTCAGAGAAGGCTTACCAGATCCTTCCACTCACCTGGAGAAGTACAGTGCTTCAAAGCTACTTAAAAGTAGAAAATGCGTAGAGAGAAAACTGTCACTTTCAACTTCAGTGTCTGTATAACATGTCCCTGTACTGAAATGCGAGCGTGGCTGGGACTCTTTGCCTTTGCTAACACTAGCTGCATGCCACACACTCCACAGCGCACTGCCCTCTGAGGATAGGAACCCAAATGTGCAAATCACTTTTTAAAAATCTTGGCTAAGACACTCACCCCCGAGAGGTTCCAATCTAAATAAATCTTGTGCAGACAAAAGAAAGGGATGGGCTGCAAGCAGAGCCGGTGGCGGAGCAGTGCTGTTTCTCTGCGTGTATTTGTAGCCCTGCATCCCATTGTCTCATTGACACTGCCTGGCGAGTGGGTGGACGGGTGCTTAAATTATGAGCATGCTCTGGAGACGGTTGTAGTCAGCTTGTGCAATGGTAACGTGCAAGCCTACAGCAGCTGCGTGAAGTTACAAAACATCTCTAGCCCGAATTCGAGCAGTGTGACTTAGTGTATCGCTGTCTCTAAATGGTTTCATCTGCTGTTGGTTGCCTTTGCATGCTTATGTGTGCATCTCTACAGAGCAACACATCCAGAGCAAGACCATCAAACATCATAGGACCATCGTATAGCACAGGATCATCTGACTTTGGATGTTTAAAAAGTGGGCTACACAACAGAACCCACTGCTCCTAAAAACAGCGTTGTTTGTTCTCCATAAGATATGCAAAGGATTACGAAACATGCGAATGCTCAGCATTCTCTGGTGATGGGGGCATCCTTTTTGTCCTACTCAATATTTCCCTTCTGGTTTTAATACCAATATCCTTGAGGTTTTGTGGTGTAAACACTTCCTTTCAACCTGGAAAAGATGGTTTGGGATTTTTTTACCCTGGCATTTCTCAGCCTCTCTGCTGAATCAGTGAGAAGAGTTGATGTTGGGTGACTTGGGTAGGGAATTGGTCATTTTAGCTAAATGGAACTGACAAAATACAAAATCTTGTGTCAAGCATTGCTATAGAGGCTGCTTTTCTGGGAGTGTGACAGCTCATATATATTTGCTTGCCTATTTATTGAGCTGTTTCTTTTAAAGGTAGATGGAAGTGTTGATGGTACAAGCTCCTTCCTCACATTTAGCAGGTAAAAAGAGGAAATCAGAGTTGTTGTAGGGTAGGCTAGGAATGGCAGTACAATTAGCCTGGTCCTCTAGAAATTATTTCAGTTCCTTGTCTGAGTCACTTAATCCCACGCAGCTCTTTTCTTTCCTTCTTGAATTACTGTGATTTTAAATTGAGAAGAGGTTTGTACGTTGGTGTTTTGTTTGTTTGTTTGTTTGTTTGTTTTTCATTTCTTTCACTTTTTTCATCTTTGCCAATTTAATTTTTGCATTGAATGTTCATTATTTTATTGCCTAATGGTTGAGTGTCTACAAAGACTATGGTGAGTATTTTGAAGTGTTTACCTATGTTTGCATGATGGATTTTCAAATATAGCCAGTCTTGGTCTAGCTCTGCTGAAATCAGTGGGAAAGTCCTCTGAAGCTGTGACAAAAGCAGAATTAGGTGATTGTATATTACTTAGGAAAATGCTTCCAAAGCAGCCAGTAGGTCTGACGTTCATCACAGGGTTGTGACTATCTGCTGGCCTCCACTGAAGACCCTAGCTCACTGACATGCTAATTTTCTTTCTGGTGAAGTGGGTTGGTGGTGCTCTAAGCCAGAGAATTGTGAGTCTGGTCCTGCATCCTGTTGTCTTCTGCAAGGGTGGACTTTCAATGGCAGACACAAAATGCCAGCAAATGAAAGCTTTGCAGCAGCTGCTGGGGCCTTGCATGAGCTGGGGAATGGTGGACTTCTGGTTGAAACCTGCTGGGGTTTCGAGGGTGTCACATAACCCCTGCCCTTCCTAGAAGGAGGTTAGCCAGCCAAGTGCTGCTGTTGGATCATCTGTTGGCAACCCCGCTGCCCCATCCAGGGCTCGCCACCAAATGCCTGCTGCACTGCCAGCAGCAGAGGAGGTGTCATTCAGGGGTGCATGGGAGGGCAGCAGGACGTGAATGCAGGCCACCTCTGCAGCCTGATCCCTTCCACCCTTCCTTCAGCAGGATGCCACATGAAGGGAGGTGCTCAGGCTCCCATGGGAGAGAGGGGAGGGAAAATGCAGGATGTGCCCTGGGAACTGCAGCTTCCACCCCATGCAGGAGTGGTCAGGCACTCACGTTTGCCAAGCAAGCTTCTGGCGGGCAGTACAGAGCCTTTCTGAGGCCTCAGTTTTTGAGAAGTTGCCTTATTTTGGGATTTAACAAAATAAACACCTAAGAGAAAGGTGGGGTCAATCCGTGTGGCATTTCCACCCGTGCTTCAGTCCCTCCTCACTTTGCCTGCCCTGGGTTATCTGAAGGTGCAGCAGTCCCATCCCTGTAGGCCCATGTGAAAACACGTCAGGTTTTTGCTTCATCCTCTGTCACCCATTGTAATGAATGCAAAAAGGGCTTTTGCTCTGGATCTCAGTTTTTGCCCTTGTTTTTTGCTTGTCTTTTGCAATTGGGAATCGTAATGAGTAAATGCATTATCTGGTAATGTTGTTGATGAATCTTGGTCAGACTGTCCGAACATCAGTGCTGCATGCTGCATGGGTCATTGCAAAGCAGGAGGGAAATAATTGCTTGGGAGAGGCCACGTCCAGCAATTTCTGAACTGTAAGAGAAAGAGATGTCTCTAGTATTACAGCACATTCTGCTCGTTAATATCCAAAACATATCCTAAGGAAAGGGAAGTATGGAAACATCACCTCCCTTGCCTTCTTTAATTGTGGAGCAGATAAGGAACAGCCTGTGAAAATGGGAGGAGACACGAAAAAGCATTTAACTAGCCACAAATGAAAAGTCCATACTTTTTTTTTTTTTTTTTTCCTAAATAGCATTGGACCTTTGTTCTTCCCTGGCAGAGTGCTGTCGTTTGAGCCTATTAAGCAAAATGCACCAGGCCATCTTCTGCAGGCTGACCAGCTAAGAGGAGTCAGGCTGTGTCATAACCCCAGCACATAAAGCTGCAGAAAAAAACTTAGGCGACCGTGTTGATTTAATTATTAAGGATTCTGTTTGTCTGAGTCTGTCTGCCTCTCCTACCTACACCCTGCATTATGGGCTGTTCTTCATTACCTGCTCTACCTATCTTCGCAATCTAGCCACAAACAGTTTTGGTTGACCACACCACTTCCCTCTTGAAAGTTAATACTGTTTGACTCATTCTGCACTGCAAACACCAAGCCAAAGAAAACAAGCCAAAGAATAACCTGCTTGTATGCAGTTTGGAAACTTCTCAGAGGCCCTGCTTTCAAAATGCTATACAGTAGCTTACTATATCTCCCTGCAGCTGCAAAGAAAATGAGGAAAGCAAAAAAAAAAAAAAAGGTTCAAGAACCTAAAATAAAGACTAGGCAGAACTGCGTGAAATTTATGAGCTTTCACTGAACTGCAGTCCTGTGTAGGCACAATGGAGCATTAGTACAGAGGAAGGACTGCTTAGTAACCTACAGATAAAAATATTCAACCTCATTTCTTTAGAAAAGCAGGTATTTTCAGCTATTGTGTGAAAACACCAGTCACCAGCCTTAAAAGCAAAGGTCTTCAGTTTAAGGGAAGCACATAGCCGGGATACATGCTTTTTTTTTTTGGACAGGAGCAAAGTTTTTCACAAGTCCTTGTGCAGTCAATATCCATGGAGGGTAAATTTAGTTTTGTGTTGACAGATTCCCCTGGTTTATGTAAACAGTGAGCCATGGGACCTGACCATGGGACTTGACCACTGCAAGGAAGGCAAATGCTAGCATCCCTGCTTTGCACACCCCTGGTTGAGAGGGTGGGGGTACAGATTCATCCCACGTAAGTCTGTAATGTAATTAAGGTGCCTGAATTCGGAGCCTCATCCCCCTGCATTCAGTGAAGAGACAACCATCTCCAAACAGCAATCAGTCCTAGCAGTCTGAGGCTTCTGTTTCTGCAGCTTTTTCTTTGGACAGAGGTCTCTTTTTGTGCCTATGTTTTTCTTGGTTGCTGGCTTAGTTGTTGGTTGGCTGGTTGTGCCTCATTCTGCACCTCCTCTCTCATCCATATCTTCAACTATTATGTCTCAGCCCATGTCTGGAGGGTATTCTTATGGCAGTTTGTACGTGTGGGAAGATGCAAACTATAAAGAAACAAAAGAGGCTTTTGGCAATGTGCTGCTTAAGTTGGGAGTCATTCAAACTTTGTCAAGGAGTCGGGATTTTTGGAGCGTATACATCAACATGGGGGAAAGGGAAAAGAAGGCAAAGGGTATAATTTTGCAGACTAATTTAGCTTCCACGAACAACTTCTTCCCTCAAAACTTCTAACACTCAGTTCCCTTACTTTTACTTCACTGAGGTGACCTAATTCCTGAGATGAACCCACAGAATAATTGCATTTTGACAACAAAAATCGAGGGCACCTATATGTCAGGATCATCATGGCAGGGTGGATACGTGGCAAGAAAAGTAATTGTGGGGTTTTGTTGGTTTTTGTTGTTGTTCAGATTTAAGAAGAAGCATGTTTGTGTATTGCTACTTGTTAGTACAGCACGAGCTGTACCGGCAGAGCTGGAAGGGAGAAAGCATCTTTCCTGTCTTGCAGCGATTTCCAAGACTGCTTTTACTGGCTGTTGTAACTCAGGATGAGTGAGATACTTTTCAAGTGTTTGTCAGGAGCAGAGAGGTCCAGCCCTGAGCAGCCTATAGTCTTGACCATAGTTGTGCACTCAGCGTGTCTGGCTGGAGGGAGGATGACTAAAAGGACCAGGTTTTGCCTTTTTTTTTTTTTTTGGAGGGGTGCTCTCTTCAGCCCAGCACTCCTGTTCTCAAAATGTGGGCTCTCTCGCTGCAGCTGGACAATGAAATACGGATAGAAATGGGGGGAGATGGGCTCCCAGCCTATAGTTAGGGCTCTCATATGGAAAATAAGAAACTGAAGTTCATTTTCTATTGCAGATCAGGCAAGATGGACTTGATTCTGACTCTCCCATCCAGGGGAAGGACTCCTTCTTGTTAGAAATTTGTAGCTTGCTCTATCCATAGTATCCATTTGTGAGTTGGGTGTTTTTTAAATGATGTTTTTAAAAAGAAGCCGTAAGAAAAGCAATATCACTGGGAGTATTTAACTACTGTTAAAAAATGTAGGAAAAAATGTACCCCAGCTGCTCAGCAGGAGCTGCCAGCGTGTGTGTCGCTACTGTGCAGTGAGTGTGGGGTGAGGAACCCGAACGGAGCTGCCGTCAGCAGCCTTGCATTTCCCACAGGCAAGGGTCTGCACTGGGGGAGCTACTGGAGAGCAGCAAAGGTGCCGCGTGAATCCTGGTGTGCCTTCTTGGCAGCACTGGACACTTGTTTAACATACAGCCAAATTGGATTATCGAGTGGAAAAATTAAATGCTGAGCAAAGGATCACACCTGAAACGTCTAGTATGTCTGCAGTTACTCAGAGCAACAAACAGATTTTCCATAAAGGCACGGAAAGCCCGAGGTTTGCCAGGGAGCTGATAGAAGAAGCGCAGCTGGAAACATTTCCTGGTGTCAGTCCGTCTGTATTTGGCATTACACAGCGCTGGCGTTATTTGGTGTTCAGCTTTTGAAGGGCATCTGGATGTCAGGCTGTGCATTGTGCCGGGGAATGGTGCATGTGCATCATGTCCAGTCTCATTCATGTGTTTCCCAGTACCTCGAGCCTAAGGTCAGGTTGGGTCCGATGACCAACACTGATTCTGGCGGTAATTACAGACACAACACAGAAATGTTTAGCATAATATCCTGTCTGCCATGCTCTTCCTACTGTCTGGAAATAAGGCTTTCCTTGCACAGTACTTAGAAAAACAGCCAAAAAATATAATTGCTGATGAATCTATTCGAAGGTCTGACTGCCATCACCATTATTTCTCCTCACTGCAGCAATATTTTTAACTGAGGAGAAGGAAAACATCCTACAGTGTGTCTAGTTCCTTTTTTAGGAACATTTTACACTGTATTTTTAACACTGTACAAGAGGTTGGTGTGTTCCAGTGCTGTCCTGCAATGATCTCTGTAATGCCCAAATGTGGTATAAGTCCCTTCCAAACCATGGAGGCTAGGGAGGAAACCACTTTTTAGGCTGGTTTCGCTTTCAAGCATCACTTTCTAGAACCCCATGGGCTGCCATATAACTGGTTAGTGCATACACCTCTGCAGGATCAAGTCAGGTCTGCTTTAAAACACAGTAAATGGTGTTATATTAGTTGCTGCTCCTGTAGAGATAGCAAATAAGGGAAAAAGACTAAATTATTTTCACTGTGACATTTGGGGCATAGAAAAATATTATGGCACTATTTCCATTGTTAGCAAAAAAATGTGTGTTTTTTTTAACAAGCAAGATGGATGATTTTCAAGCATTTGCAGTACTCAGTTTTGTAGTAATATAGAAGTTCTATACTTCAATTCAGTTTTGTTTGCAAGATTATTTTATTTTTTGCACTAAAAAGCATGTGCTCCCTTCCTACAAAAAAGTGAAAGAGCAGATTTTCTTCTCATTCCTCACTACGTACAAAATAATTGGATTTATTTTAACTCTGTGGTACTAAACAATGTTTACCACTTTATTAGCTAGACACAGTGAAACATGGCTTATTTTCTACCCAGCCAGAGCTGGAGCCAAACCAAAGCCCTGCACACAAACAGCCCTGAAAACCGGAGATGCTTGGATCAAGTTCCAAAATGGTTCCAAAGTGGCAAGATTTCTTTAAACCAAAGCATTGGGTCTGGTCAGTCGCTCCCCATTTTGGCAAAGCCTGAACGGATACGATGTTTTACCCTTGGATAAACCACTTTTTGGGTTGCACAGTTTGTGAAATCCTCTGTTTCTGTCCTCAGAAAAAGGGATGCAGAGGAGAGAGAGGGAGGTATTCTGCTCACTTTGGGGACAAAGGACTTTGCTTAAATAAGCTCCCCTTGTGCTATCCACACACACAAGTACAATCTGCTAATTTGGGGCAGGAAACCTGTGCATTATATACATGAAAACTTGAGGCTTCTCTGCCTGGGTGTGTCTCTGGCCTCAGGTCTGTACCCTTGGGTTCCTCCAAACTGTGAGGTTTGTGTGTGAATGGGAGCAAGTGACAGAAGAGTGTGCTTGTCTCATCAAAACTGGAAAGAAAAGAAAAAAAGTGCATCAATTCACTACAGCAGTCTCTTACTGAGTGTACACAGGAATTTCGGTAGCTTCGTCGGGCAGAATGGGAGCACCGAGGGCCTCACACCTTTCCTGGATGTGCACAGGATGGGGGCTGCCAAGACACGTCGTTCTGGTTGCTTCCACATCCAGAGCTCCGAGCAGGTGGCTGCTGTCCAAGCTGAGTGCTCCACAGCCTCTTGAAGTCTATAAAACTGCGTTTCCCTCCCATTAAGAGGGAAAACACTTTCATGTCGTGTTGCTGTAAAAGTATCAGAAAAGCTAATGTTTTCTCTACACTCCTCATTTAATATTCTGTGTAAAAAAGTCTGCCTGACCTCCGTATTTGAAAGGGATAAGGAAAAAAGTCCAGAAGCTCCCAACCCCTTTGGTTTAGCCAAAGGGTTTATTACCGTATTTATTCTATGGAAAACCTCCAACTCTGCAACCCCAGAGAAGAGGGAGCACAAGAGCAGGAGGAAAAATGCCACCCCCTCTTGTGGCAACTATTCCCCCTCACCCTGCCTGGTGCTGGGAGTGGTGGCACTAGGTGCACGGCTTCCGTCTGCCACTCTTACTCAACGTTCCTCACACTACTCTTCAGAGATGGGAAAGGGGCTGGGAAGTTGCCTAGCAGTAAAAGATCTGGGGGTGCTGGTCAATAGCGAGCAGAACATGAGCCAGCAGTGTGCCCAGGTGGCCAAGAAGGCCAATGTCATCCTGGCCTGTATCAGGAATAGTGAGGCCAGCAGGACCAGGGAAGTGATTGTCCCCTTGTATGCAGCACCAATGAGGCCGCACCTTGAGTACTGTGTTCAGTTTTGGGGCCCTCACTACAGGAAGGACATTGAGGTGCTCAAGTGAGTGCAGAGAGTAGCAACAAAGCTGGTGAAGGGACTAGAAAACAGGACTTATGAGGGGCAACTGAGGGAATTGGGGTTGTTTAGTCTGGAGAGAAGGAGGCTGAGGGGAGACCTCATCACTATCTACAACTACCTGGAAGATGGTTGCAGCAAGGGGGGTATTAGTCTCCTTTCACAGGTGACAAGTGTGAGGATGTGAGGAAATGGCACCAAGTTGCACCTGGGGAGGTTTACATGTAGATTGGATATTGGTAAGGATTTCTTCTGGAGGAGGGTGGTCAAGCATTGGAACGGGCTGCCCAGGGAAGTGGTGGAATCCCCACCCCAGGAAGTATTGAAGAGATGTCTGGATGCGGTGCTTAGAGACATGGTTTAGTGGTGGTCTTGGTGGTGTTAAGTGATGGTTGGACTTGTTGATCTTAAAGATCTTTTCCAATCTTCATGAGTCTGTGGTTCTGTGAAGACTGGTGGTGCGGGCACAGTGCTGAGCTGGGAGGCAGGCGTCTGCCGCAGGTTCACTGTCTGACCACAGGCAGGTCACCTCATTTCTCCGTGATTCAGTTTTCCACCTGCAAAATGGGGATAATAATAGTCCTGTGCTTTACAGGGGTGAACCGAGGACAACTTGCCTGCTCTTTAAGCAAAATGTTTAGAGGATAACTTCAAAGTAAAGCTAATAAATGTGAAAATACAAGTCACCCTAGCAATGTTCTGCCTGTGCGTTTATAGTGGCTTGGGAAAACCATTTGTATTTGTTATATTTTTCTGACAGAGTTCTTCAATTTCCTACCACAAAAACAGGTTCAGTGCTGCTACCTGCAGCAGCCAGCAGGGGAGATAAGGTTGGATAGGTCTTCTGATTGGTGATGGGGAGTGGAAAGTGACTTTTGGAGCTACAAGCTGAGGGAGGAATCCTCTGACAATGCCCAAAACTGACAGAATCTGGGGCAGGTGCTTCGCTTGGTGGATGGGCGATGCGGAGACACGAGGTGGTAGGCCTGGGAGCAGCGTGCCCCGTGGAGGCCTCAGGAGGACGCTGCGCCTTTGGCTCATTTGTTAATTCAGGAACAAATGTAGTGCCTGGACGAGCTTCAGAGGGGAACATTAATTGTTGCCTCGCTGGCCTGAGCACAGCCCTTAGCGCAGGAACTGCTCACCCCGGGGCCGTGGGATAGCTTGGGGCCAGGCTGGGCCGCCGCAGCGCGGGGTGCCGTGAGGGCAGCGCCTGGCCGGCAGAGGAGAAAGCAGGGTACAGGGAGGTCAGACTGCTGGCTTGGAAGCAGAAAATGGCTGACGTGAATTCGAAATGAGGAATAAATTACACTGGGGGTATGGATTTGGAAAGATCTGAGTCTTGGCTCCGCAAGCCCTTGGTTCAGCCCGCTGAAGCTTAAACTAATCCAAATGTATGAGGTATTTTACACATCTTGTATGACTCCGCGTGTTCGCGTTCAAGGCCGGTGTCAGGAGCCTGAGGCTTGGGGCAGTGTCCAGCTTTGCACTGCTGACAAACGAAGCGTTTGCTCTTGACCCACCAGAATGTCAGATAAAAGTCTTTTTCATCTTTCCCCCCTCGCCTTCCTTTTTTTTTTTTTTTTTTTTTTTTTTTCTGGAAGCCCTAATGGGTCTCTTTAATGATGAAACCGCTGCTATATAATATGTCTTTTTATATTTTAATTTTTTTTCCCCTCTTGGGATAATTTATAGCACAGTGTGGAATCTGAGACAGTTCAAGCTGTGCCAAAGGGCCTGGCAACAGGAAGAAATGCCGAGCCGCTGCGATTTGGAACCATAATACAAGTTATAAAATTTAATTTTAGAAATGCAGCTACTGGGAACTGCTTTTAAATGTACATTTTCCCCTTAGTGTATAAAATGGTCCTGTGTCTTGATTAAGCTGTTAGGGTGGCATGAAAGAGCACACTGTAGAGTAAGGGACATACAGACCTTTTCAGAGATCGCTTGTTGCTTATTCACCGATAGGCAGAATTGGAAGCTGGGTGTATATAAATGTTTAAACATTAAATACTCTGAGGACATGTGGATTATTCTGGGGAGTTTTGTGCCAGTCTGTTTCACTGCTGCAGCCACGAGTTCACAGGACTTGCCACAGGAGCAGCATTGGCCACCTCCTGGCACGGAGGGTGGAGAGATGTCAAAGGCAACTTTTTGTGGAAAGACAATGAAAATCAGGAGCGGACAGGCAGAAAACTATGGGATTTGGCAGAAAACATGGATAATGCCACCTTCTCTAAGGGAGCAAGTAGAACTAAATTTGGCCTCTGGGCTAGACAGTGGAGATGTGTTCAGGTGAGGGTAACAGTGCCCTTTCCTTTAGGAAAAAAGGAGAAGGGACAAGACACAAAGATTCGCAAGGCAGCTGATTTCTGGAGACAAATGCAAAGTGTGGAATTGGGACTGGGGGAAACGGAGAGATGAGACATCCTTAGTGTATGCTCTGTACTCAGTCTTTGAGTTTATTGAGCAATGTGGCATTTTGTGACAAGGCTACATATAGGATCCCAGAGCAGAGAGCACTCACAGGCAGCAGTTAGAAATGCATTACCTTATTCCTTGCATATTGCTCATTGCTGCTAGCTAAAGTTTATCTTGACACCAGTCCTCATGACAAGACAAGGTCTCTGCCCTTCCAGCTGAACCTGTCTGTGCCCCGATGCTGCGCTGCCTTCTAGCTCCTTCCCTGTTCCCCCATCCTCCAAAGGTTGCCCTGGGGCATGTGGGCCCCCATAGCTTGCACATGGCCGAAGCTAACCCCTCTGTGCACTGGCCTGCACTGTAATGTCAGCATCAGTTCCCCTAGAGTTGGATGTCTGGTGGGACCTCATGTTTTGGAAACTCCACTAAGGGAGACTTCATGACCCGCCAGCTGCAATTCTGCCAGCTTCTGGTGTTTCTTGCCTATTTCTGTCTATAAAACCATTGCTAAAGGATCCAAAAATGGGATTTGTTTGGGTTTACTATTTTATAGCCCCCTAGTACTTGTCTAATTATGGTACTTCACAACAGTCTGAGATTGAATTTCTGCTGAGTTACTCCAATGCAGGTTTAGCACAGGGGCCATCACAATTTTCTTCCTTTTATTCATCCCAACAGACTTTACTCCTTCCAAAAATGCTTCCTCTCCCATTATGAGGTGCAATAGGAAGGTGCACTACACTTTTCAGTGAACCTGTTTTTTCAGAGTAGGCCATCTTGGGCTGCCCTGCGATATGGTTTCAATGCATGACTTGTTTGTGTCTCCTGTTCTTGCAGAGAGGTGGTTTCAGTTTAATTGCAGATAGCTGCTAGCTGGTTAGGTACTTTGCCAGTGGATGAGGGTTTTCTTTTTTTTTTTTTTAAAAAAAAAAAAAAAAGTCAACAGACCTCATGTATCAGTGAGATTTTCTGATCTTTTTCCCCCCCCTCCCACAATAGGACATCGTCAGAAACTAGATGAGCAGACAAAGCCCGGGAGCTTGTCCTTTTCAGAGCGCCTGAGTGAACTGGAGCAGTTGCGTCGTACGGCCATGAGGGTCAGCCCACACCACCCAGCCCCCACACCCAACCCACGAGCCTCCTTGAACCACACCACTGCTTTTAACCCTCAGCCTCAGAGTCAGATTCAGGGTAAGTACCCAAAATCCTCCCCCTGCTCACCCAGCACCTGCCTGGCCTTGCTGAGAGCTATGGGGCTCGGAGGCATTTCCCCCTTGCCCCTGCCTCTCTTTTTGGCTGTCCTGAGATCCATGGAGGCCTTGCAAGGCTGTTTTCTTGCAAAGGTGCATTATCATAGGCCTTTTTGTATGTGTAGGTGTATTTCCTGATGGGTAGTTATCAATTAATTGTGTGCTTGAATGAGAGAGAATTATGTCAATGCCTTGCTTTGACCTTTGCCAGAGAGACAGTTGCAAAGAGAATTTTACAAAGTGCTTTGTCCCCTGCAGAGGACCTCTTAGAGACAAGATCTAAATGTGGGCAGGCTGGTTTGAACATATTTCTGGGGCTGGTGGTTATCCGTTGGGTTGTATTTGAACAAAAACCTGCCGAACAGTGACTCTGGAGTCCGATTTCCTCTGAGATGCAGGCTTTGATGATGCCAGTGAAACCAAGTAATTCAGTTTGAAACCTTATCTGCCACTGCTGGAGTTGAGTCTGTCACTAGTAAGATCAAATCTGCTACTAAAATCTGCTGGAACTTCATAAGCAGAGAATCAGGTCGCTACGTAATGATAGCTGATAACACACTTCACGCAATGCATATCAAGGTGCAGGTTTGTAGTGAGATGCCTCTGAAGCGAGGGTGCAATATGGTACTTGCAGTGAGAGCTGTTCCCAGTGGAGTTTTCTTCTGCTCTTCTTGTAGTTGAAGTTCTCTGCTGGTGCTCTGCGGGGAGAGGGTTACCATCAATTCCTGCAATAAGTTCTTTTTTCAACATTTATTTTTTAAAGCCAGGGTTACTCTTTGTTGCATACAGAAAAGTATGTCACTTGCAGAACACAAAGCTTGCTGCATCTTTTTATTCCCAGGACCAGGGAGGTCTTTGGCCCAGTGACATCTACTGTAAACCTTCTGTTGACTTCACTGAATGCAGAACCAGGCAGTTTTGAGAAGCACGGGAAATAAACCAACACATTGCCACATATTATATTCTAACAAGAGGCAGGGAAAAAGCAAATGAGCAAACAGAAAGGTTGAAGGAGCACACAGTGTCCTTTCCTGGGTCTCATCCTGCACCTCACCAGCCTCCCTTGGTTTTCTAATCTGCAGAGCAGACCACGTTGGGATTCCCCTCCATGCAGCTCAGCTCCTGCAAAAGCAAATGCCCATGCTGTTGCGGCTGCTCGGCAGCCTGCAGCTCCGTGGGTGGAGGTATCGGTCGCAGACGTGCATTCCTCGGCTTCTCGGGAACACTATATGCTTAGCAGAGTATCGGGTTCAGCCCCATGTATCCCCCTTCCCTTGTTCCACATGGAGGTCCCTCGCTGGGACGGCTTCACACCCGTCTGGGGGCTCAGCTGCTCTCTTCAGTAATATATTTAGTATATTGCTCTGCTTTGCTCTTCACAAATATGGTTTTAATGCATTTCACCTGTGAAAGTAGCTTGGAAGGGGGTACCAGTTGAATTGCTGGTGTTTCCTCATCGATACCCTCCTCAAAGCTTCCCCTGAGCTCCCCTTTGCTTCTGCCTTCCCAGTTTGCACGTTATCCTAAGACCCTCCTGAGCAACTTGCTGAGGCTGCAGCCTCTACCAGTGAAATAACCCTAAACCCGAAGCCACTTTGATGTTGACTCCCTCTGCCGCAGGCACCTTTTGGCTTTTAGGGCTCGTCTTCGTCCCACTGTTGCAGCAAGGCAAAAGGGCTGCAGTGGCAAGGAGCTACAGCACCATCGCGTTTTGCTCAGTGTTCAAAGTAGGGCTGGCTTTTGGGCTGGTCTCATGGGAGATCTCTAGGGAGTACGGGTGTTTTCATGCCTTTTATTTTTACTCAACAGCATCATGTTTCAGAAGGGAGGCCCCCAAAATGAAATGCTTCTGACCCTTTCCACCCTGTTGCCATACCGGCATGTACTTCTTCACGTCCTGAAACACATTTATTAAACTCTCACTGAAGAGAGTATGGGGTGCTTTTTATATGGGCATAAGGCACAAAAAGCCCATACATTGCTAACTTCTCAGCAGCAGCATTGCGCCGTGCTTTAACTCACACTGGTATGAATCACAGGCTACTCCTCTGCTCATCCAAGTCCAATTATCTTTTTTTTTTTTTAAAAAAAAAACAAAACTAACTCAAAATAGACATCTCAGACTAGTTCTTGGATTTAAAGGGGCAGGTTGCCATGCCACTAAACCACTGTTTATTTGTTGAGGTTTTCATCTATAAAAGGATTGAGGTTAATTTTAACTTCCTATTTTACCAAGTCTTGAATTTGAGCATAAAGCTGCTTGTGTCATGGATACAAGTCCAAGCAAGTTAAGAGACCATAAATTGCTATAATCGAGTTTTATGCTTCTTTCGTATCACAAAAAGCGAGCAAGTACACCTGTTCATTTAAAAGATCTAACCATAACCAATTCACAGACAAAAGGGGAACCGAAGGGGAGAGAAGGCTTCCACCACATCACACATGTTTTAACTTGAAAGATTACTTTGTGCAAGTACCAAGCGTATCATGTCAAAGGATTTGACCTGTGCTCGCAGAGTAAGGAAATTCAGTTAGAGCTCAAGCGCCAGCTAACACTTCATCCTTAACTCACCCCTTCCTTTGCAGAGAGAGGAAAAGAAAATAGAGCTATGTGAGCTGTGCCGGGTTGTTATTTATGAAAGTTTAGGTAAAACCCTCGATGAGCATTGAAATTTATATGTGCCATAAATGTAAATCTCTCTCTGTATATATTACGGTTGAGTTTCTTCTAATACCAGTCTAAACCAGACAGTAAATACATAATTACTGGTTTTATAGTGGTTAGTGTTAACCAGCATAGGTAGATCCATAATTCAAGAGTTTTAAAAATATGAATTTATATGGCTCCTTTATAGTATGATTTATTAAGGGTCAATAGAAATATTTTAAAGGTGTAAGTCATCAGCCTGAGAAGGTATTCTTTTTGAGGCAATAACATTGAGCTAACAAATAACATAAGTAAGTTAGGGCGTTAGGAATATCATCCAAAAATGTGTACAATTAAATTATTTCAATTTCAATCCTTTTTTTTTTTTTCAAATTAGCCCAAGAATGCTTCCAACTAATGATTTATTAATTACCCATAGGTTAGAAAAATTAATAAAATAAAGTAATTTTTCCTGTCTGGGGAAAACAAACAATCATTGTAATCACTTTAAGGTGCATGTTTCTGTTTCTGTTTACGCTTTTATAGCCTTAAAAATATTTGAGCTTGCTTGCTCACTTTTTTCTTTTTTTTTTTAATTTTGTAATCTTATATGCTAAGTTTCAGCTGGGACCATGCTTTTATGACCAGGTCTTAAATCCCTGGAAACAAGAGTCTGTAATAAAATTGCTGACAGATCTTCAACCAAAGCAGAGAACTAGCACCAACAGCAAAGTAACAGAGATCATGGCGAGATCAGCTCTTTGAATTAGCAAGAAACATAAAGACAGAGAGATTATTCTGTTACAAGCCAGCCTTTTGTCTTCCTCCAGGTGCAGTGTGCTTTGTTGAGGAGACATTTCAAGGTCCTTGCTATCGTAATCTCTCTCCACCAAAACCAGCCAGAGTTTATCAGGGTTCCCATGAACCAGGGAAATGCAGCAGTGGAGTCAAGGACGGTGTTTAAGCGTGGGGAATTAAGATGGCTTTGTTGTTGCCATAACTGCATCCTGCCCCAACTTTTAATATTTCCACTTTTGAATCGGCTTAGCCGGCCATAGGTTAATAGAGCCAGAAGCGTGTGCAGGGCAGCCCTTCCCAGAGGCTGGCAGCAGGCACAGGGCTGTGGCTGTGCCTCCGTCTTTCATTGCTGCAAAATGCAGTTTTTGGGAGCTTTGGAGAATCCTAGGTGTGCGCACCGCTCCTTGCCAGGACAAGTAAACAGGCTCCCAGGATCCCATACTCACAGCCCTTCCCCTCATACGTTGCTACCTAC